>NC_135734.1:43850500-44165375 GCF_041903045.1 Epinephelus lanceolatus
CCCTCAAACATGTTTTTTTTTTTTTTTTTTGGCAACCCATCACTAAAAAAAAGCAGTTGTTTGTTAGTGAGACATTGCTGCTCTTCCAACTAGGATTGTGCCCCTAACTGAGTATTTTAAGCCAAAAATGATCTTTTCTTAACTATAACCAAATGTTGTTTTTTTTTTGTCTAAACCTAACCACGTTAACCACAGCATTAATGAAACATAGTTTCATCATATCCTCTACATAACACCAACACATCTGTGGTTTGCAGAAACGTACAATGCCAACAATTTTTCTGGCAATTGGGTTGAAACATGAGAACAAACCTGCCCTGTTACTACTGTTACTAGATGCAATAAGCAAACTAAATCAGGAGGAAGTAGTAGCTGAACTTTTAGACCCATTTTTCACCGTTAAAGAGGTGTTCCTCAGGGTTCAATCATAGGTTTTCATAGGTTTTCTCCTTACAATCCACATTAATATCCTGGGGCTGTGTGTTTTAAATATGCATTTGTGTTAAAGCACATTTATTTTAGCCTTCATTTTAACATGACAACATTTTCTTTGCGACCCCCAGTAACCACACACTCAGTGACGAGCTTCTTTCACAACAGTTTATTGATGCTTTGGTCTTGTGACAATCCACACATCAGTTAATTCCTCAAAAGAACAACTGACAGCATCACAACTATCCTGACGATTGTCATTTATAATATCAAACTGATTGTCTTGACATTGTAAGTCACATCTTACATGTAATCTGTAAGCACATATATAACAAACAGACATGCTTGGCTTTGTTCCTACATTCATATACATATAGACTTAATATACATTCTTTACATACATACAGTACATACACAACAGGCTCCTCTGATTGTCATGAAGAAACACTGAATATTTCAGCTCTGTAGTGACACGTCCAGCACCTGTTTCAGTTGTACAACATATGGAGGCAAAACTGTCGGGATAGATAGTCAAAGCTGAAAATCCACTTAACGTGTGTATAATTCATTGGGAATGCCTTAAGTAGACTTCATGCTAAATTTACAATACTGTATCAGTAACGGTGTCTCCCATGAATAAAAAACATGACACCATAAAAATATTGTTCTGAGTATCACAAACACTCCAACTTCAAGAATTAATATGTAACTTTACTGCATCAAAATGTCTAAAAATGACCAGACCAATGTTAGATATTTTATTGTATTGTGTGCTAACATTATCCAAAATGTTTCCAACAATGTTCAAACTTAGGGAAATCTGTAATTCCACTAGAGGACATAGCCTGTGTCATTTGGCCGCCATCAACTGTCAGTGGCATCATATCCCCTGTCTGCCAGGAGCTGTCATAAATTGACTTTATATATCCAGTTTTAAGCCACATTTCTATGACAGACTTTTTAAATCTTCGGTATTTAAACTACATGTTTTGACCAGATGAAGGATTTTAGTGCTTGACATCTGAATTTTAAGGTATCAGAGAAACAAGCTGAGCAAACGGTAACGGCAGCTCCACTCCACCCAATGCTATGCCAAACAGCATTGGAAAATGCTGATTTTTAATATTAAACTGCTGTATTCAGTGTTTTTGCCTGTCTTAATCACCTGGTCTTGTTGTTTTGGAGAGGAGGAGACCTCTGCAGATAATTCGGCCCCTGAAGAAAACCTCCTAAACATCTGGATTTTAAGTTTTCAGAGAAACAAGCTGAGCAACCATTAGCAGCAGCTTGGCTCTAGCCAATGCTATGCCAAACAGCATCGGACAAACACTGATTTTTAATATGAAACTGCTTTATTTAGTGTTATTGGTGGTTTTAATCACATGCTCGCTTTGTTTCGGAGAGGAGGAGACCTCTGAGGATGATTCAGCCCCTGGTGAAAACCTCCTAAACATCTGGATTTTAAGTTTTCAGAGAAAAAAGGTGAGCACACATTGGCAGGAGCTGGGCTAGCAGCCCCTCCACAATGAGCGAAACAGCTGATTGCAGCTTGTTGTGAGCCAGCTCTATTCAGTGTTTCCACCAGTCTTAATCACATGATCTGTTTGTTCTGGAGAAGAGGAGACCACTGTGGATAATTTAGCCCCTGGTAAAAATATCCCGAACAAGGAATTCTAACCAGGAGAAACTGACCCCAATGATGACATTACTTCGTCTTTTGTTATCGTTTTCATTGGAGGCCTAGTGGCAGAAAGTTACATATTGTACATTCAAGTCTTTGAACTATAAGAATTTGAGCCATTGGGTTCAATAAAAATTGAAGTCTTGAAGAGTGTGCCATTCATGTGTGAGGCGAGTCAGCAAGAAGTTGGTAAAAAAAAAAAAAAGAAAGAAAGAAAGCCTGAGGAACCTTGAAAACATTTTTGCAGTGTGTGCCTGGTGAGCAACTTTCACTGGAATGAGTAGGGCACCATCTTTGAACATGGTGTCCTGTTCTCTCAATACATCCATGCAGTTATGTTGCATTCCATTTAATTTGGAAGTTGGATGTCGGAGCAGGGAATGATATCACAACCGAGTTGACTGTGTTGTAGTACAACAAATTGGAAAACCAAGGTGTTGTTAGCAACACTAGCTCAAGACGGGTTAGCCATTGTTAGCAATATGAGTTGATAACAATGTATTATGCTGCATTTTGCGCATACTAACACTGTAGCAACATGTCCACACGTAGAAGTTGGACATGGCTCTGTGTGTGACTGTTTTAATGAGACACAAATGGGACAGAAGTGCTAACAAACACTACTGTTGAGGGGCAGGGCAGCTGTGTTGAATTTTGGGGTTGTAAATCTGACTTTAGGGGGTGTTCCAGTTGAAATTTCCAACTTGGAACTCTGAAAGTCTCAACTTTCCAGTACAACTGGAACGCACCATCAGTGCAGTTAACAGGGCCAGTCTTCCAGGGTAGTGGTGTCCATTGTTGTAGCATTCTGGGACAAAGTGGTTGCCGTGGTTACCAGCAGTCAGGATACAGCAGTTACAGCCTCCCAGAAGACACTGATTAAAGCGTATAGACCATTTCACTGGGATTGCATTGCTAGGCAACAGCTTGGGTCCATGTTTACTTCCTGTCAGCTGATGTCATTCACGTACACTGCAAAACATTCAAACAGGAAATACAAAGGAACCCAGAATGTTCATGTTGTCAAGTTTTAAACTGTCCATTGACAAGTTTATCTGATGTTCTATTGACTTTGTCAGTCAGTGACATCATCATCAAGTCCATGATTTGATTGGCTGTCAGTCTCTCAGTTCCCAGCATCAGCACCTGAGGTCCAGCTCCTCGCATTCCAGCGAGTCATCCTCGCTGGTGTCCATGCCGACCTCCTCTCCCTCCTCAGTGCCCCTCTGCTCCTCCTCCATTACATCCCGCTCCTCCTCCTCCTCCTCCATCACCTCCTTCTCGCCCTCCTCTTGACATGGAGCAGCAGAGGAGAGAAGGGAGGTGAGAACATCATCAGCACCTCCGCTCAGAGTCTCTCCTTCTCCTCCTCCATCCATCCCCCAGTCTGCTGTGGTTCCTGGCTCCACCCCCATCTCTCCACCGACACCCTGCCCCGTCTCCATCTCACCTGTCTCTGTCTCACTGGTCGTCAGCCTCGTCTCACTGTCCATCCCTGTTTCTCCATTCAATTCCAAACCCGTCCCACCATTCAAACCCAAATCTGTCTCCATCTCCCGACCTGTCGCTGTCTCTTGAGTCAAACCTACCTCAGCCTCTTTATCCAAACCAACATCTTTCTCTCCTTCCTCTCCTTCCACACTCAGCCCTGTTTCTGCCTCCCCCCACACCCCCTTTTCATCTTCAAGCCCAGAATCACCACTTAAACTCAGACCTGTCTCACTAACCGGCCCTATCTGTCCACCCAGCCCTGTCTCCAGACATTGTCCTGTCTGTGGTGGCTGGTCTCCAGTCAGTGCTGCTGCTTCCTTGGCTTGTTTGATGCAGTTGATCCACTGCTGTTTGTTGAAGGCGTCGCTGGCCTGGAAGCAGTGGCTCTGCAGCTGACCGCCAGTACGGTCCGAAACCCGGAAGAAGTTCTTTGCTGTGAGGAAGAGAGAGTGAGAGAGACTATGATTATTATAATTCATCTTGAATGTGCTGGATGGGGTTGAGGTCAGAGTTCTGTGCAGGCCAGTCAAGTTTTTCACACCAAATTGAGAAAACCATACTAGAAACTCTATACTCAAGTGTTATTTAGTACTCTAGAACAGTAAGTGAGATTTTTTTTAGTGTGTAAAAAACCTTAGTATGAAACCAACAGTGGTGAACTGCAAACTTTTTCTGGTGAAATATTGCAGCATGCAAACACCAGCAATGCGGTAGTGACAACAACGTTCATAGCAGACAGACATAACAGAGCAGCGATTACTACCTCATATAACAGACAGTAACCAAGGCAGCTCTGTAATGTCAATAATGCAAAAATGTTACTTTGATGGCTGTAAAATATTTTTTAAGTTAGCTACAGTTCCCTGTCTCCTTTCATTTATGTCACATACTGTTACTAACGCTCTCCTCTTAATTAACGTCAGCTCACTCCTAACCTACTCAGTTAACACAAGTGTGTGCACAGACAGTCATGTGACCAAACAATGCTGGAAGAACTGAGGTTGGCATGGGTTACCATGATTACACATCTCTAACCAGCAAGGAGGCTCTCAGGAAGTGGTGTGGTGATTACAGCTCAGTGCGTACGACACGCAAATGTTGAACAGTAGTACGCATATTAGGTACGTGGTGAATAGTATGCACTTTTGGACACAGCACATTTCTTCATGGACCTAACTCTGTGTCATGTCGAAACAGGAAACAGTTTCCACAAAGTTAGAAGCTCACTGTTATCTAAAATATCACTGTATGTTGTAGCATTAAGATTTACCTTAACTGAAATTAAGGGCCCAAAACAGCCTCAGACCAAGTGTAAATCAAATTAATTTTGGCCTCAGAGTGTTCTCTATAGTATTATAGTATGGAAGTTGCACAAAGCAACTGTTTTACAACGTAAAAAAAGGAAGAAACAACAAACAAACAACCTCTTGTGGAACGACAACATTAAATACATCTGTGTTTGTGGTATCATTCTGTGGTATATGTGAGGTACTGACTGCGCTCGTTGTTGCTGAAGGCTCCTCTGATGGACCCGCCCACTCTCATCTCTCCATCTGATAGGTCCTCCAGATCCAGCTGCCGGATGGGGATTGACTGGCGGCAGAGCTGGTATCTGACTGGCTGGTCGTTGAGCGAGACAGACCTGGTGATGACGAGGACGTCCTGGAACAGGAACACGTGGAGTTTCTGTAAATAGAGAAAGAGAGGAAAAATACTTCAATGCCTCTTCACTTGGTGATAATTCTGGTCAGAAAATCAGTAAAATAATCAAAGTAGCAGTAGTGGGCCCTGTATGGTGAAGATAAAAACTAAAAGTAAACAATCACAATTACAAAGATGTATTTTTTAAAAGTTATTGTTATATATGCTGTACATAAAAGTATAGTTATATATTATATCTACACCTATATCCAAAGCATAATGTTAAACCTCTGGATTCATGGACTCTACAGACCACATGGGGTGTTGGGTGGTGTGTATAAAACAGTAGAAGTCTACTAACCAGTCCTCTGTTGTTCTTCAGCTCTCCGTGGCAGCAGAGGGTCCTGGACCGCTCGATGAGTCCGTCCCTCTGTCCGTCCTCCGTGTACAACAGGCGGTCCTTGTAGTACTGACACTCAGACTCCCCTGTCCGCTTGTTGATGTCCGCCACCACGCTCTGCACCATCAGCATCTGTGGAACAAACAGTCAACATCCAACCTCAGACACATTTTATATCACCTGATCTGTTTCCTCATTATTCAGCATGAAGTGACTGTTTGACTCTGATTGCTTCTGTTTTTAGTGAGAATTAACAACAACCTGTCGATGCAGCTAAATAAACTACAAGCAAACAATGAAAAAAGTTTAATTGTGCAGAGAGAAGGCTTCTGCAGAGGACCCCAATGTCTCACATTAAAAAATAAATAATTAACGAAGCTTCTGAATGTATTTATATAATTGATTTTCCTCTAGGTTGATCTGATTTATTGAGTTTTTCACATACAAAATAAAGTAATCCCCCTGCTTTCAAAGTTATTTTAAAATGTTCAGACTACTTAAGAGTTATTTCTCCTTTTTCTGTATATAACATTTTTTTTCTGACACCATGACCAGTGCAAGTAACAGAGTCTTAAGATGGTAATTGGATGTTTCTCACTGAAATACACCTTCAGAGTCGTAGTTGAATTATGTCCTTCAGTTTTTACATCCACAGGATCGTACCTTCTCTTTTTATATTCATGGCCACTCAAGAGCTGACGTAGTCCTACTGTAGTTTGAGAAAATGATTAGGATTTCCAAAACAACGGGAGGCCAAAACAGATGGCTCCTATTTGTCATCTAATCAAAGTCACAAATCAAAGTTGAACTGCAATTTTTTCAGGTAGATTTTCAGCCATTATTCCCTAATTTTCAGGGTTATCCCAACTTGTCAGGGTTAATATCACGTCCTCAAACTTTTTCAGGTTGTCTTTGAATTTTTATCATTATGTTTGTGGTTTGTGCTTGACAGTTCTGATTGGCTCTAAAAATTCAAACACAAATCATTTTATATTCTACTACCTCAGTCTGACAGCAAGGTGAACCAGACCTGCAGGATGAAGATGTACAAACAGTATTTTAATGCAGGTTTTCCTCACCGCCTCATCCAGGTGCTGCCGGTCTGGGTGATCGTTGGGCGTGTGCTTCAGGATCTCCCTGAGCAGCAGCGGGTATTTCACCAGTCGGCTGCGGGGGATGTCCAGGAAGTTCCACAAGTCCAACTTCCTGCTGAATGGTGACTGGAGACAGCGCTGCAAGAAGTCCTGGACCCGCCGATCCTGCTTCTTCTGGTCCAACAAGGCCTTGGCCTTCACCTGGTTACTGCAGTACGCGGTGTAGGAGGAGAGACAGGGGAGCTGCAGCGACACAGAGACAGAGACCTGGTTACTACACAATGTCAAAGACAATAATAACAGTAAGTATTTTCAGTGTGTTGTATTATGTGAAGAGAAACACTCACTCACCCAGTCAGTCAGGATGTGTCCCACATGCTCTGTGGACCCGTCAGGTTTTCTGGCGTCTCTGAGATGACTCAGCAGGTCTGATGAGAGACAAACGGTTATATTTAAAGACGTGAGACCCAAAGCAGCACAGGAACAGTGAAGACAATGTGGTGGCATCCAAAAAATACCGAAACAGCTTTAATAGCTGCACTGCACAAGCCTGAAAGGATGTCTGACCTCATGACAAAGTGATTGTTTCGAAACATTTTTATAATATTTTTGTGAAACATAAATATGTTTTTCTACATAACCCTCCCTTCTTTCATTTCAAAAAAGAAGCCAAAGTTCTCAAATGTCAAATATTGCCTGAATAAAATACAGTCTAAAATAACTGGCCAGATTTTTTTTATTTACATCAGAAACTTATCAATCTTGGATGTGACATTTGATGTCAACTGATGTAACTTGATATATTTATTTATTTATATTTTTATGCATTTTACATATATACAAATATGTAAAAAATAACGAGACCAGAAAAGAAGGGTATAAGGTCAGGAGCTAGCCTCATCATTGTCCTGAATACCCCAGGGCAGATAATGCAGAGCAATCCTATACCAAACAGTCTAACTTCTATTACAGACTGACATCATCTCCATTTTGTTTCAGCTAAGATTTAACATAGTTTAAAGAGCAACTTGGATGTAAAAGAACAAAACAAAACTATATATCACAGCACTGGGGCCATGCTGTCAGCTGTATTATAGCAAAGGTTATCTCCTGATGAAGTAGAGCACCATCTGCTGGTGGCAAAAGTCCCTGTTGTTTTTGGAGGTGCAGCCAAAGCAGCATCCTGTTTCCTTGTGATGCTTCTTTTGCTCATATGAGAATATACAAGAATGTGTGTCTAGATAATATAAAGTGTTCAATAATGACCTTACTCCAAAGTTCTTCAACTCCACTGTCCAATTTTTGAGGAATTGTCGCTGCTTGTTGCATTGAGACCAAGTACAGATATTCAGTAGTCTGAAAATGCATGTGTTTCAAAGTATTGAGCATATGACTAGATAAATTAGACTTGGATTATACTGCAGGAGCTGTGTGTGAGTTTATAAATAGAGCTTAGATTCATCTGACACAACAATTCAGACTTGTTCCGTGTTGAAAGTGATAAGGAAATGTTATGACATCGAACCTAGTAAGATTACCATCTTAACTTTTACGTGAAATTCACCATGGTGCTTTTTCAGACATGAAACTGACATGTTAAACTGCCATTCCATAAACGTACGGGGGTGCATGTGCTCTGGGCCCTTCACTCAGCTGTAGACAGCTGCTGCATGTTTGAAACTTTTAAAGCATGTTGCATCAGGTGACCTTTGATGAAAAAGTTCCATCAGTTGCTCCCTCCTACCTTCATGCAGGGGAATCAGCGAGTCCAGAGTGCCGAAGATCTGGTTCAGTTCCTGCTCAGTCATGATTGACAGCTTCAGCATCGGGTCACGGTAGGCCTGCGGCACACACACATGCACATATGAGCAAATGAGCTTGGAAAATACCGGTACAGTTCTTCAAGGAAAAATAATGGTTTTAATTGACCTTCTTTGCCAACTTGAGATCCTCCACCAAGTCTTGTTCGCCCTGAGCCAACTCAAATATGGCCTGCAAGGAGAGTTTCAGAAAAAAGATTGTCTTAGAAATTAATTTGGGTTACTAGTGCTTGTTAAGAGATGGGTAAGATGTGATTATATTTTGCATTTTTGTATTATTGTCATTTCTATTTCTCTCATTATTTCGTTATGCAGTGAGAATAAGTATTTCATTTTGTAAAAGCAATTCTCAAAATAGCCGAAAATATTTGGTAAATTAATCACCAGAGAAGAATTGTGTTTTATTTTTGTTGTGTTCTCAAAGTTAGAAATTGTTGAGACACAAAAAATGTTATTAAAACCCTTCAGTCCAGCAGCAGTGTGGTGCCGCTCACCTCTTGTCGTTTAATCTCTTTTGGGCTCAGAGGTTGCGTTGCTCCCAGCCGGACATCAAATGTCTCACTCCAAAGCTTGCTGTCACGGCGCTTGGCGGCTGGGGCTGTTGCCGTGGAAACCCGTGTTGCAGGCATGGTGGAGGAGGTGTTGGAGACTGTTGCTGAGATAACGCGCGTCTTCACCGTGGATGAGGAGGAGGAGGGAGGAGGAGGATGAGCGGCTCTCTCCGTCTGACTGTCATTACGAAAACTGATGGAGCGCTGCAGAGACAAAGAGATGGTTTAACCAGCTGATAAATACAGAATATTATCAATATGTATTTAGGATATTGCTGCAATTCAGGCATAGAGCTGTAAAGTGGGAGGAGATACTTTGGGTGACCTTGGTTCCAGAAGAAAAATCTTTATTTTCATAAACAATATTTCATGACTCACAATTTGAGCTCTTCTACAGACTGTTTGGATCGTCAAAGATGAACAACTATGTGATAAGATATCTGGTTCTTTGATTCAATAATTAAAGGTATAAGGCCATGTGCATCAAAACTTTAGGGGAGAAGTCAACTACAACTCCCAAGGTGCACCAAAAATGTCAGGTGGAAGCTAAAGTTTACTGTTTTGAGGAAAACTGATTGAACAATTTGCAGCTTAAATCACTTTTGAATTATTGAACTGAAAGAAGAAACCATGTGGAAATCATTAAAACTGGAAGTCATTATATTAAACTATAGGATTATAATATTATACAGGAAGCTTTTGTGTTTCTGTGTCTAGCAACCTGAAAAAAAAAGTGAAATGTAAAAATGTATTAGGAAAAAAATACACCTCCAGAACCAGGTGAGCCACTTCAAAACTTAACTGAGGAGACATCTGATTGGCGGCTCACCTGCAGCGTCTGACCAATCCTCTTCAGCGGGACAGTCTTGACGGGCGGCAGCAGGCTGGCCAGAGATGTCACCCTGGATACAAGTTTACTGCGCTTGGTGCTGGGCTCCTGGGGGAAAGAACAGAGTCAGATTATGTTCATGTCATCACACAAAAATAAGTCAACTGTGATCCATGAGTCACTTCACACAATACAGAGTGTGAAGTCCAGAGGTGACATTGTAAGAGACACTGTGGCAGAGAAAGACGTCACAAATGTCCATATGATCTACAATCACAAGACTTAATTTCTTGGTCATCTTCATCTCCAATACACCATTAGCAGAGTTTACAAAGGTCAGTGCAGGTTGGGGTCAAAGCCCCCTAAAAAATGACAAAGCTTCAACAAAGTTCACAGAATGACGTCTTCAAATGACTTTTTTTTTCTGACAAACAGTCCAAATGTCTGTTTTCACCACACACCATCAAAAACAAAGCAAGACAAATAGCAAGAAACTGCATGACACAGATGTTGGAAAAAAGAACTTACGAGACCAGATACAAAGTTTCATTTATATAAAGAGACAAAAGGAGCTATATATGCATTCAGTACTCTTATTGCATTTGGCTTGCTGTACATGTTTGGAGTGGAACTAGGACAGTATCAGATTTTCATGGCCAAAAGACTTTATGATGACCATATTATTGTGATATATTTAAAAAAAAAAATAAAAAAATAAAAACACTATCAGTAAAATTCAACCTTAACTTTGCTTATTGTCCATTTTTCTCTTTTTGGCAAATGATTTAAACTAAAAATATGAGTGCAGGGAGGTGGAGCAAGTCTGTAACCTTAACTGTACAAACCGTACACAAAGAACAATTATACTAAATGGAAAGTGAAAAGGAAACAAGATGGTGTTGGGGGACGGAGACAAAGTGAGAAGAGAATGACAGGGAAATTATTTAAGAGGTTATTGATTATTAACAGATTAAAGTTTTCTTAAATTACTGAATCTAAAATCATTTAACTTAATAAAGGAATACAATCGCTGCATGACTCTGTAAAGGCTCGGTAGCTGTCAGTCACAGTTTCCAAATATTTAGTTTTCAAAGAAATAAAACAGAAAAAATCTTCAGACTCACACTTTGGAGAAGCTGCAGCCAGACGATCTTTAGAGTTTTTGCTTTATAAATTAATTATTCAATAAAATTATAGAATTAAAACAACAAATTGAAGAACTGTTTCTGGTTCAACTTGTCTGCTGAGTCTGAACACCGTCATCCTGCCTGAGATGATAAACAGTGAGTGAGTGTGTGTGCAGACTGTTCTCGTAATTGGCAGGAAAGTTGCCTCTGTATTGTTAATATACTGCAGGTTAAACAATAGTGTGACTCAGGGTCTTTCCCCTCTGTGCCAGACACACACACACACACACACACACACACACATACATACACACATGCAGATATCAGGTCTTCATATTATCGGAATCTGTCTCTGAAAACGCCACCAGGCTGCTTGTCAATAAATCAATATCTGTGTGTGCGTGTGTTTGTGTGTTTGTGTGTGTGTGTGTGTGTGTGTGTGTGTCACAGTTGAACTGACCCACTGGAACACAGGAACCATCAAACTCTGTTTCCATCAACACAGTCAGGAACCAGTCAACCAAAAATAAATCGACCTCAAGTGTTTTTGTTGTTTTATCCTTGATCGCCCTGAAGTCACAGAAAGATTTTCAACAAGAGCTTCATGTTCACGTCTCAAATGTGACAACAAATTTTCCAGTTTTCAATAATTTTATTAAAAAAAAACAACTTTCTTCTCAATAGGAATAGACAGTAAAAAGGAGACTGACAATTAACAGCTGTGACTCGACAGCCTCTAAAGTTGCCGTCAGAGGTCTGATGAGTCCGTAAAATATCAAATGTAAACACCAGTTAAACTGTGTAATTACAGTCAGTGTGTTAAGCAGGCAATACTGTTGTATTTATTAAAGATTTAACCGTCAGTGAGGGTAATGAATAATCCGTTTATTTGCTTCGCACTCATAAAGTTTCCATTGGACATGCTGTAATGGGTTTCTGTGTGTGATGGTGCTTCAGCTGATTCAGTCTGACAAAGATCAATTCTGCACAGTTGGTCAACTATAGACTAATTACAGCAGGTTTACAGCACACTGACTCTCTGAGCAAGAGTCTGAATAAAAAACAAACAACTAGACCCACGCTAGAATAACTCCAGAGACAGCCACATGTCAAGTCTAATTTTTAACTTTTAAACTCATGTTTTATTGTCTTCTTATGATCTGTGTATGAAAACTTCAGATTTCCACACAGTCTCCTTTCCTACCAAGAGTCTGCAGCAGTTCACTAACTGTAGCCAAGTGGTTATTATTGTAACCATGAAGATGAAAAACTTAAACCTAATCAAACATTAATCATAGCAGTAGATAAGGAAATAGTTCATTTCTTGAAATGCAGATCTTGTCTTGTCAATAGTGACATCAGATCAGATAATGCTCACATGGATCAATCACTTATTTTGACGTTTAATTTCGTCGTTGATCGATGAGGACAACCGAACAAAGCCAGGCTAGACAAAAAGCATTAGAAACAGAAGTGGCACCTCAACAGGAAAGGGCAGTAGCCAAACTTCTCTCCAAATGTATGAACTGTTATGAACTGTGGTTGTGGTTTCATCAAGATAAACAGCTGGTGACGCTAATTCTCCAGTGAGGTGCCGTTATACCATTGAAGAATGGATGTATAAAGAGAACTGGATACAGCATCCCTATGAAAGTTGCTCAGTGGCACATGAAGCCGAAAAAGTTAGACTTCCATGTGCAATGATCAGCTTTGCTTCTGCATGGCTGGGGCCCTTAGAGCAGGCGCACTACAGACCTCTACTGGATGAGAGGATAAAATGATTTAACTGTCCAGCTCTTCTGGACTTTACAAATGTTATTGGACCGAACGATTCATTTTACTGGGGTTGCGACACTCAAAAAAATGTATCCACTGACTTACAGACGTCTCTTTCACAATCTAAGTCTATAGGGAAAGGTCCTTTTGAGCCCTATGTCACCACATGACAAAACTAGAAGTTGTAATTCCACATTAGCCACTATGTCAAACCGGCTTCAAAGTCCGGTGGTGCTCCTGTGGGCTTACATTGAAGAAATAAAGGCTGCAGCGAGATGATGCAAAGACCTCCAGTCAAACATCAACTGGTGAAAAACCATGCACAAAACATGATAAAAATATGGCATTTATTTTTGTTTACAATGTATTAATGTGAAGAAGATTACAGTCTCCTCATCGCTCCATGTAGATCTGATGTTTCTGTCTCTTCAGTGGACGTCCTACTTAATTAAAATCTTACTCCACTGCACTTGCATTTTGGTTTTACTCATGCAACAACTTTCCCACCTCAGCCAAGCACTAAAAGTTTTTTGGCTAGTCTAATTCTCTTTTTTTGTTTTTTTTTGTTTTGTCTAGTTTTTGTATGTGCAAATCGGAAATGTGCATAAAAACAAGTGAACAGAAAAGCACCTCGTGCAGGACTGCTTGAGGAAGGGACAAACTTCTCAAGCAGTCCTGCACGAACTTTCGATCTGAATCTGTGAACAGCTTCAGATCATGAAAAAACAAGAGGAGATTCCCTCAAGCATGAGGCCCGCCACTTCATGTTTTTTCTGTTTAAGATAAATAAAACAGTACCAGGGGACAAACAGCAGCGTCAGGCTGTTTTGAGGCCTTAAGCAGAATCTTTACAACCATCTCAGATGTTGTTGTCACAAAAGTGTTAAGTGACCTTCTGTATAAATATGTCTCATGAAAGAACTCACTTAATACCATATAGTATTAAGTAATGATAATGGCTGACATTAGTGGCGTAAGAACAGCTACTAAGAAACTTATATATGTAGAAAATATTTCTACTGTTTCAGTTTCCTTTTCAAGTGTAATGTTACAAAGTATTAAGCACCACATTCACCTCCACTGTGCTGGTTTGAAGACAGGAGTCTCAGTTTTAACAATGGTGATAGGTAACTACGTACATTTACTCAAGTACTGTGCTCAAGTGCAAATTTGAGACACTTGTACTATGAGTATTTCCACTTTATGCAGCTTTATACTTCTACTCCACAACATCTCAGAGGTAAATATTGTACTTTTTAGTCCACTATAAAGGAATTAAAATCAGCACAACTTTAGACATCTACAGCAGAAAAATGCATCGTACACAAGAATATGTTCTCCATCTTACCTCCACCTGTTTCCCCATGTTGTACTTCCCTTTGCTGAGCAGAAAGACGACGGGCATCCGCCCCGCCACCATACTGCTCACTGCAAAGCCCTGCTTAGGATCTGGACCTTTCCCAGTACAGATAGAGTGGCCCGAAATAGATTTAAACTGGTCTAGGGTTTGGTGCTGGTGGAGCTGAGGAGGAATGCCAGTAAGAAGTCTGGAAATAGTCTGATGCCAAGAGCTAAAGTTCAGGAAGAGTCTGGTACTGGTGGTTACTCCAGAGGCGGATACAGAAAGTGTGACACTGACAAAACGTCAAGAGTGAGCACAGTACCAGTGCAGCGTTCAAGTGTCCAAACAGAGTTTTGTGCTGGTCAGACTCTAGAGATAAAGAATGTGCAAGGAGTCTAGAAAGATTCTGATCCTGGTTTTGTGTCCAGGATACATCTGGTATTTAGTATTCGGTACCTTTAAAGCTTAGTACCAAAAAAGCTCCAAGAATGTGCTGATATTTCTAAAGCATCCACAAAAGCTTTAGTGCTTCTAGTATCCAAAAAGTACCTGATACCAACTGGGAGCCCAGAAAGAAATTGGCACCAGTTTTCTAGCAAAGAAAAATGTTCTGGAAAAGCATCCAAATAGAGTTTGGTTCCAGAGGAGATTCCCTGAGGCAGCCTGGTGCTGTCAGAGGATCGTCAGGAGCAGAGTATCTGGGTCCAGTTAGGGACAGGCAGAAAGAGTCCAGTAAAGGTTTGTTCTCACCAGAGTTCACAGTTTAGACCGCCTAGATCTTTTACTCCAGGTTTCTGATAGGCTTCTCTTTTAAACAGCGGTTTAAGCTCCTCACTCTCAGTGATGGCTGTTTACTTGTCCCCTCCTGACTCTCTGTCTGACAATTAATACTCCTCTCACCCTCTCTGACTCACTTACTCATGGGGGCGTGCTCACTCACTGTACTTCCTTCCGTCCTTTCTTCCTAGCTTCTTTTTTTTTTCCAAAAATTGACTCTGACAATTATTCTTCATGTCAACAAATCACACGAGAAGCCCAAAGCCAACAATGAATGTGTCCTCCTAACAAGTATTGTCTGTGTACCAAAGTCTGGTGTATCTTCCTCTGTGCGACAGAGCTCCATTGTTGTCCAACAGTGTCAGTCCTGTGGGTGACATGTTCTATCATTACCTTGAACACATTCACTGATGTTTATTTTTACCAACACACAACATCCCGCTGCCCCAGATTCTCACTTGAGCATCAAATCTGGATTAATCCGCCGCTGAAAATAGTCCCCAACACATGCTCTATTTTCTCCTGTTTAACGTTTGATAAAAACTAATGTAATACCAGACTGAAGAACACGTTGTTGGTTTTGATTTTTTTTCATGAGATTTGTTGATAATAAGAAAAATATAAAAGATCACAAGCCTTATCCATTAAGTAGAAGAATTATAAATTATCTAACAGTCCTGCAATCAACCTGTACGCATGCAGAAGTCAGTAATTCCCAATTGCCTCAATCTTGTTTTGTAGCAAAGGGACTGAAGGATCATGAGTGACTGTGATGAATATAAGTCCTAGACTTTGTCCTGATATTCCTGACAATGCCTTAAACACCATTTCACTGCTGTATATTATTTTTGTCAAATAAAATGAACTAAATTAAACTAAAAACAAATTATACAATTTCACTTCAGTCTTACAATACATGAAGTGAAGTGAAGTACAATACTTCTTTCTAAAAATGACGTAAAATGTAGTAAACATATAAAGTACAGTATTTCCCTGTAAAATGAAGTAGACATAAAAAATTGAATATTTCCCTGCAAAATTTAGTAGAGCTATAAAGTATAGTATTTTCCAGTAAAATGAAGTAAAGTACACATAAACATTTTTATATTTCCCTGTAACTGTAGCTGATGCAAAAAGTACAATATTTGCCTGTAAAAATGAAGTAAAGTACATATAAAAAAATAAAATATCTCCCTGCAAAATGTACTAGACATATAAAGTACAGTATTTTCATGTAAGAATGAAGTAAAATACACATAAAAAGTAAAAAATGTCCCTGTAAAATACAGTAGACGTAAAACTTACAGTATGACCCTGTAAAAATAAAGTAAAACTGATACAAAAAGTAAAATATTTCCCTGTAAAATGCAGTAGATTTTAAACATATGGTATGTCCCTCCTAAAAGTAAGTAAAGTTCACATAAAAAAATATAACATTTTCCTGTAAAATGTACTAAATGTATAAAGTACAGTATGCCCCTGTAAAAATTAGGTAAAATACACATAAAAATCAAATATCTCCCTGAAAAATACAGTAGTTGTAAATGTGCAGTCTTTCTCTATAATAAAGTAGATATAAAAAGTAAAATATGTTCCTGGAAAATGAAGTAAGCGTACAAAGTACAGTATTTTCAAGTAGAATTGAAATAAAAAACACTTAAAATTAAAATTATTCCTTGTAAAATACAGTACACGTAAAACATACAGTATGTCCCTGTAATAATGAAGTCAAAATGATATAAAAAGTAAAATATCTCTCTGTAAAGTGATGTCTTAAGTACAGTGTTTCCCTGTAAAATGGAATAAAGTAGATATAAAAAGAAAATATTTCCCTGTAAAATGTAGCAGACATGTGGCATTTCCCTGTTAAGGGTAGTAAAGTAGTTGTATAAAAAAATTCAATTCCTATAGGATAGGAATAATTCACTTTAATACCTTCATGCAACAGTTTGTCATCTTGTGTTATTATCACCTAAATTTACACACTAACATGACTTCGACTGGAGCTGATACTGGAGCTGCTGGTGTTGCTGGGACTGGACTGTTCAACATCAGTCGATGTTAATCTGAACTGTAATTACTAAAGAGAGACAGTTGCCTGCAGGCAGACGAAGCTCTGCCCTGGTTTTCTACAAGTTTCAAGTCAATTATTGTTTGTGTATGTGTGTGTTGTGTTTTTGTGTGTATACTTGTATTATCTTTTTACAGAGCCAAAACTGTGGGGACAAAAAACATCACATATTAAAACCAAGACCTAGTTGCTGGTTCAGGTCAAAAGAGAGGCAGTCTACATTGGTAAGGGTTACAGTTAGGCATGTAGTGGTTATAGAGCTGACACAATTTGTCAATTGCCAGGTAATTAATCTGCAAATATTTTGATTATCATTTCAGTCATTAACCAAAAACTCCTATCTTTTCTGTTTCCAGCTTCTCAAATGGACGTGTTAACCAAATATCTTTGTGTTTTGGACTGCTGGTCGGACAAAATAGAAGACATGAAGATGTCATCTTTGGCTCTCGGGAATTAGAATGGACATTAATCACTATTTCCTGACATTTTAAAGACAAAATGATAGTTAAGGTTCGGGTAAATTTCCAGGGATTGAATGTAAATTGATGTAATGTTGACTAAAGTGGTGAGAACAAGATTTGGGTGTAAAAAGCAGAAGCCAAAATAAAGAAACTTGAAGATAGACACATCCTTGATCAGCTGTAGGTAATAAAACAAAATTGATCATTGTGTATCTTTTTTTAGAAATGTTTCAGTGATTTCCTTTGAACACTGTGACTGGTTTCCTTAACGTCTGATCTGACATGAGACCCACCTCAGCTAACAAAAGCTGCCCTTGACTACTTGTTAGGGAACGCCCAGAGAGGAAAAGAGTCACTGGCTGTACGAAGGATAATTCAAGCTTTTTCTACTGGCCTAGTCAAATCTCCCTCATTTCATCTGAACTGTGACATCAGCTGCAGGCACATGGATTAACATGAGATGTGTTAAACCGAAATTCAACAGAGATGTCTGAAACACATGGACAGATGTAAACAGTACGCCCAGGTTTTTCCCACAGAATGAGTAACAAACCACACAAATGCCCTTTGCCTAAGATAATATTTAAGGAAACAATAAATAGAATACATTGATAACATATATAAATATATAATATACTAGTTTGGTAAACTGCGTTTTACCGAGTTTGAAAAATACATGAATTTTCTCTAAATTGCCTAAACTGGAACAAGATAAGATGCTCCAAACATAAAGAGCATTTTAGGGTGTTTCAGGCAGACAAGGATTAAAGTCAATTTTGAAATTCTGCATTAAAAACACACAACAAATTATTTAATGTGTCTGCACTAAAACAGGAACATCCATCTTGCATATTGTCTTTCTGGTTTATTCTGCAAATTTAGCAGAAAAATGAAAGAAACTGAGGAAATAAACACATACAACACTTGGATGAGATTATGAAAAAGAGAGGAGGACAGCAAAGACCTTGAACTGCAGAGACAGTTAGAGGGGTAGAAAACAATTAAGTGACTTTATCTTAATTGTGGCACTGACCTCAAATCTCACCAACTAAATTAGAAAATACTGTATCTCTCACTAACAATACACAACTTCCTGTAAAGCAACTTGTAAATCATTTTTTCATGTTATTATTTTGTCACAATTTTGATATTTTCTAATTATGAATAGCTTGTTATAGATAAGTCAGAATTTTGACTCAGCATCACATAATTAAAATACCTCATTATTATGAGCAAAAAACCCTTAATGATTTAAGAGGTGGAAATAGGCTTCCTTAAAATACCAAAATCAGATTACTTAAACTAGAATTACCGCCTCAGGGTCGTATGCCTCCATGAACCAGTCAAGTTGCACTCCAATTCCAATACTTTTATGCCAGAAAAATATTTAGTATGTCCCAATACATAGTATGTCAAATGCAGTATGCCAAAAATACCAGGATGTTCTACTACATCCAGTCTGATTTTGCAGTATGCAAGCCAGCATGCTTTTCTGGCTATTCTGACTCACAATCCTCTGTGCAGTGGACAATATGTCACATCAGCTGAATGAATCATCAAGTGACAGCTGACTGACAGCTGTCAGAAGTCGCAATAATGGATGACAGCGCATTCAAGTAACTGATGACCAGTCATATAGTAATAAAAGGAATGTCGATTGTTTAAGTGAACAAAATAATCACAAATATCATAAACAACAAAAGGACATAACTATAAAAATAACAGTGACAGAGAACTGCAGATGTAATTTCACTGTCACAAAAAATGATATGTTACAATCTACAATCTGAGCAGTTATAACTTTAAGCTTCACACAGTGCAAAGTAACAACAGCAGAGCTCTCCGGGTTGGTAAGTGGTGTTTGTTTATCTCCAAACAATGTAACGGATATAAAAGCAAGAGGGTCAAAGTTAAGGTCGTCATGTCATGAGAGAGTAGTCGGTTCTGATTGTGCGCATAGTGCATGCAACTGTACGCACTTTTTAGGGGAGCTGCAGTACCTACTAAAAGTACAAAAAAAAGTATGTGATTTGGAATGCACCCACAGTTTACATCCATGTCTGTGAAAACATGGACGCTTCACACTCATCTTCCCCCCGTCAGCACAGATGATCTATACAATCAGCACAGTTTAAAGTGGACACCTAAGATTAGTGTCACCAGTTCAGTGTCTGACCAAATGTCTCCCCTTCTGTTCCTGAGATATAAGGCTCAATAATGGCCAGGAAAGTGATTTATGCAAAATATTATGATGTCACAGTGGAGCTGACCTTTGACCTTTGTGGATAGAAAATGTCTTCACTGCATCTTTTTATCCTATCAGACATTTGTGTGGAATTTTGTCAAAATTAGTGTTTGAATTCTTGAGTTATGGCAAGGTTACGGTGACCTTTGACCACTAAATAATAATCAGGTCATCACTGAGTCCACGTGGAGGTTTATGTCAAATTTAAAGAAATGACGTAAAGGTGTTCTTGAGATATCACGTTCAAGAGAATGGGGTGAACAGACAACAGCTATTGTTGGCACTGATGCATGTGCACTGACTAAATAAAACATCCTGTTCTTATTCTGAAGGCCTGATTGTTAAAAGGTAAAGATGCCACAGAAACCCTCTCAGTTCACTAACCCCCTCAGTTTACTAAACCACATCGATAATTGTTCATCTACCATGTGAGCCTGAGGGCCTCAGTAGATATTAATTAACTAGTGAAACATCTATAACCACTCTGGTGCCAAACAGAAACCTCCACAGTAAATGAGACACAACTCTTTTTAGCAGTAAATTCCACTGTCATGTGGACTGTTTGGTTTGGTCACTCTTTGTTTTACAGGTCTCATGTTTTCCTACAAAAGGTCTGATAATACACAAACTATAAATTCACTGACTGTGATCTTAATTTCTTTATTTCTAATTGGTAGTCTACACTTCCAAATAATCAACTAAAATGAATTTAGAGCAAAACTAATTTAAGTAAAATAACTTTCTCAAGAATGAATACCAAATTCCATAATTAATTCATTAATCCATTATTAAGAACCTTATTATGACCCCCAGTCCACTGTGAGTTACTCACTGAGCTGCAGGGTGTAACATAGAGAAACAATAGAGTGTCAATTATTCCAGGTTCATTAATCCCCTGCTGGTGTGTAACAGAATAAGACTGATGCTGTGTTTGAGTTAAACTGAAGTTTATATTGAACAGGGTGGACATCCTGTGTTAGACAGAGCAGGGAGGGAAACTCCAGGGAGGGAACGGTTCACTGGCAGAGGGCTAAAAATACAGACACCTGCATGAGGGAGGGGCCCAACATGAGGGTCAAGGGCCACCGGGGGTTTGATATACAATAATCCATAGGCACAGGTGGACATAACAAAGTACAACATCAGAATTCACAGTTATCTACAATGAATTTAGCTGCTTATTAACCCATTGTCTTAGCTTATATAGATGGAAACATCCAAAACAACCTTCTCTCAGCAGGTGGTGGGAAGATTTCATTTAATTTCATCAGAGTACCCTCTGAGTAAAATATGAACACCTCTTATTTTACTCACACTCACTGGGATAACTATGTGTATCCAAGGTACTTTGTATCAACATGTATTTTTCTATGAGTAATCTCTTTGTTTATATTGTGATAGCTATGGTTTCACGTTTTATGTTGTCGTGCATTGTTGTAGTCTGTTAGGGACGGGAGGATGGGGGTCAGACAATAGAAGTATTCTGTGTAATATAATGAGGGTTTTTTCAATGTGTGTGTATAGATAGATAGATAGATAGATAGATAGATATTTCATATATAATTTAGAACATTCCATGTAGTAATAACATTTTTCAGTAAATCACAGGGGGGCAGGAGTCTATCCCAGCTGACACTGAGCAAGAGGCGGGGTACACCCTGGACAGGTCACCAGAATATCACAGGGCTTAGTAAATCACAATTATAAAGACTTACGCCTATATATAATTAGATAAATAAACAAACAATACAACAAACTACACCCTGCGCCTCAGTATGAAATATTCACATCTGATTTTACTTTCTCTCCCTCGCTCAAAAGTAACAATTAAAGGACATCTGGCACCATATGCATAAGAAAGAAGGAGTATCTCCTTTTCTTACAGGCTCATCATCAATATGGAATAACCCTTTATTAAAAATAGGGGGAAAGGTGTTCTTCTGGAGAGAGTGGCATACTAAAGGAATCGAGCATATCCAATGTCTCTACCACAACAATATTTTAAAATCATTTGAAGAATTAAAGGAAACATACGACCTGCATAACAGAGATTTCTGGAAATTCTTACAGCTCAGGGACTGCATATCTAAGGCAACCCCCAGAGGTGTTGAGCTGCCAATCCAATCTCCTATCTCCTCTAAATTTATATCATTAAGTACAATGCCTCACCTTGTGGGTAAAATTTATAATCATCTTATTAGTGGGTTTAAGGGTAATACAACGGGCTTAAAGGTTGTGTGGGAAAGAGACTTGGGAATAACTTGAGGAGGAAGAGTGTAGCAGATTGACTGGGGAGATGCTAAGTCCAATGAGATGCCAGGTCCAAACTCATCCAGTTTAAAATATTCAGTAGAATATACTGGACACCAGTGAGGATGAATAGACTTGGGTTGAGTGAGTCAAACCTGTGTTGGTGCTGCAAAACAGATAAAGGAGATCTTCTCCACATGTTCCTTTACTGCCCCAATTTAACTGCCTACTGGCAGAGGGTTACAGAAAAGATCATAGATAGTCTAGGTACAAATATCAATCTTACTCCCGCATTATGTCTCCTGAATAGTATGAAAAGAAACAAAAGAATAAATGAGAAAAAAGCACAGTGGCTAAAGATAGCACTCACCACTTCTAAAAGAGTCATATTGAGGCATTGGGCAGGAAAAAATAATCCGACCTACTCTGAATGGCTCAATGCATTAACAGAAACAGCCTCATATGAACAATTAATATATAAAATAAATGGTAAGATAGATATTTACACAGAAATTTGGGAACCATTTTTAACACAAATCAGGAATGGACAATCCGGGACTGGAAACTAAAACCTGTTAATTAACTATTACTGTCTCTCAGTGCATTTGTTTGACTGACGGCTGGGGGAGGGTGGGGAGGATTCATTTTATTCATTTCGATTCATTTCATTTTGTTTGTTTTGATTGTACCATTATATACATTCAAATTAAATCCACATCAACTGTGTAGAGAACCCTCTCACCTAGAGGTGTGTTGGTTTTAGTTATTTTGTGAATGTATGATGTGTACTTGTTAACACAAAGCTAATAAAAAGTAAAATAAGGAAAAAAAAAAAGTAACAATTAAAATAAGCCATATACATAGCGCCACCTACTACTCAGTAACCATTGACACGCGGTCACACACTGATGGTGCAGCCATCAGGAGCAATTTAGGGTTCAGGGTCTTGCCAAATGATACTCCAATATGCAGACTGGATTAGTGGACGACCTGCACTACCTCCTGAGCCACAGCTGCTCCAAAGACCAACTCTAAAATACACTTAACTGTAACAATGAATTAAATCACATTAGTGTCCTTCATAAATACATATTCCTGCCAATGGTTTTACGCTGTCTCACTGATGGAGGTGGTCATCTCTATAAACAGATTGGTGTGGTAAACTCAACAATGCAGGTTTCAAATGTTTCAAATAATTGTCATTGCAAATGTTTTATGAGAAAGAAATTGCCTTAAACATATTCGTCAGACCTCAAAGGCAGCACCAAGTCCAGACTGATACAGAGAGCGAAACAGAATGTTGAGCTCATGTCATCAGGATGGTCTCAGCAGGCTACCACAGAGCAGCTTTAAGTCACAATCAAAAGGCAATATAAAGGCAAATACCTGCTGTTAAAGAACACATATTATGGGCCTGGCTTCAATTCCAACCCGTGGAACAGAAAAAAATATATAAGCATGTAAATAATAATAATAATAATAATAATATAGACATCGTTAATGTAAACTTTACATATTACACTGTACGAGTGTATCTAATAAAGTGGGCACTGAGTGTATATGGTGTAGGTTTTCAGTGATTAGTAAGTAATGAATGAATATCTATTCTTGTTCAATCTGGAAATCCATCGGTAAAAAAAACAAAAATAAAACAAAAATAAACCTTTTTGTTTTCTTTCTGTCTTGAGAGATTAATTCTTGTTTAAATTGAGCAGCTCTCTAGAGACTTTTTATGACCTCCAGCTGACTGTGTGTGACTCACTGAGCTGCAGGGCGTAACAGTGGAGAAACAATAGAGTGTCAAATACCCCAGGTTCATTAATCTGCCCCTGCTGGTCTGCAGCAGAATATGACCCCCTGGTTGAAAAAAGTTCAAACACTTCACAGTATGTTTCAATGATAGCACATTTATGTAATTTATTAACTTGAAAAAGTTGGTTTACTCATTAAAGCTCTATACAAAAATGTACTGGACATAAAGTGACAGAGCAGCATCACTTCCTCAGCTGCAGTGATCATGACAGACAGCACATACACACAACTGCAACAAATTTAAAGTGTGGATGTGCTGCCACCACACAATCAGGAAGGATTCCACCTCATTTAAGTAAAGATCAACAGCTCTTGAGGACAACAAAGCATCTCTGATACATGTCACCACTTCAGAGCAGCTCTGAGCTACAACAGAAGTTTGTTTAGAGGAGCTGAACTTACGTTGATGTCCAGACTGCAGAGACTGAGAGAGTCTGCATCTCTGCTGGCCTGCTTCCTCTTCTTCTGCAACACACAACAACACAGCAATCATTACGATAGATGGACATCAATAGAAACATGCTCTGATTCATCCGCCTGTTAAATTATGTTTCAGTTTCACACTGACTCCAATATAATGTGAAGATTTAGTTGAAAGTGAGAAAACTTCACACACCCAACCTGCAGCTCTGTGCAGCTTTTAGCTCACCAGCAGTAAAACATACTCAAGTATCCAAAGTAAAAGTACTCGCTGTTTTACATTCTGGTTTAAATAAAAATCATGTTTAGTGTTTTAGAGAAATATGATAAGGCAGATAGGGCAAAAAAAGGGAAAAATAGTAAATAAAAAAAAAAAAAAAAAAAAAAAAAAGATTTTTGCTCAACAACAGCAATATTTTATGATTGTATCTCATAGTTAGTAACTGCAGCCATCAGATAAATGTAGTGGAGTAATATAATAATAATAATTATAATAATATAATTTATTCAAATAAATCACCAGAATCTGAGAACTTGAGTAAAGGTACTTATTTATTGTCTTCCTCTGGGTTGCAAGATAAATCTGAGTGGTCACAAAATTTTCAAAAGTTTCACTTTAACTTTTTTTTTCTCCCAAACATTAAAATATATTTGAAAACACACATTATAGTGAATCCATTAAGAAATAAACATACATTATGAATTTAAACATGGTGATTTTATACCTTATATTTATAATTATGATTTTTGTCTAGTCATTTTATTAACTTTTATTATATATTACAGAATTGTTTGCTTTCATGATCGATGGATCCATTGCAGTTGTTTTTTTTTAACTGTGTCTTATAAGGTGTCCTTGAGTGCTTTGAAAGGTGCCTATAAATAAAATGCATCCATTATTAATTATTATTATTATTATTATATGAAATTAAATCAGCCTATTCTGAAAAACCCTATTTTAAATACAAAACATTAATGATAAGCTAACTGTTACCCATGAATCCTTGTGCAATCTCTAGTGCTAAATCACTGTGCGACAGTTATCCATGACCGTGAGGTGAACTAGTTAGCTAACAGTTACGTTGAAACATGTTGACCAGGTGGCTGCATTATTATTCCAAGTGTACGGACATTTTTGTTAGCAGCAGTGGATCGTTTCGTAACTTTTCAAGCAAGAGACTCTGAAACAACGTCCACCTCAGAAACCACTGGCAAAAATGCAGAGGGAGAGGCTAACCCACCTAGCCATGCTACAACTGCTGCTGACTTAGCAGCTACAGGCAGGTGCAAATGCGAGAAGGCCCAAAAATATTCAGAGAATTATCTCAAGTGCAACTCAGTTTTATACAATATATGTAAGAGGGGGTTTCTGCTATGTCTCTCTTTCTGCCCAAGCTCTAAACTTTGTTTTGTCTTTTTTTCTTGTGAATTACAGGATTGCTCTTTAGTTGAACTAGTGTAGAACCAGTGATGAGGAGTCACATTGCTTTGTTTTAAGGGGTCCCAGGAGGTCAGGAACTGAACCACTCTGAGGTGCTTGGATAGAGAGATTTTAGTAATGTCATTGGACCTCATGCAGGAACATTTCATTTTCTTATCTTAAACTTCTCTTACTTTCACTGTGAGGTTTATTTGTACAAGCTCTTCAAGTTTGATTCACAGAACTCTCTTTACTGGTGCTGAAATATGTCAATAAATATCATGAAATCTAAAAACAAAACCCTCAGTAAACTGGCAAGCTGTGATGATGATGATGATGATGATGATACCGATGACAATATGGTGAAGACATTTACTTTGCATCATGTTGCTTTTCAGTTTTATTTCTCAGTAAATTTCAGTGTCAGGTGTGCAGCTGTATGTGAGCATGAACCAGACACTTCCTGAATGTTGCCATGGCGACAAAAAACAGGAAGAAAACACACAAACACCTCATGAGACAGGTCACTGGGTGCAAACAGCTGTACAAGTGAGATGAGGAGGAGTAGAGTAGAGTAGAGTAGAGGAGAGGAGAGGAGAGGAGAGAAGAGGAGAGGAGAGGACATAGGGATGGGATGACAGGGAAGAAGAAGGGAGATGAGGAGGAAGAAGAGGAATGAGCAAGAGGTGAAGACGTGAGAAAGAGGAAGAGAATACAGGAGGAAAAGAACAAAGGAAGAAAGGGAAGGGGTGGTTCAGCGAGATTAGGGGAGGGCGTGGGAGGAGAGGAAAGGAGAAGAGGGAGGAGAGGTGGATATAAAAAGGGCAGAAGGAGGAAAAGACAGTCTTTATCTCTAACCAAGACAAGGAGACAAGCAGAGAGGAAATAAAAGGAGATGAGGAGAAGAAAGGAGACAATGAGAGGAAGGGAGATAAGGGAAAAGGAGACAAAGAGAGATGAGAGAGGTAAGAAAAGGAGCAGACAAGGGGTGAAGAGAAGAGAAGGAGGCAGGGAGAAAAGGGAAGGGTCAGAGGCATTAGGGGAGGATATAAGAGGAGAGGAGATGAGGGACAATAGGAGGAGATAAAAAGAGGAGATGGAGGAGGAAAGAATGAATCAACCGAGATGAGAAGACAAGAAGAAAGGCAATGAGAGGAGGCGATGAAACAAGACGACGACAGAAAGGAGTGAAAAGGAGACAAGGAGAAGACATAGGAAAGTGAGGAGAGGAGATAAGGAGGTGAGGAGAGGAAAGAACAAAGGAACAAAGGGGAGGTTCAGCTCAATTAGGGGAGGACATGAGAGGAGAGGAGACGAGGGAGGATAGGAGGAGATAAAAAGGGGAGAGGGAGGAGGAGACAGTCTTTATCTTTAACCAAGACAAGGAGACAAGGGGAGAGGAAATAACAGGAGAGAAGGAGAGGAAAGGAGACAATGAAAAGGAAGGAGAGGAGAGGAGGGAAAAAGAGACAAGGAGCAGACATAGGAAAGTGATGAGAGCAGATAAAGGGAGGGGGGGAGAGGAGAGGAGTCAACAAAAGGGTAAGAGGAGAGAAGGAGGAAGAGAATATAGGGGAGGAAAGAAAAAGGGAAGAAAGGGGAGGATCAGAGAGATTAGGGGAGGAAATGGGAGGAGAGGAGAAGAGGGAGGATAGGTGAAGATAAAAAGGAGAGAGGGAGGAGGAGACAATCTTTACCTTTAACCAAGATGAGGAGACAAGGAGAGAGGAAATAAGGAGAGAGGAGGAGAGGAAAGGAGATAATGAAAAGAAAGGAGAGGAGGGGAGGCAAAAGGAGACAAGTGGACAAAGGGAGGAGATAAGAGGACAGAAGAAGGGAGAATAGGGGGAAGCAGAGTAATAGAAAGAGTAGAAGAGGAGAGAAGGAGGAAGGGAGATTAAGAGAGAAAAACAACAAAGGAAGAAAGGAAAGGTTCAGAGAGATTAGGGGAGAACACGAGGAGGAGGAGAGGAGACGAGGAGTTGAGGAGAGGAGGATGTTGGGATCAGTGCAGCGGAGTGTAACAATAGCAGGAAGTCTGCTGTTTGTTCAGTATTGTATTGAGACTTTGTTGTTGGCCGGATGTTATATAACCTGGCAGAATTTACCTTTAACTCACTGTCGCTATAGAAACCAAGGTGGGGGGAGGAGTCTGGTCAGCCAGTCCTTATAAGGTCAGTCCTTAAATATCAAAGCTACCTGTGAACTGACTGAAACCAGACTCAATCAACTATAACTTAATATTACAGCAAAAATTACCAATGGCATGCGTTCCATCTACCACTGGGTCATTTTTCATACAACCATCAGCTTTTAAGTAAGTGAATTATTTCCAAATCATTTGACATTTTGCTTATTTGCTTTCTTGCAGAGAGTTAAATGAGAAACTTGATACCAGTGTCATGTATGTGTGCTAAATATGAAGCTACGGTAACAACATTCACCTCCTAGCACCTTTTAATCTCACAAATTGACATGGTATAACCCATCTATATAATCTGTAAAAACAACAATTTGCCATTTTATGACAGGGTTTAAGTGCCAATCTATTTCTTGGCTGTGACTTGTAATGCTCAGAGAGTGTAACTTTTGCTTTAATGCTCCCAAAATGTGTCATGACAACTGGATGCCTGGGGTTGTAGTTAGTAACTTTTATAAAAACTAACTTGTTGCCATATTTGCTGAAACTGTCACTACATCTTGACAAAAGTACATGAGACAGATGAAGTGCCTCCAATGGCATTACCACAGCTGAAAGAAAACAACCAATCAGAGCTGAGCAATCTCTAACGCAGCTGTTAATCATGGCTCGTGAACTGTGACCAACTGTGGAACTAAGCAGCACTTAAATCCAGAATCTGTTACTGCATTAACTATGTCTTGCCTCAAATGTTTTCAGACACATATTTTAGTGTACTGTTTAGCTGTAAAATGAGAGAGTTTGCAACCCGGCCCCCTTAAAGACTCCTCTGCTTTGATTGGTTGTTTGCCTTCAGCTGTGGTAGATTATAGCAAGGATGCACTACGAAGAGGAGAAGGAACATGCTTTTTTTTTTCCAGACTATCTCATGTACTTCTGTCAGGAGATAGTGACAGTTTCAGCAAATATGACACATAGTTATTTTATAAGAAGTTACAAACTGTAGCTTTAATGACCTTTAGCTGGGGGAGGAGAGTGTTATCGATAAAAAGATCATGTCACATTCCCACCACCTCTGCACACTGGGGATAAAGGGACAATGTCACAATGCTACAACATTTACCTGCACTGCAGTCTGTTTCTTTACCTCAACAGTATCTTTTATTCAATAGTATGACAGTAGCATGATCACATCACTCCAATTTTGGCATCACTGCACTGGTTGCCCATTACTTTGTTAAAATTTTATCAATCACCTACAGGGCCATCCATGGTCTGGCTCCAGATTATATTAAACAACTGTTAACCCCTTACACCCCAGCAAGGCCCCTAAGGCCAGCTGATCAAAACCTTTTAGCAGTTCTACACTGAAAACCAAGGTTGACCGTGTGTTTTTCGGTGACGACCCCTCGCCTTTAAAACAGCCTTCTCCTCAGTGTGAGATCGGCAGACTCCACCAAAGCTTTTAAGCGCCTCTTTAAAACTGACTTCTACAAGATTTTTTTTAATGGTGTTATACTTTCACTTTATTTTCGTTACATTTTATAGTGTGCTTATTTTAGTATTTTATATGCACTCACATATATGTTGTGCTTTTATCTGCTTTAAATTCAAGACTTTGTTCTTTTATTGACACTCTACCTGCTCTCTATGAGATCATCTCATTTATTTGCCTTATTTGTTTATATATGGTTATCGATTTTATTCAAATTTTACCTGCTTATATGAGCTTCTTTCGCTTATCCACATTTGACTTGTTTATATATGAAATGTATTTTTGCACCAACACCTCCATCTGTTCATGTATCTAGCTCTCATGCTCTCATGTTCAATTTTAGTTTTTTATTCTCAAAATCTTTTAATCTGGCAAGCACTTTGTGTAAAAGCTTGAAATGTGATTATTATTATTATTATTATTATTATTATTATTATTATTATTATTATTATTATTAAAAATGGCAGTAATATGAAGGGAGACCTGCACACTGTGGTTTTGATTATGCTAATTTAAACTGGTCACGTATTCCTTTGCTCTTCCTTCACAAGTTAATAATGACACAATTCCAATGAATATTGGGAAGTTGTTTGCATCATGTTACTAATGCCACATGATGAAATGCAGCTGAAGCAGAGCCTGTAATCACATACTATACAGAGCATTACATATATGTGAGTGATATAATTATTACATCATGCTCTCTGCACAACGTGTACATCAAGATGTTCAGTGTCAAAAAAGAACTTGCACATAATTGCAGTATGATTCATGTGTAGACCAGTGGTGGGAAGTAACTAAGTACATTTACTCAAGATTCAAGGTACTTGTACTGTAATACTAGCTTGAGTATTTCCATTTGATGCAACTTCATATTTCTACTAAACATATAATGGTCTTATAGAATATGGTGCAATGCTGTAGATTAAACTGCCCAAAGAGTTCAGCACAGATCAACACAACCTTAAACATCTGCAGCTGTAAAATGCAACACAATGCAGTAGTTACATTAATCCCAAAACATCAGATATAATAGTAAGCAATGTCAGGAAACATTTTACTGCACACTGAGTACTTTTACGTTGATACTTGAAGTAAATCTGGCTGATAATACTTACATAGACCTGCTTTCCTACTATTGCAGGGCTATGACTAGTAGTGTAGTGTTTTTACAGTTTAGTATTAGTAGTTTTACTTCATAAAGGATCTGAATACTTCTTCCACCACTGGTGCAGACACACAGACTTAAACATGGATGGATGGATGCAGGCGTTGCATAAAGCATGGCTGTGGCACGTGTCACGTTGCCAAGAACGTGTTCGCCCCAAAAACACAGAGTGGTGTGTTAGCAAGAATATCACTGCACCTTAAACTGTTTAAACTGTGTGTGAAGATGATGATGAGAAATGTTTCAACAGAAGAAGAAACTTCATGCAAATAAAACACAAAGCAACAAACACATCACAAGAAAAAAAAGAAGACGACAGTTTTGCAGGGTTTGTTATCTGTGCATATGTGATCGATGTGTCACATGTAAGTAAACCCTCATCAATCCTTTTCTGGCAATTGTTCAAAGGCATTCTGGGATAAACTCACTGACACCGACGCGTTGACTCACCCGATAGTAAACAAACAGACAGCAGCCCATCATCAGATTAGATCTGCTCCTCAAACAGTTCAAGTTTTAATTAACTCTCTCTGCAAACAGGCATCTGCTGCTCCTCTTCCTCTTCTCTCTTTTTTTCCTCCTCCTCTTCCTCCAGGTCACTTTGCTTTCACCCCAAAGTCACATCAGCTGTCGCTTTTTTCCCGTTTCTCTTTTTTGCCTCTCTCCTCCTTTAAATCGCCTCCTTCACAGTCACATTTTAATTCACTTCTTTCCCCCTGTCTTCTTCTGTCCTTTTCTGAACTTCACACTTCTTTTTCTCTTCCTCCTCCAGTTTGTCCCTCTGTCCAAGAGACACTTCTCCTTCTCCGCCTTATTCTCTTCCTCGGTCAGACTTTCAAAAGCTCTTCTCTCGCTCCTTCTCCTGTTTTCTACCTACGTCTGTCCTTCTCTTGTCCTCCTTCACCTCCTCAGTGACAATCTGAACCTCCTCAGCTTCACCACCTCTCTGAGTGGATCTACAGACCCTCAGGAACAGGAACCCTTCACAATGTGTGTGTGTGTGTGTCCTCTCAGTTCCCATTGGACAAACAGGAAGTGACGGCCGTCGGGGGAAACAGGCCGTCTATAATTAGGAGGTACAGGAGACACGGAGACACCAGCAACAGAGACACGGACACAAAGGACTCTAACTCTGCTTTATAAAAATCATGCAAAGAAAAAAACATCTTATAAAAAGTGATAAGTTTACTTTATTGCTGCAGGTATGAAATGCTACATAACCTGATTAGATAAAGAAACATGTTTTAAAACCAGTGTCTCCTCTTAGTTTGTTAATGGTTTTCGCTTCTCTATCAGCCCTAAAGGCCTTGACACATCAGGGGACGTGATGAAAACACAAAATTGAAATTAATGTCTGCAAATACTTCTTGTCAAAATTATTCATATCGACAGCAATGTGAATTTGCGACAGCTGCAGGTTTTTATGCAAAGACGATTCAACTAGGTTGACTAGGTTAACCCTCACCTGATTCAGTGGTACTATCCATTTCTTACAAATGAAGTACAGAAAGTTAAAGTTAATCAGGCATATTCAACTTCCATTGTTTCTCACTCCACCCCGTGTGAGCTCTCCTCTACTCCTCACTCTTTCCACAGCCGATTGTCCATCCATCCATCGTCATCCGCTTATCTGGGGCCAGGTCACAGGGGCAGCAGGCCAAGCAAAGCACCCCAGACGTCCCTCTCCCCAGCAATGCTTCCCAGCTCCTCCTGGGGGACCTGAGGCGTTCCCAGGCCAGATGAGATAATCCCTCCAACCTGTTATGGGTCTGCCCCGGGGCCTCGTACCAGTGGGACATGCCTGAAACACCTCCAGGCACCCAGGAGGATCCTAAACAGACGCCCGAACCACCTCAACTGACCCCTTTCGGTGTGAAGGAGCAGCGGCTCTACTCAGAGCTCCTTCCAGATGTCCAAGCTCCTCACCCTATCTCTAAGGTTGAGCCCAGACACCCCATGGAGGAAACTCATTTCGGCCTATCTCATTCTTTCGGTCACTACCCAGAGCTCATGACCATAGGTGAGGGTTGGGACATATATGGACCAGTAAATTGAAAGCTTTGCCTTCCAGCTAAGCTCCCTCTTCACCGCAACGGTCCAGTGCAGCACCTGCTACTACACTGTTGTCTTTGTTGGGCACTAAAGATGATCCCAGTATTCATCAGTATTGTACGAACAGACTAGTGGAGTGCTGTGAGAGGAATTAATTCATTATTAGTCCAAAGAAGACACAGGAGGTAATTTCTGGTCTTCCAGTGAACTTGTATCCTCCACCAGTAACTGTCCATAACACACAGATTAAACAAGTCCCCCCCCTATAAATATCTGGGCATCTACGTCGACCTACTTTGTCCTGGAGTGCACATATACATCACACTTGTAGTGAGGTACAACAAAGACTTTATGTTCTCAAGAGACTGAGGTCATTTGGAGCAAACAAACAGATCCTGTTATTGTTTTTCTAATCTATAATACACAGTGTTATGCAGTATGTAATCAGTGCATGGTACAGTTTTCTCTCTGTGCATCTCAAAGCTAATCTGGCTCGACCGCTTAACTGCTCAAAGATTGTGGGTCAAGTGTTTGAGTGAAATTTCCGAACTGTGTGCACCGAAAGAATGTTGTGTCTGGCTGGTAATATTATGTCGGACACCTTTCACACGTTATTTGAAGATTATCAGATTTTGCCATCACAGAAGATTTAGAGTCAAATTTCAGATCTTTTTCTGACAATAAAGTGAAATCAAATCAATCAAACACATTCTCTGGCTGTGATGCAAGTTGTGACAACCACAGGGATCCTATTGACCCAGAGCAGCGTCTGACAGTCTGTCTGACGCAGTTGTTATATAACCTCGCCACTGTATGCTGTTTTATTGAGTTTTCTTTGAGTGAAATGCTCTGAGTGACTTTGAGTTCCCTCTGCTGAACAACTGGGCAGTGTATATGTCTCAGACTTTTATTTTGAAAGGCAAGAACCAAAGGAGTGGATGTGGTCTGCTGCCTTTGTCTGAAAGTAGTAATTAAGTTTGCTGTATTGGTCTGAATTGTAAACTCATAAGTATACGCCAACCAGATTGGTTGATGCCTTAATTCGTAGTGTGAAAGCTCAAAGGAAAAAAAAAACAACCAACCAAAATATGTTGCTTGATATTTGTGTTCTGTGTAAAAGTACTCATGACAAAAACAACAGTTTGAAAAATACAATGACATGAAAATTTATGGCACTAAAAAAGCTGCTGGTGTGTAAAGGCCTTAAGGATGACAATGTTGGTTGGCTGATGCACCACTTTGGTCCAGAAATATCTAGAAATATCTATATATACATACAGAGATCAATTCATCATAACTATTGGATGAAACTCCAAAAAAAATTGTACAATCATGTTCTCCACGGGATAAATTGTGGTAAAGGACTTGTTGTTGTGCCAGGTTTTGAATTAAGGTTCTTCACTTTAATCTCGTCCTTTATTATCTGTAATGGAGTCACCTTGTTGTGTATTATGTCTTAATGAAGTGTACAGTTGTCATGGTGCAGTGAACAATGTGAGTCAGATTTGTTCTCACCCCTCGGAGGGACCAGCTGTCAGGAGAGAGGAGAGAGAAGGAGGAAGTTTTCTTCTGCAGCTTCGACCTGAAGGAAGGAAACAAGGAGGGGAAGGAAAAGGAGACAGGAAAGGGGGGGCAGAAGGAAAGATGATTAATTTGTCAGCCTTCACTCTAAACTTCAACCAAACTTTAATGGACTCACAACATAAAGACATTTTATCAGATTGCTGCTAAAATAACAAACATAGGAACATTATTTTGATAAGATGCTAATAAGGAAAGACTGAGAAATCCAAATACAGAGTACCTCTGTGTGCACTGCATAAACAAAGGAGTAATATTTATTTAATTTCAAAAGAATATAAAGAAAAATATAAAGAGCCTCCTACATAGTTTCTAATATTGTCAACTTCAATTTGAGAGTAATGACACACATTTTATTGTGATCAAAGACAAATGAAAACTTATTTTGGAATGAAACCTGGTTATGTCGAAATCAGATTAAATCTGTTTCATTTTAAAAAGCTAATTGGCTGTTTTATAACCTCATTTAATTTGGGTAATTTGTTTGAACATGTGTTTTTATGTGTGTGGGCAAGCTGGTATATGTACTACAGTTTTATCATGTGATACATACATTGATATAAAGTTTTAAGAGCTGCAACAAGTACTTGATCCATCAATTAGTTGACTGACAGAAAATTAATTGAAAACTGTTTTGATAATAGATTAACACTTAATATAAGAAAAGTAGCTTCTCAGCTGTCCATTTTTGTGGTCTTTCTTTGTACTACAGAGTCCCTAAAGTCCCGAAAGGAGATTTGTTTTTATGTTGTGTGGACAAGTTATAGGTAGTTATAGGAACAACATAATTAACTTATGCGCACAGAATAAAAATAACATCACCATTTGGGACTTAAGTGGCACCGTACTGTTATGACAGTTAACTAAATATATTGTGGATCTGGGTATTTAAAATACATTTTTATTTTTTTCTAAATTTTATAGTTTGTATAGGTCCGGAAAGCTGATATTTTTTGTTTTGTGTGCACAGATTACCATCTTGTAGGAACAAAATAATCAACTAGTGTGTACTTGGTTAAGAAATAAAATAAAATCACCTTTTGGGACTTGAGGGGCACCATACATGTGTGAAAGTTAACAAAATATATTTGGGATTTGGGTATTCAAAATATAATCTTTAATTAAACAAAACAAATAATAATAATAAAAAACATGTATAGTATATCTAAGTCCCAAAAGGTAATATTCTTTTTTTTGTGCGCACAAGTTATTATCTTCTATTATCTTGTCTTATCTTCTTATCTTGAAACAAGATCATTAACAAGATGGAAAAAATATCAACTTCTGGGACTTTAGGGGCACCGTACTTATGTGAGCATTAACTAACTACATTTTCAAGATTTGGGTATTTATAATACTTTTTTTTTAAATTTCAAAGACCAAACAATTGATCAATTAAGCTAGGAACAAAGCAGATTGGTCAATAATCAAAATAATCACTATTTGCAGCTCTAAGACTACACACACACCTTAACATAGTGTTAACTCTGTCTGATTCCACGTGGACAGAAATGAGTGCAGCAATTAATAATTCTTTCACTGTACATAAAGGCATGGGAGTATTCTATCAAGACAGACTTCAACAGAACAGAAGAGTCTCTAATGTGTATAAATCCTACACAAGGAGGTTTGACTCTTTTGAAACCAGCAGAGAACAAACAACCCTGTCACTTATACATTGTAGTCAGTGTTTTACAGTTTAACCAGAGCGCCCCCTGGTGGTATCTGTTAGTCATAACATGTAAACTGTAAACAAACTAAAAGGTCTGGAGAGACTTGACGTATAACATTGAAAGTTTATTTATGTCTGAGTTGGTTTCTTTGGACAACACTGAGAAAGAGGAAATACAAACAAAGATTAAAAAAATAAATAAACTGAGGTTGCGAGTCTTGCTCAACCCAAACACATTACATCATCACACACACCCTCGTCTGTCTGTGTGAGAACACATGATTCAGACACATTGAAACACCATTAATTAATATTTACACAGCATCTTTCTGACAATATGCTTTAAAAATGCTTGCTAATAATGATGTAAACTGAGAAAACATGAACATAATACACCTCAAACATTATGCTAATAATGTAGATTTAATGACTACAAACAGTCTGTTAGCTTATTCAGATATTTCCCACTCACAGATTGGCAAGGACTGGCAGTTCAGTTATCACTTGGCCTCCTAAATGGTAGTTTTGAAGGTAATATTGCAGCTCATGATGCTACAGTATCTTCCTGTTTACATAGTTTATAGCATTTGACTACCACACATAAATATTCTTGTATTTAATATCTAATATTTTATTGCTATATTTTAACTCTGCATTTTCTGTCAGATTCTTAATCTTTACTTGCATTATTTTATTTTCATTGTTGGAGGGAGCTCCAGATCTAAATGATCTAAAATGTTATTGCCAGTGACTGCTTCTAGTTGTCCTGCATATGACAATAAATAACTTGAATTTGACTGGACAGTGCTACAGGTGTTTCCTGGCAACAGATTTACACAGTACCTAAGTCTTTAATATTACACTGTGGAACTGTATACTGTAGCATTGTTACTGATAATTGTTAAATTATATAAAAGTTTATTGTACCATGAAAATCTCATGCCATTGCAACCCTATCTGGGACATTCACTAAAGTCCTCCTCCAGGCATGTTTTAAAGTAAATAAAAACACTAGTTAATTCAATAATAGCAGATCTTCTCTCTCTGTCAATGAGAAATTCTGGATCTGGCCTCTGCCCTGCCCACCACCGCTGCTTACAGTAGGTTTTGCTTCCACTCTCTCCAGCACAGGGCTGGCACAGCACTAAAATGAGGTGCAGAGAAAGGTCAGGCTATGGTTGACTGCTGCTGCTCGGCTGCCGGGTGACACAGCAGTGCGGATCAACATGGCTTGTGTTAGCAACAGAGGAAACACTGGAGAGATTCAGCCAAATATATTTGTGCCTCAGTGAGACCTAGACTCAGATGAGGAGTCTGTTGTGCACAGAGTGGAAAAACAATGGACGTAACTACCAGGACGTCACCCTTTGGGTTGTGGACTCCCATTCTGAAACCTGGAGTTTGCCATTTCAGTTGTCGCAATCTTGGTGTTTTAGAATCAGATGTGATCATATTTGGACGAGGAGTGGATCTGACTCACAGACTGTAGCAACGCCTCAGTCACTGAGGCGGCCTCGCCCTTAAATATGCATAACTTTAAGCCTTAAGAAAATGTAAATGGGTGAGTTATAAAAAGATTCACACCCTGTACAGTTGTTATGAATGTTTAAATTAGCTATAGAGACCAAAACTGATTTTTGTACCAGGCTGTAAATTTGTTTATTTCTAGAGTAAGGTTGGGCATTTTAGCATGGGGGGTCTTTGGGGATTTCCTCGCTTCTGTAGCCAGCCTCAACAGACCATTCAAGGAACTTCAGTTTTTGGCACTTCAGCCTTGGCTTCATTTTTCAGCCCTGCAGGTTGCTGCTTGGTTGTGCTCCAAAATTTGCTACTAGCAGATGTATCAAAATGGCAAGTGTGGTTAGCATCTTTTATTTGTTCATGTTGTTTGTTAGCTTGTAACTGACAGGGGCAGACACAGCATGTTTCTATATTTAAAGATCTTTTTGGGCTTTCATTGCCTTTAATACAGTGCAGCTAGAGAGTGACACGCAGCAAAGGGCCACAGTCTAAAATTGAACCTAGGCCACTGCAAAGGACTCAGCCTACATGGGGCAGACACTCTACTCGCTGAGCTCGAAGCTGCACCAGACACAGCATGTTTCTGTGAAAACTTTCACTATGCCAATGTAAACTCAGGTAGTGCCGATGGTGCGTCAAAGTCTACTTCCCTGTCGTTATGTGTTTCTAAACGCATCCTCATACAATGCAGTTTGTATGAACAAATTAGCACCCCAGAAATGGCATTACATACTCGACATATAGTTACGGAGGCTAGGTTTATGCAAGTTAAGTTACTGTGGTTAGGTTTGTAGTGTTGTCACGATGTCAAAATCTTTGTTTCAGTACCAATACCAATATGAATTTCAATACTTTTCGATACTCTTCGGTACTTTTCCTAAGGAAAAGTCCTTTTGGATACAAACCTTTAGAACAATAAATAGTAGGGGTGTAACGGTACCAAAAAAATCATGGTTCGGTCAGTACCGCAGTATGGACGTCACGGTTTGGTAACTCAAATGTTCCACAAAGTTTGTATTGTCTCGTGTTGTCTCCCTTTGCGAGGCAGACTTTCTCTTGTCTTTTTTCCACGTGCGCCAGCTGCGAATGTTGATACAGGTGTTGTCATACACACCACTTGTGCAATCTGTGCTCCAGTAAGAACAAAAAAGGCGTTTGTGTGCATAATTGAGTAAAATAAATTAACTAAATTAATGAATTAAATCAATTTCAAAGTACTGGTATTTTCCAAATGCAGTATAGTACAGTTTGGAATACTCTAGTACCGCGGTACTATTTTAGTACCGGTATACCGTGGTTTGGGGAAAGAAAAATGGTGACGACGGACCGAGAAAGTCCTGTGTTTTGTGACCCATCCACCACCCCAACCTCAGCCCATTGTTAACGTGATCGCAGCTTTCCCAAACATGAGGGTTAAACACAAATTACCGGCACATGATTATATTGGATATGTACGAATTAGGTGCATCGCTTTTCATAGGGAAACGTACAAATAGTGCATGACAACAGCCTGGTGTTTCCCATATTAGACAGCGTTTGGCTTTTGTATTAGTGACACACCTAATCTAGATTGTCCAGCGTACATTTAGTTTAGGGAAACACACAGACATGCCCCCTTCTATAGAGGAATGTGAAAACACATCTCTGGTGACAAGCTTGGCACAGACACAAATTAAGGTCAGACGTTTTAGGGAACAAAAGCATAAGGAAAGTTTATTTTTGAGTGGAGGGGAAATCTAAGTGTTACTGATGCACCCTGATTTAGTAAATCACTGGTCTGAAACTAGCAAGTAGTCAAGAAGAACTTAGGAAGGACTTAGTGAAGGATTTATGAATCGCTGGTGCACCACAGTCCTGTTCTGTTTCCTGCCCTCGGTCACCTTACCTACAGGAAACACACACACACACACAGCTAACAACCTCAACAGAGTTCAATGTGCTGCATTGTAAGGTAATGCGAGTCCACCATATAAGGCATTACAGATGCTAACACATGCTAACAGAACGTCAGCGCTACTTTATCAACAAGCATGAAACCAAACAGAAACTTGTTCAACATTTGTATCTGATCAAAGCTTTTATAGTCTGTTCCTGTGTGTGTGTGTTCCTGTGTTCCTGTGTGTGTGTGTGTGTGTGTGTGTGTGTACATTACAAGTGTTTAAATATGAGTGTGTTTAAGTGCGTGACTCATTCATTCCTGGGAGTTGCAGTGCCTTTTCCAATAGCACAAATCATCCCACCCTGGATGCACACACACACCCACACACACACACACACAGGCACGGGCACACGCACGCACGCACGCACACACACACACACACACACACACACACACACACACACACACACGCACACGCACACGCACACGCACACACACACACTGTTATAATCCAGATCAGAGGTGTGTTTGGCTGCAGGCTCCTGCTTCTCTCTCGCAGTCTCTCTTCTCTCTTGCTGAATCTTTTACCCCCCATCTGTTTTTAATCTCTCAGTAAACATTCAGTTCTCAGACTCAAACTGAGCTTTTATGAAGAGCTGAACTTTAGTAAAAGTTTTATACGTGACCAAAACCGATCTACTAACAAGTATTGCGTGTGTATCAAAACCTGATATGTATCTTTTTCCTCTGTGCCTCAGAGCTCCATTGTTGTCCAAAAAACGACTAAAAACGCATCTGAGCTGCACTGCTGCACGGTGTGACATGATCCTTCATCACCACAAACACATACACTGTAATTATTTTGACTCAGTCCCACATACACCCTCCTGCTGCGACAAACACTCACTAGAGCACCATATGTGGATTAATCCGCTGCTAAAAATAGTCCCCAACAAATGCTCTACTTCCTCTTGTTTGAGTAACATTTCCTACTAAATACAGTGACCAGCTGTTTTAGGAAACTACTGAGACTTTTTAAAAAATGAAAGTATACATTTGTGAATGTTTATAGATTTACATCTTCAGGAGGAACCAGTGAACTTGGAGAGAAGAGCTAGCACACTGTTGATTTTGGTCTTTGGTCTGATCAAAAGCTCCAGAACAAGTGAGTAATTGGACTGTGGGTAGAGTATGTTTTATGCACCGCTGTTCCCAAAGTCAAGAGTGAACCGTCAAGCTCAATTATTCTGTGATTATTAGTTTATAATTTTCTAAGATTCTGATATAAAACACAAATAGCTGAACAGATGTAAAAAAAAAATGTGACTTTCAGAGCATCGTCTTATATTTCAGGCAGGTGGGGTGACCACATTTCCTGCTGAGGAAAAAGCTGAACATGATGTGGTGACATCGTTCAGGAAACAGCAGAGGAAACACGACCCTGACCTGCTGATCCCAGGTCAGAGCTACAAATCTCAGCTCACAACTGAACCTGCTCCAACAAAATGAAATAGGTTAAAATTTCCAAATGAAAAGCTACAAGATTATTAATCATTATATTATAATTTTATATTTCTAAGTGTCATTAAGTGTTTAAAATTATTTCACATTAACAATTAGGTCAGAAACTGAGTGGTTGAATAATCAATTACATGATTGTCAGAAAATAAATCAACAGTTTTCAGAAATTATCATTATTCTCTGGTCCCAAATACTTTCCTTTGTTTACATCTTTGTAAACTGAATATGTTTTTGCTTTTTTTTCCCCATTTGACAAAACGTTCTCAAATGTTGTCTGAACACACGCAAACATTCAAAAACAAAAAGAAATAATAACATAAATGCTATAAAGGCCAAGCTAACTTCTGATCAATGAAATCAATTATACTGTACTTGCATAACCCTACATTTAAGGAACAGTGTGTAAGATTTAGGGAGATCTGATGGCGTCTAGCGGTAAGGATTGAAGACTGCAACCAGCTGGAACTTCTCCTGATTAGATTTCCTTCAGTGTTAATTTATTCATTGTTCAGGAGGTTTTTACCAGGAGCCTAACTGTCCGCAGAGGTCTCCTCCTCTCCAAAACAAACGCACCAGGTGATTAAAACCGGTAAAAACACTGAATAAAGCAGTTTGATGTTACAAATCAGTGTTTGTCTGACACTGGCATGTCGCAGACAGGCCATTAGCATAGCACCTCCTAATATCTAATGTCTGTATCTCAAAAAATGCGTTAAAATGTTGTTAAATGTCGGTCTGTCTCTCCCAAACCCCAAAATTATGTCATCTAATGTCTTGTTTTGTACTCACGCCAAAGGGTTTTAGTTCACCGTCATGGGAGAGAGTGTGTAAAGCTGTCGATATCTGAACGTAAGAAGCTGCAATAAGAGTATTTTGGGGTACTTTTATAGTACTTTTCTATGAACCAATTAGTCAACTACTAAAATAGTCACAGATTATTTCGTTGCAGCCCTTATGATCACATCATTCCAGTTTCAGCCTCTTTACACTAGCTCCCAGTATGTTTTAGAATAGGTTTTAAGTTTTTACTGATTCCTTTAAAGGCTCTTCATGGCCTCTCTCCCAACTATATAGCTTACCTCTCAGTGCCATACACATCTATACTTTAAAGGTCCTTAGGCAGAGGTTCTTGTCTATTCCAGAGGCCCGGGTGAAAACTAAAGGGGACAGAGCGTTTGCTGTCAGGGCCCTGAGGCTCTTGAACAATCTGCCTGAGAAAATCAGGTCGGCCGGGTTGGTGATCTCTTTTAAGTCCCTTCTTAAAACATACTTTTATCTTAGAGCCTTTTCTGATTTTTACTATAGTTTTAAATTCATTCAGACTGTCTTATATTTCCTCAGTTTTTATACACCAAAGTCTTTTATCAGTTCTTTTAAAAGTTGTTGTTTTAATGTCTTGTCTGTTTTATTTACTGACAAGTAAAGCACTTTGTAACTTGAAAAGCGCTTTATAAATAAAGATTATTATTATATTATAAAGGGTTTTTTGGGGAGCTTTTCTTTATCCGCTGTGAGGGTCCAAGGACAGACGGATGTCATATGCTGTGAAGCTCTCTGAGGCCAATTGTGATTTGTGATATTGGGCTTTATAAACACAACTGAATTAAATTAATTTGTGCTCTCTGATAAGTTAAGATCCAGACATTCTGGAGGTTTTTTACCAGGGGCCAAATTATCTGCAGAGGTCTCTTTCTCTCCAAATCAAACAGATCTGTTTATCTAAACCAGTAAAAACACTGAATAAAGCAGTTTCACATTAAAAAAAAGAAACAACTCAGTGTTTTTCTGATGCTATTGTCACAGAAGGGCCGCTAACTAAGGTGGCTGATGTGAAAATGACTATCTAGAGCCAGTATTTAGTTAGCTGTTAGCTGTTTCTAGCTACCGTAAAAACAAAGCGATGCAACATGGCAGACTCCATAGACTGCTGCCCGAGTAGAAATAAATGGCTCATTCTCAGGTAACAAAAACACGATTCTTATTTTCAGGTGATTATACACTAGAGAAACATATTTATTGTATTATATTCCATTTATGCCAAAATATCCCCCTTAAATCCTACACACTAGACCTTAAAATCCCCCAACAGTGGACCCTAAAGACAAAGAAACCGGCCAGCACAGAGCCGATCATGACCACCACCCTGCATATATCTTGGTAGCTTCTTTCAGTTTCCCAGCCGAAAATTCACTTTTACATTGTTCTGTGTTTTTATTACATTGTAATAAATCATGGGGTTTGTCATAAGCTATCAATTCTTGCTGGGTTTATTTCTACACACAGAACTTTCACATCCAGACTGTGGAGAATGGACTGAATCTGGGTATTAATGTTATTTTCTTCCCAAAGTCAGAATTGATTTTAGTGATCTGAGACTGAATAATGTCCACATTCACTGCCTGCACTGTTCCACGCATAAAAAAGTCAAACACAAAGGCTTAAGTGCAAACACATAATAAGCAAAATCCAGTTAAAAAAAAAATCACTTCTTATTATGATTTTAAAATTCAAAGTAGAACACAACAGTTTTGTCTTTAGTTTCTTGTAATGAAAATATTGTAACGCTCTGGAATGCTGCTGATATTTCGATCAAAACTGTATATCACCACACACACACACACACACACACACACACACACACACACACACACACACGCCTTCTGAACCAGCAGTGCAGCATACTGCTGGTAGAAACATGACGATTAACAAAGCAGCAGAACAAACATCTTCATTGTCCCCCAACAGCAGCAGAACCACATTCCTCTAAAGATCAACACACGACTCCTCAACTGTTATTATGACTGTATGGAAGCGTTCACACGTCAGACATTTTGCTTCAGCTTTTATTTTAAATGTTGGGACTTTATTAAGGTTATTGTAAAGTAAAAACACCACTTGTTAGTATTTTTATATTAATAATAAATCAAATGAATCTGTGTCCCTGGTAGAGCTTTTAGCCTTTTCTAACTTCCAGTTTTGTTTTGTTTTCTGGCACATTTACCATTTATTATTTACAGATGTTTTCATTAAACAAGCTTTAAAAACCCACTGTACTCTAGAGCAGACAGACACAGTTAGAGACTAACTGGTGAACACAGTGGAGAATTTACCAGCTAAAGAAACAGATATCTCTTTCAGGAGTTGGTAGAGACCAAAAACAGAGATAAAAGAGAGAGACTATTACACTTAAAATCATCAGCTGGACACAAACACGACTCTAAATGAATGATAAACCCGCTCCATCACTGCTGGATGTAAAAGTAGTATGATATAAATGATATTAAGTTATAATACTATAAGTGTTTTGGTCATACTGTTGTAGCGGCCTTATGCCCCCTAGTGGCAAAAACAATTTATTTAATGTGGCTTTAAAAAGTGGGTAAAAAACACTAGAGTTTCAAAAATTAGTCAATTAATGAATAAGTTGATTGACATGAAATTAATATGCAACAATTCTGATGATTAAATAACAGTTGTAGTCTTTTTTTTTAACGCAAAAATACAAAATATTTGGGTGTTCCTGCCTCTCAAACGTGACATAAATGATAGTAAACAGTATATTTTGGCTTACAACCATACTGCAGTTAACGCCGATAACAGGATGGCTGCAGCATAGGAGCGTAATTAACACCATTAGCTCTGTCAGCACCGTTGCTGTTGTTAGCAACTGACTCAGCCACCTCCATTTTGAGAACTGTGTGCAGACAATCTCATCCCGGATTCTGAATCGCAGATAAGCTCTGAATATCACACACAGCTCCTTTAACAACTCTGTAATCTTTTACTTACTATTGTGATGGATTCTGGTTCTGATGAGCAGGTTAGGTTTATAGCAAATTATTGGACAGTACTTTTTCACCAATATGAGGAAGTAATTAGATTTTTTTGAGTATTTAATTTCCATGTTACTAAATATTTATATTGTGATACAACATCTCATGAGTCTTACCCATTCAGGGACTGTCCAGGCCTAATGGGAGCTTTTATTGTTACATGCTGGCAATATAATTATTGTTTCATCTTTTTTATATCTTTTTGTTCAGATGCAGCAGTAGATATCTATTAATCTTAAAATATGGACAGATGTACAATGAACATTATACTGATATTGAGTGAAAAATAAATCAAACCAAGTCAAAGTTGGAAGTGAGGCATGTGACAGTCAGCTTTGTGTAGTTGTTGAAATGTGTCCAGAAACTTGAGGGTCACTTGACACATGCTTGAATACACAGAGAATGTAACTGAGTGAGTTACATTACACTAAACAAAGCCTGAAGGCGGGTATCCCGTATAGATGTCTGTAACACTGTGAAAAGAGCCAGTCTGCACAATAAGTACTTTTACTTTTGATACTTTTAGTTAATTTTGGTAACACAGTTTTTTAACTTTCTAACATTTTGAACTGTGACTTTAACTTGTCTTCAGACAATGGTATTTCTACATTAACTTGACTTTAGTGGAAGAAGTACTCAGATGTTCTACTTAAGCAAAAATAGCAACGTTACAGTGTAAAAATACTCTGTAAAGGTCCTGCATTCAAATCTTTACCGAAGTTTCAGCCTGAAAGTAAAAGTTCTCATTATGCAGTATGGCCCATTTCAGAATGAATATATATATATTACTGGATTTTATTTAATGATGCAATAATGTGTTAATCAATAAAGTCTTATCATTATCTACAATAATGCATCATAATTAATTTGTATCATTAATCTGAATGAAAGTTACTGGGGATGCACAATAATATTGGCACACCGTTGATAATGCTCAGAATTTGACTTTAAAATTTTTATCATTTATTTATTTAACCTTGAATTAACCAGGAAATTCCACTGAGACTGAGAATCTCTTTTACAAGAGAGACCTGGCCAGAGTAGCAGCCGATCAAAACACATTTGCAACAAATCCAACATATAATTTAAAAAAATCCACAATAAAACAACTATTCAAACATAGTGGCCTCTCAAGGAAAACAAGCACATGTCTCTGTCACCACATTCTTTATGATGCTCTTAAATTTATCAATGAATATAAGTATATTTAATTTGAGATCTTTTTGAAGATTGTTCCATTTTCAAGGTACAGAGTTAAAACCTGGGTTTCAATAAAAAGCAACTACTTGGAGGAAATATTGGAATCTGCCAACATGGTAATAATATGAGTACGTCATTGGGATCGGCAAATATCGGCTTTAAAACTAATCAGCCAACTTGCTTTTTTCTTTTTTTGCACAATAAATTAATATTAAATGCATTGAAAAGCATTCTGTTTCATGTCTCCATCTGCTAGTGGGCAATCATGCTAAGAGTATACATGCATAATATGATGTTAATTCCACAACAGAAGAAACTTAATGATCACTAAAATTAGGAAGGGAAAAAGTGGATACCGTAAAACTTCAATTAACAGCCTAGTTCAAATTAAACACCTAGTCCCTTTCACTAGCTCAGTGTGGCTTCACATTGCTTGCATGGCCTTTATTTTGACAAATAAAGGCCTGTCTCAATTAGACGCCTGGTTTGTTTGCCGAGCTGTTCATTTTTATGGAAGTTCTTTGGATGTATAAGACAGGTTGTTGGCTACCCACTTGAGCGAACGTTAGTTAGCTGTTTAGAACGCACTTAAAAATATAAATGTTTAAACTTTTGTCAATATGGAGATGCTACACATCGTTAGCTCATTTAGATTTTCCATAATTAAATAGTCCAGTTTATTTTACTGTGAGCACCAGAGAAGACCGTAATTCATTCAGATTTACTGGCGTGACAAAAATAAAATGATGGCTCCCTTTCTCTGAAGCTGTTATTAACTCAGAATATGCGTCCATTCTTAATTACCCAGCAAGTTATAACCAGTATGCTGGGTGCCATAATCCTCGTAACGCTCTCTCTGATCCCTGTCAGAGCTGGATCAAATTAAAGATTTGTAATTGATATGTTATCCAAAGCCTAATTTATATAAGTAATATTCAGACTGGTTCATAGTGAGCAATGGTTTTGCGCAAAAGGAAATAAAGGCCTGTCCCATATAGACGCCTGTCCCTATTACAAGCCTGTTGACTTCATAATTGAAGCAAATAATAGCCTGGGCTACTAATTGAAGTTTTACGGTATATCGGTATCAGTCATCTGTCTAAAAGGTTGTTACACATCAGCATATCGGATATTGGAAAAAAAAATCCAACATTATGCATTCCTAAAAGTAACTTAAGTTATCAAGTAAATGTAGTAATGTAAAAAGTGCAATAATTCTCTCCAAACTGTAGTGGAGAAGTATAAAGTAGATGGAAATGAAAATACTCAAGTACAAGTATCTTGAAAATTGTGCTTTAGTAAAGTACTTGAGTAAATGCACTTAGTTACTTCCATTCACTGGTAGGATCAGTATGCAAAAACCAACAAATAAACATGATTTTCCACACCAAGCTGCCATGCTGAAATTGTTTACAGCTCTCTGTGTGTGTGTGTGTGTGTGTGTGTGTGTGTGTGTGTGTGTGTGTGTGTGGAGACTACAAGTCACTCTCGGGCAAACTTGTGACTCACAGAGCAGCAGTAAAACCTTTTTTCTTCTCTGTCTTGGACACAATATGTGTCAGGGTTAAACTTCTCCACACAGCTTATAGAAAGTTAACAGACAGACAGACACATAGTCAGACAGACAGGCAGGCAGGCGGTGGAAGAGTTAACTCCCTGTCTGTCCTCCTCACATTCTTCTTCTCTTACTCTAACAGAAAACGCCCATTTTTAATTACATATTTTCCATTTTCTTCACCATAAACCTGCAGAGACCTGATGTTTCCCAGAGCAGCTGCTCACCTTGGACCCCGCTGACATCCATCACCTGCCTGCATCGGGCTGCAGCTCCTCCCGACGATCACAAACAGATCCACAACCAACTCACTTCTAAACAACAAACACTGACACAAAACTGTTTCCGGCTGCTGTCACTCTTCCGGTGTCAGAAAACAAATAAACTTTTCCTCTTCTGTAATGAGTCCAGAAACAAACTTGCGTGCAGAGATTGAGGCTGAAAAACAAACTGTGAGCCGCTGAGAAAATCTTCCTTTCATGTAACCGTCAAGCACGAGGAAGAGCGGTTTGGCTGTCTTCCGGTGACGCCTTCAAAATAAGAGCCGTTGAGTTACTGTTCATTTTTGAGGTCTCAGATTTTTTTTTTTTTGTTAAAGCAATAGAAATACATAAGAAGAGAAGTATTATGTAGGAATTGTGAGCAAAATGTACTTTAAGTATCAAAAGTAAAATTACTCACTGTGCAGAGCAGCTCCTTTAACAGTATATAAGGGACTGTTCTTTATTTATCAGAGGAGGTGGTGGCATATTTTTCCTTGAGTCTGCCTGAGTGACTGGCTGTGGGCTCCCCATTTCCACACAGCAGTCTAGTACAGTACAGTTCATTTCTGTATGCTTTTTTGTTTCCACTGTGAAAAGTTGTGGATGGTACCAATGGAACCGTTCTCTACCGTCCCCATGTTTGGTCCCCCCTCTGTTGGGGTACCTAGCACACAGATCTGGTACTAAAAGGTGGAGCTGTGAACACTGCAGTCTGTTGATAGGTCAATAGAGGACGGTCACTCTGCTCAGGGCTGAGTTGTGTCTGGTTTTGAGACTCATATAACCACTGTTCATACTGTGGAGAGTTTTATTAGTAAATTGTAACTAGAAATGAAAGGATGTTTTGCTGCCTCTCACAGCAGCTGGAGTCTGAGAAAAAAATAACTTAATTCACTGGGCCAACTGACGGTGACTTTTAAGGTGGAACATTAACTTGTAATGTTACTCAATGCATGAGGTGACAATGTGAATCCATCAGCTCACCTTGAATTTCGATGTGACAACTTTGACCATCACTTCAGTTTTTATATGACATACACTTTTAGTAATGAGTGGATCTTCAATTGTTCCTATGTATTAATTTCAACCTGGTTATGTGCATATTCTAATCCTCACTTGGAGAAATAAAAAAGTGTTGTGGAGTGTTGTTCCTGTGGGCTTTGGCAACACTAAACCCCTGAGCTTGCCTGAGAAGGACTAAATGCACCCACTATTTTTAAATACCCATGGAGAGAGACTCTCACTGCAGCCTGTTTTATTTTGTTCTGAAAATGTCAGCGTGTAGCCTCGTTCTGTGGACAAAAAATGAGGTGCAGACTTCCATCTGTGTCACCGGTAATGAGGAAATACAGTGACTGATGGATGGAGCAGTGAGTGACAATAACCCCGCCCCAACAACCCCAACTCCGCTGGGGTCTAGGTACCATGTCTGAAGGGTTACTTTGGTTCCAGAGGTACCATACTGAAAGAGTTTGGTGGAAACAGGGCTTTAGTTGCACAGCAGGTAAAAACATACATAAAAAAAGACACCAGAGAACATATATATACTCAATAACAATGCTCATCGACAACAACTATCTGTATCAACAACACTGTCATCATCATCACCATCACTCATCACATAATCATAACAAGAGCAACAACCAGCCAAAAGAGCAGCCTCAGTACTAAGTTTGACTAGTCCAGTGTCCTGCATCCAAAAGAGAAATGGCAGTAGGAATGAAGGAGCACTTGAATCTGTTACTCTTAACAGGGGGAAAACTGAGCCAAGAGCCAGGAGGCAAAAACTGAACTCAGAGGATAAGGGGCAGGAGCTGTCGGAAAGGACGGCTTTAGCCTTCCTTCCTATCTGCTTATAAAACAGGACAGATAAAGTACTCTGCTGTACTCCCAAGATCTTGCTACTTGATTTCACTGTGCTACTTAGTGCATTTTTGGACCTGATGCTGAGATTCCCAAACCAGCAGAGAAGAGAGAAGGTCGAGACAGACTCAATGTAACATCTGTAAAATGGGATCATAAGAGACTTATGGATGCAAAACTTAGACAGTTTCCTTCAGCAAGAAAGACATTGCAGGCCTTTCTACAGGAAGCCTCAGTGTGCCAATTAAACTTCAGTTTGTTATCAACTATAGTCCGGAGATATTAGATTTTTAAAAGTTACCCTTTGATGTTTGGAAGTTAAAGGTTAAAAGTTGGAGATGAAATCCTTAAGTATAAAAAGCATACGTTTCTGGTTATGACAAATGTTGTAATTGTGGCTATTTTAAAGAAACTGTTGTATGCCCTTCCCTCAAGCCAAAGTCCCTCCCCAGTGCTATATTAATCTGTTTTTATCACTTGTGAATAAATCTCAGAGAATTCTAATGAAATTTAACTCAACTCCAAGTCAAAATCTTACAATACTTGAGTAAATGGAAGGGAGACTGGGGGTGGTTGGCACAGTTTTCACTCTTTGCCAAAAGAATTGATAAATGATTAGTTGCAGCTGCACTCCAAACAGTGACAAGACCTGTGCTTTTATTTTGAAGGCAGACCCACGCTGAGCTGACTTTGTGCCTTTGAGCCTGAAGGTCTGTGAGTTTTAGAGGCTTCTGTTGTTTTAAGCATTATCGCTTCGCAGCTCACACACTATAGAGCTGTCTGCTGCTTTCTGTGTCACTGAAGTGTGTGTGTGTATATTCTACTACAAGAAACTAAAACTTGCTCGTCAGCTTGAAGCAGATGAGAGACTATTACCAGTCGTAAAGCAATATATATAGTGTAGTGGAGTATTTCTGGTTACCTGACAAACTACTTTTAGAAACAGCTTTGTAGCTTGCAGCAATTTACAATATGTGCATGAGTTTATGTTTATGCCTCATATTGTGAGTAATTTTGTTAGTACGAGGTATGAAGATTGTCGTAGTGGTGCTCAGTGAATAACCTAATACTGAATACTACAGAACCAAAGGAGATGACACTGGACTTCAGGAAGAGGCCTGAAACAGATCTACCCCCCCCTCTGCTTTAACAGAGTATATGTGGAAAGAGTGAAGACTTTTAAATTCCTGGGATTTCATGTTTCTGAGGATCTCCCCTGGTCACCCAACACCACAGTGACAATAAAAAGAGCACAGCAGAGAGTTCACTTCCTCAGAGTGCGTCCTCACATACTGCATGTTGGTGGTGTACAGGCTGCACTGCTGCAGATTAAAAGGCTCTGCAAAGAATCATCAGACATCACCAAAGATCCCTCTCACCCTGGTCAACAACTCTTAGAACTGTTGCCGTCTGGCAGACGCTACAGAGCTGCCAAAACATGAACCACCAGACTCAGAGACAGTTTCTTTCCCACAGCCATCAACACACTAAATAAAACAAATAAATTAGCACATATTGCAGTTTTATCTCTCACTGAACACCCTGTGTCATTTGTTTTATGTTCTTTGTTGGCATCACTTGAGTGTCACAACTAATGTTGTTGTATTCCTATGGAATGACAAGGCTTTCTATTCTATTCTAGTCATCTGGTTTAAGTACCTGCATAAAGCATGCTTGTTATTTTTATCATGAAGGCTGAACAGTCAGAGAGTTAATGAAAAAAACAAGGGCGAAAAAACAAACGTTTTATTAGATGGATTTATCTATTTCCTACATTAAGGTACTATAAAACAGTACATTTCTATAAAATGTAGAAAGAATAATGAAACAACAGTCTAACCTATACAAAACTGAAGCAGAACAGACATTTCCAGGAAAAATAAAAATACTATTTACAAGTTGGAAATGCTGAATCTTCCCTTCCATCAACTGCAGATAAACCAGGAGCCGTCACTCTGCCTTCAGCAGAGACTCAAACATTAACGTAGGGACATAAAAAAAGACTTTATAAAACCTTTAACACAGCTGGATCCAGATTAAGAAACAAAATGACTGCAGCTGCCGATGATAAAAACAATCAAAAACTGACAGTCATAGTGTTCTACATGTGTCAGATATTAAATAAGTTCATGGGGTCAATAATTGAGAAGAGTATGGAAGCTCATTTGCACCAAAAAAAGGAATTAATAAAATAAGAATTCTCAGCTTTAGTTAAAATAATTACTAAGTCACAATTTTGAGACAATTACAAGTTTTTAGGCCAAAATTTTTCTAGTAAATCAAACTTATTTTTAATTCATCTTAATTTTATAATCAAAGTTGAGAATATTTACTTACTTTTGGGGGGGACTAAAATATTATCTTATGACATTAACTTTGTATCTCATAATTTTCACACAGTAAATCAAAAATGTGACTTCATTTTATTGACAACATTTCATGTATTTAATTTGTTCTGGCAGAAATGGGCTTCCACGGCTGCATCTTTAAAGTGATTTAGTATTTTTTACAACTTTTCATAATGCCCTCATCATCGCTGCTTCCTGCAACGTTAGAAAAGGATTACAAATGAATACACGACTATAAATGTAACATTAATATTCAATACTTTAAAATATGTAACCACAAGATTAACAATGTAACCACAGTATTCAATACGTCGTGGTGTATGAGTGGCAGCACCAGCTGAATGCGTTTGACTTGTATGTTATCAAATTCAATAAAAAACTAAATTCCAATTTAACACATACTTCACACAACTCTTTCATCTTATTACATCACATTAGCAAGTTTTAGTACATGTTCGACAGTTGTTTAAAAGTTGTCAATATTCTTTTATACTTAAATGATTTAGGATTAGGCCATGGTCGTCATGTTACTTGCTGCTATGAGGACGAGTCAACAAATATTTAGAGGACATTTCTATGTTTGAAACCTTTTAAACAGAGTTTGCTATTAAAACACTTAGAAGGAAAAACCTGCTCATTAAACTCCAATGCATGTTAATAAAATGTTCTTTTAAAACTGCTCTTCCTAATATGAAAACTTTTTAAGGGACAGCATTCATCAACAGGTCTGCATTTTGCCCCCCAAAGTATTTGTTGTATACTTGGTTTTGGTCCTAAATGTTGGGAATAATACAAAAAATATCCTCTCTGTTGGAATGCTGCCTCATTATCGACGTCGTTAGGTGTTGATACATTCAGCAGCTTTTGTTGAAGAATCTTTGATCTCACTGGATGTCGTTGCTGGGGAGCATCTTAACATGTTTGTCTTCCTGCTTTTCTGCATCAGAAAGTGCCTGAACATCGACTCATACATAAGTCAGCTGTCCATCAGTAAATCAAGACGCAGTGCTGAGGCAGTCTTTGGTTTGAGCTGGTCCGCTCTGCCAGCGTCTGGAGATCCAGTCCTTCAAAACTCATCCAGGCAGGGCGACCAGCGGGGCGAACAAAGTACCTTAGTTACCAGGGGACAAGTGGTCTAGATGCAGTACCATAGTTACTCAAACGTAGTGTCCTACAACTCAGTGGTTACTGTAGTCACCAAGGACTAGTGTTCTGGACACAGTCATTACAATGATTACCAGGGAGTGGTGTCCTAGAACTCAGTGGTTAATGTAGTTACCAAGGACCAGGGTTCTAGAACACAATATTTACCAGGAACTAATGGTCTTAATGCAGTAGTAACCATAGTTACTAGGAAGTAGTTTTCTAAAACTGGTGGTTACCATAGTTATCAAGGACTAGTGTTCTAGACAGAGTAGTTACCATGATTACCAGGGAGTAGTGAGTGGTTACCTTAGTTATCTGGGCCTAGAGTTCTATGACACAGTAGTTACCTAGTCTGCCAAGATACAATTTTGATGCCATGCAACATGATTCATGGGCCTGTGATCGACACGAGACGATATCATACGTTGATTTATCACACTCAGCTACAGCCGAAGCTGCCACCATTTGTCTGTTTTTGCTTATGTCTATAAAAGATAAAAACAACACAGATAATTGTAAAAACTTGTTTCTGGTTGAGTTTAGTTTTCTTTGAATTGACTCCACTAACACACATAAAACAGCACATGGGATAAGTTAGTCGTCAGGGCTTTCTGCCAGAGAGCCCGTTCTGGAAGAAATGTTTTCATTTTCACCCAAACCATTATCTCTTTCCTAAAACTATTGAGCGATCTGGCCTGAAACCCTGAAGGCAAGCCTCTCCCCACAGCTATAAAAATGAATGTTTTCACTTTGCATCAGTGATTAGGGATCGCTGACCATTGAATTGATACATCGATCATGATGGATGGATCACTACACCCCTAGTGGTTACCATAGTCACCAGCAATTCGTGTTCTAGAACTCAGTGGTACCAATACTTGCCAGTGTCCTCTAACTCAGTGGTTGCCATAGTTACTACAGACCAGTGGTCTAGAGCACAGTCATTGCCATAGGTGAACCACTGCAGTGCCATTAAATGTCCAGTTTCATTTCTGTGGCGATGGGATGACAGCACTATTAAGAGATGATTCAGGTCCATGACCAATACAGTTTTGGCCCTGTGATGACATCACTGGGCTGGTCCTCCTTTGATCGACAGGAGGTGTCACCCCTACAATGATGCCACAGGTGTGAGTCCGTCACTGTGCTCCAGGTGGTGATGGTGGTGAAGCTCAGCTTTACAAACTGTGGCAGCGCTGCAGCGGAGCGATGTCACAGCGGGCGGCTCCTCGTCACCTGAAAGTTACACAGCCAGGTGTGAGTGACATCATTTATTTTGCCTTTCTTTAAAAGTCACATCAGGAAATGAGATCTGAATTTGTCACATGACATGTAAGTACAGCCGGCCTTACCGAGCCCAGAAGAAGATGATTCGCTGTCCGCCAGGGAGGAGGAGTCCACCTGGTCATGTGACAGTCCCTCCATTAGAGGAATGGAGAGCTCCGAGGAAGGGACAGATGAGTCATAGATGCCCGAATCACGAGGGGGCGGGAGTTCTGGAGGGGAATGGCGGCCTTCTTCTGCCTGGGTGAGGACAGGGCACACCCCATCCTGGAGGATGGAGGGAGCGGAGGACGAGGACGACTCTTCAGGTAACAGTCCAGATATTCCAGAGGTGGACCTTCAGGAGCAAAAAAAAAAAAAACAGCAGTAGTCAGACTGACGTGGTCTCATATTATCTGCTGTGGAGTCCAAACTATTTTGACTCTAACCGGGATGTGACTCAAGGTGGGGCTTCATGGCATGGTATAAAAAAATAGACATTCAAGTGTTACTTTTATATTGGAGTTGCCCCATAAAGGGATCACACTATGTCCAGGAGGAGGAGGAATGATAACAGTGATCAATAAAGTGGGATTTAAATTTGTGCACCAGCTCTATGCAGAGCCTACGAACATGGCCTACACCATTGTGAGCATTTATACTTGTGCAGTGATGTTAAGTGCTGTTAAGTTTAGTTGATTCAAAACACACATTAAACACGGCTTTATAGCGGCAATTTCAAACACAAGTGAACAAATCAGCTTCACTAGAACTCGCAGCATTCACAGACAAAACATTTGTCTTTTGCTGGACACATTTCCCCCACAAATACAACATGCTAACATTATTAGCACAAGTCTATGGCGCTTTACATTGTAAGAATTAGCCTTGCGGCGAGCAGACTTTTCCTATAACTCGTATGAAGCCAGGGACAACAGCAACATTTAACTAAGGTAACGTTACAAAATTCAGCTCCATTACATCTCACAAGGTTCACTAAAAAAACAACTGACCCCTTTATCCAAACAAATACAACATGCTAACATTATTAGCACAAGTCTATGGCGCTTTACATTGTAAGAATTAGCCTTGCGGCGAGCAGACTTTTCCTATACTCGTATGAAGCCAGGGACAACAGCAACATTTAACTAAGGTAACGTTACAAAATTCGGCTGCATTACAACTCACATGGTTCACTGAAAAAACAACTGACAAATTTTCCAAACAAACACAACATGCTAACATTATTAGCACAAGCCTGTGGCATTTTTCATTATATAAATTAGCCTAGCGCGTAGAGGAGATTTCCTCTGCTCATATGAAGCCAGGATAGATCACTCACAAAACTTATGGAGTCTTTATTGTCTTCACAATTTATTGTTTCTTATGTCAAATTTAAGCAAATAAAAGCTTTGTTTCCACTGAGGGAACTGGTTTCAGCTTATAAAAATAGACAGGAGGTCTGTGTCACCGGGACATGTGGTTACATTTTTGGGGAGGTGCACGTCAGGCTACGGTGTAGGGTACGGCATCGATTCAACATAGAAGTTTAAATCCTGCCTAACTCCTCCAGTGTACTTACAGGGATGTGAGGACTGCATCAAGATAAAACCTGAAAAAAATCTGAACCTCTCCTTTAAAAACCAAAATATGACTCACAATTAGCTTTAATAAAACTATGAAACATGTCAGTGGTATTACACCTTAAATTTACCTTGAAGTGGGTCCCAGCATTGACAGAGTGCAGTGTGGTAGGTCTGGACTAGGACAGAGACCAGGACTGGGACTAGGACTGTGGCCTAGGTTAAGGCTGGGACTGGAGCCAGGGGCCAGCAGGAGCATGTTCCTCCTCGGCGCTGCCTCCCCACCCTCTAGGGATGGCGTATTCACCACCACCTCATTCAGCACCAAGCCAGAGTCAAACCTCTGCTCGGGTAGAGATGAGGACGACGGGCAGGAGGGCTTTGGAGGAGGACTTGGAGCCGGGACAGCAGGGAGAGGAGAATGTTTTGAGGAGGAGGCAGATGAACCTCCCGAGGGAGCCAACTGCTTCTCAAACCAGTCGGGGTTCTGGCTGATGTGCTGGTGCATGTTGCAAATGGAAACGTAGAGTGAGCGTCCGGACCGACTTCTAAAGTAGTTCCTCCTGGAGACCATCAGAGGCTGCGACTCTCGATCTGACAAACTGGACTGACTGCAATGGAGCCGACTGAAGAGCTGGGGCAGCTGGTCCATCAACTTGAACCTGAACACAGGACAGAAAATGACTGACTGATCAGGCTACAGGCTCAAATTATGTCAAAATTAAATACCAGTTTTTCTGCTGCAGCAGGTCTGAACATTGTGAAGAAAATATGTGAAATGTAAAACATTTTTAAATAATGTGATGATTTTATGGTATGTAATAAAATAAAGATTTAAGTAAACAAATTCACTGCATCTCCTTATCATACAAACTGTAAGAAAGAAGAACTTTGTTAAATTATGTTTTCTCTATCGCTGCAACTAAAAATTATTTTCATTATTGTGTAATCTTCCAATTTCTTAACAGATCTATCGCTGTCAAAAATGGTGACATGTATGTTTAGGGCTGTTTTTTTTTTTTTTTTTTGTTGAAGGTGTTTCTGTTATTTTGTCCTGAGTCGTTATGGTTACCTGGGAGCCAGACTCAACATGGTGGGGATGTCATTTTCTGTGGAATAGTCGAAGTAAATCGCCATGTAGCGGTTCAGCTCCTGAGCTCCACCCCCTTCGCTCTGCTTCGCCAGCCGCAGCTTCTCAGCGATCATAGCCACGCCCACAATGAACAGGTCACCACCTGATCCACTGATCGGAGAGCTGCTGCTGCTGCTGCTGCTGCTGCTGCTGCTGTTACTGCGGCGGCTGACTGGTGTCTTCCCTCTTCGGCTCTTCTTCTCCACGTAGTAGCTGCAGGAAGAAAACAGAGCCGGTTGGAAGAGAATACAACACAAGGAAGTACAACACAAGGAGAGATGGCAGGAAGGACAGAAGAGGAAACACATAAGGGAAGATGATGGATCAGCCAATTGATGTCTTAGTCTGGAGAAGATTGAATCCTAAATCTGTGGATCACCCAATACATTTTATAAGGTGTGGGTGAGCCTATCCTTCAGTTGAGATTATTCTGTTTAAGGAGCTACAATCGATATTTTTATATTTATAAAAACTGAATGTGAAGCTCCCCTCAACTTAAGAGCATGAAAGAGAGGTTCAGTTCATTGCAGATCTGTCTGTCTGTGTCTTCACTCTCTTGGTTCACTCTCACCACTCTCATAAAGTTGTTTTTAGCCACAACAGGCAGCTGTTTTTGACATGAAAGCTCTAAAAACCCTCTGTAGCCGGTGAACACAACAAAGCATTTAGCAGCTAAATAGACACCAGGAATCAGTAGAGACCAAAAACAGAGCTAAAAGGGTATAGACACAAACACAACTCCGAATAAAAATAATGTTTTTGTAACTGCTGGGTGTATAAATAAACAACTGTTGGCTAACAAGTTTGTCATATAAACTTAAAAGCTGTTGATATGTCAGTGTTGTGTGTTTCTGCTGCCCCCAAGTGGCAAAAAAGCAGTTATTACGAGTTTAAACTACTGTTTCCTTGGTTAATAATGAACGGTTACACTCACAATATACTGTTTGTATGTGTGCATGTGTTTATGGGTAAATACGTGCATATCTATGTATGTATGCATGCATGCTGTGTATAAGCATATGTTTGTGATTAACTATTGTAGTGTGCCTATGGACAAGCATTTGTATTTAATTACATAACACAGATTTGTTGATTTACATCTGGATACTCAACCTGCTTTGCCAGGGGGCCACGTTTGAAAAATGGCAGGAGGCCAGGAGCCAGTTGATAAATAAACATTAATAATAAATGTATTAATAATTAGTCCAGGGGCACCCTCTAGCTCACTGGGTAGAGTGTGCACCCTATGTAGGCTGATTTGTAGGCGGGCCACAAGTTGAGTATCACTGATTTACATCCTGAGATGCCTGATGTGGCATTCTTTGCATGAAAATGTATTTAATGAAACATTCTGGCTAATATATACTTACTAATAGTAATAGTGATAATAATAAATACTATTATTTTCTTTACATAAGTAAGGAAAGATGTTTAGAAAACTGAGGATACCACTACTTTTCAGCAGAATCTTAAACCCCTGTTTTTTGTTTTTGAGAAAGCTTAATTAAAATGTGTGAGAGGAAGGAGAGTGGGAAGCAGACTGGGTCAGTATGAAGAAAGTATAGAAGGGCAAAGGAAAGAAAAGATAAGAAATAGGAAACTAAATAAGATGTTAAACAGCTGCATGTAAAGGGTTTTTGATAACTTGATTTACAGGTGTCTTCACCTATCACCCCCATTTGTTTTTTTTCTTAACTTCCTTAACTCATTTTAATGAAAGGATATCTAATAAAACAATCAATAACTTGTGAGTAAATAACTCATTGGTAAAATATTACTGTTTTTTCCTGTGGAGACGTTTTTAGATATTCTCTACAAATTGTTTTAGCAGCCTCTAGTGGCCACTAGAGAAACAGCAGCTGATGCATTTTTAAAAACATCACCAGTGGTTTGGACACAGTAGAGAGATAGAGTACCGTAGGCCTTTGGAACAGACGGTGATGATGAAGTTGGCTTCATCCAGCTGTCTGCTGAGCCACGACATCTGACCCTCTTTGCACATCTCCAGGTGCTCCCACAGGTCCAACACAACCTAAACACGAGTGAACACGGATTTGACAATGATACTATCTATGATTTAATGTTTCCTCCATATCATTCAGCCTCTAACTGTCTCACCTCACAGTTGCAGAAGTCCTGCAGGAAGTAGGCAAAGCTCTGGATGACGCTGGTGTGTTTGGGACAGTCTCTGTTGGAGTAACAGATGAAGACTTTGGGGCGGGGCCACGGACGCTCTGTGTTCAGTGCTGCACTGTGATTGGACGACTCGCTGCTCTCCTCGTCCAGCTGACTGTAGATGTTTTCTGAGAGGAGAGGAGAGGAGACAAATGCATTGCAATAATGTTCACATACAGAGCATCCTTGAATGCACCAACAGTGAGAGTTTCAGAGTCCCTACAGAGTGCTAACAAGTCTCCAAGATCCGTAAAGCTATGATGTTAATTAAAACAAGCACTGTCACCTGTGCTCAGTGCTCTCACCTTGCTGTTTCTTGCGGCACATGACGGTGAAGAGAGTGGCGAAGGCAGACATGATGACCAGAGGCACGGTGATGGCCATGGCACGGATAGGCCCCGCCCAGGGTGAGTGGACTGGAGTTGAAACAAAAGCACCCAGGATGAGACAAAACAATCAGCTAATTGAAATGCCTTTAAAGCAGCAGCATGTAACACTGTGTGTGTGTGTGTGTGTGTGTGTGTGTGTAAGTGTCTCACCCTGGCTGACGTGGTACTGACTCTGCCTCCTGGTTGTGTTACTGTCGTCTCTCAGCTGACACAGAAAAGAGGATGGAGCAGAGGAGAGAAATTTTATCAAGTCAACATGTTAGGACATGGATGTGAATTCTTCGATCAAGATTTTTTTTATTTAAAATCATTGCGTTTTAATCCATAAATACAGGTAAGAAGGAGAATCCAGTTCAGATCTGATAGCTGACAGGTGCTGCGTTTATGTACCTCTATAGTGTAGGTCCCTGGAGTGACGTCCTGGAGGATGCATGTAGTTCTGGGCTGGTTCATGTCCTGAAAAAAGGACAAAATCAACAGAGAAAGAAATTAATTCCCTTAAGAGAAATTTATAATGGAAAATATGACTTTTCCCTGAGGTTTAAAGGAGCAATAATCCTCAGAAAATTGGAGAAGTGGACTGTTTTCATTTCAAAAGACATGGACGCAGCTTCATCGTGAATGTATAGACAATAAAAGGACATTTAACGCATGGATTCATGATCACTTAACTGGTGTGCCTCCACATGGTGTTTGTGTTTTGTCTAAACAATTAAAAATACTTTAAATAAAGAGTAATAAAAACAAAAAAATATTTAAACAATTTAGAAACGACAAGGGCTGCGACATCAGAGCAACCAACAGTCACAATGTTCTTTTTCGGTGCAAATGGAGTCCTTCCTTTCAATGAATAACAACTAATACAACAAAACCTAAATCTCCACCCTTCACCTCTTACCACTGTGGTTGATCCTCAGCTCCTCCTGCACACATTAGAGTTCCTTGGGCAAGACACTGAATCCTGAAATTGATGGCCTGGTCACAGCCAAACACCCTGAACCCTCCCTTTCCATTGGCAGAGTCAGAAAAGTTTTGTGGCTAATAACCTGACAGTACTTACAGGTTTGCAGCGCTGCTGTCTGAAGGGTCCGTCCTGTCGCAGTTTGTAGTACAAGTAGTAAAAGTGGAATCCGAATGAAGGTGGCGCCTGGTCGAACGTCACATGGAGGTTCGACCCCAGCTGAGACACGTTCAGGGTCTTCGGCTTCCAGACTGCACAGACAGAAACAGAACTTAACCTCCAATCACTTTGACACATACCGTTTAATGATATAATTACAGACCATTTGGCCAGATCTTTTTTCATAAATTCCCCATTTTATAAGTATACCTTATTTTAGAAGCCTCTCTGTTATCTGTCCTGCTCTTGTTTTAGTTAACTGCTCATGCAACTTTCTCTCTGTTTCCATTTTGTCTTGATAAATTCGGTAAAATGTAAATTACTACAGCTCTAAATCAGTACAGCCACAGCCATGTCAGTTGTTCTTGTTAACACTTTTCAGTAACTAATTACATGTTTCAATCGTTGTTGGGCAACTTTTAAACTCAACACTTCCTCCAAAGATGTGGCAAAGATGACACAACATAACTCCTCTCTTTCCAGGAAGGCTTTTAATATGAAACATCTGCACCATAAATATATGTCATACAACTTTATATCTTACATAACAACACCCTTCTTCATAGTAGTGATCACGTTAAAGCCTTTCGTAAATGAAAAATTAAAACATGTTTGTGTAAATCTGTTACTGATGTTTAACTTGTCTTGAAAACAAGACAATGAAACTCTGGACTAACTCTGTCTACATGTGGCTCTGGTTATGACGACGACACTGAGGAACTTACATGGTTTGCAGACCAGGTTGTCTGATCCCAGGAGGACTTCACACGCTGGAAGATGAACACACACACAGAAAAACAGACACAGAGAAATGGTGAGACAATCTGTTTTTGTTCTGATGCAGCCTCAACTTGACTTCAGTGATCCGACAAATCAGCCTTCACATTTTGGGCAACACATGTAAACTTCTTTTCTCTGTCTTCCCCCAACAGATACAAGTTTCATCTACAGTATACGTGTCAAGTGCTAAGTGCTGTGTTCACACCAGCCCAAACAAACCGCATTTAGGGGGCAAACAAACTTGAGTTTGATTGAACCAAACCTTCCTGGGGTCCACCTTTAAAAACGTACATTTAACATTACAGTCCGCACAAATCAACACCTTTGAAAACATAAAACAAAAATTATACTATGAGGACTGTATGAAGACTTTTAAGATGCTGCGTGCTGTAGCTGCTGCAGTCCAGTAAACCTTGTCAAGCCACATCAATTTTGCAGAGCTGGGCTGACAGTTTCCTCCTGCCTCCAGTGTTTAAGCTAAGCTAAACACATGCAAGATGTTCTAAGACAATAAATGAGCATCAGTTAAGAAATCAATTGTGTTTGAACGAGGAGATTTCTGTACTCACAGTTGGTCCTGAGGAAGGACGGTGGGAAGAAGCTCTCGTTCATCAGAGTCGGGAAAGGAACAACACGAACCATGTAGTCGGTGTCAAAGGACAAACCGCTGAACGGCTGACTGCTCAGCTTCTGTATCAATGAAATAATGGTAAGTCAAAAATTAATATTACAAAGAGTCAGTAATATGGAGACAGGAACAGGTTCATTGGAGCATCTTTGGTCACTGTGGTGAACATCAAAGGTCAGAGAGCAATGAGCAGCATGAGGTTACAATTCAGATGGAAAAATCCCCACTGTATACTCACAGTCTCAGTAAGTATATTCAGTCAATAATGATAAGTATATGTGTTCATAGAGCAAAACACAAGTCTACAAAGTGCTGCACATTCATTGAAATAACTCCGGTACAATGTTACAGATTTGGCCAAATGACTTATTTGTATTTGCAGTTTGAATTAACAGCACCTTATTTTCTTGAAGTCTATTTTAAAGCGATAGTTCAGATTTTCTGAAGTGGGGTGTTATGAAGTATTTATCCATAGTCAGTGTATTACCTACAGTAGCTGTTTGTCAGCATGCCCCCACTTTAGAGGAGTAGACCAGCAGCTCCTGTGTTCACGGATGTTAAACTACAGTTGTTTTTTAATGGAGTTTGGCTTTAAAAAGGCTTAAGTTACCCTACAGAAATTGCTGTCTGACATCAAGGTGAAGCGGCATATAGCATACACTTAACTTACCAAATAATACCGTTTTTTTTTAAGTGAGACTTTTTCTAGGTGGCTAAAATACATTTTACCGTCGACAGCAGTACATTACTTTGCTTCAGTGTCAGCACTCGTCCTGCTTTAGCAAACTGGGAACATGCTGAGGGACTTCTACATCACACAACCCCACCTCAAAACATACTACCACTACTACTTTTCATAGTACTCAAAGACACTTTTCATTGGTTAAAAACGATTATAATATAGAATACACTAAAATACAAATGACATTATTCACACATTAAAAGCCGTTTTGAAAAGATGAGATGACTGATTTGAATCGGTGGAAGTCTGTGCAGTCTCCATTGTGTTTGGGGGAGGGGGGCGGAGGCTGCGGGAAAGAGTGTGGTGGTGGAGCAGGTCAGTGAGGTAGGAAGGGGCCTGGTTATGGAGGGCTTTTTGAGTGAGGAGGAGGACTTTGAACTGGATGTGGTGTGGAACAGGAAGCCAGTGGAGGTTCTGGGGGACAGGGGTGGTGCGATTGCAGGAGCGGGAATAGGTGAGCAGACGGGCAGCAGAGTTCTGGATGTATTAGAGTTTATTTAGGGCTTTGGATGATGCACTATAAAGAATGTAATCAACAACAAGCAGCTGCCTCATCCCTCCCTGTGACTGGTCAGTTTGCTGCGTCATTAATTTTGGTCCTACCGTGTTCCTGTAGGAGAAGTTGAGCTGTCGAGGGTCTTTGAGGATCAGATGTTGACACTGTTTCCCTTCTGGATTCTTGTCCTCCAGATAAACTCTGAAACCTTTAATGTGTTCGATTCCTGCAGAGACACAACAACAAGTTCATCACATCCATCCTTCTCTCCTTGTTTCCTCCTCTCCTCTCCGCCTTCCCTTCACTCCCCTTGTTTCCTTTCCTCTGCTCATCTCTTCATTTATTTTCTTCCCCTTGTCCCCTTTCATCCCGTTCTCCTCTCTTCATTTCCATACCCTTATTCTGTTTCATTTCCTTCTTTCTTCTTCTTGTCTTCCTGCCTCCTCATCTAATGTCCTCACCTCCTCTCCTTGTTTCATTTCCTTTCTTCTTTTCATTGTTTTCATTCCTGCCCCTTCTTTTCTACTTTTTTCATTACCTCTTTTCTTATTACTTTCTCCTGCCCTCTTCTTTCCTCCTCTCCTTGTTTCCTTTCCTTGCCTCTCATTTCCTTTCCATCACTTTTCTATCCTATACTCCTCTTGCTGTTCTTTCTTCCTTTCCTCACCGTTTCCCTTTCTCTCCTACACTCCTTGTTTCCTTTCCTGTTTATCTTTTCCTTTATCTTCTGTTCTCCTCTCTTCATGTTTCCTTTCCTTCACTTTCTTTGTTTCCTATCCTCTACTCCTCTCATCTCCTCTCTTAATGTCCTTTCTTTCCTCTCCTTGTTCTTTTTTCCCCCATTACTTTCTTTGACCCCTTCTTTGTCCTTCTATCCTCGTTTCCTACCCATCTCTCAAATTTCCTCTCCCCATCCTCTCTCCTTGTTCATTTTTTCTCCTCTCCTTATTTAATTTCCTTTCCTTCTCTCATTGTTTTCTTTCTGCCCCTCTCTTTTCTACTTGTTTCCTCTCCTCTCATTATTCCCCACTCCCCTCCCTCCTGTTTCGTTTTACGACCACCTGTCCTCTCCTTGTTCCTTTCCCTCCTCTCCATTTTTTGTTTCCTTTCCTTCTCTTCTCATCTTGTTTTCTAGTTCGATCCAACACTTCTCCCTGTTTCCTTTTACCCTTCCTAACACCTCCCCTGTCTTGTTTCATTTTATCTCCTCCCCTGTGCTCCTTGTCCCCTTTCTTCCCTGCCGCCCCCGTCCTCCTCTCTTCCTCCCCTCTTCCTCTGTGCTCTTTGAAAACACGTCTGTCCTGTAATTACACCTTTACATCCACAGGACATGTTTTTCCTATTAGCTCTGTGGGGAGTGGAGGGAGCGAGGAGAGCAGCGGTGGAACAGGTTTTTCTGTCTTGAGGCAGATTCCTGAACATCTCCGTCTCTCTCTGTGTCTCCTGCAGAGTCGAGGACAGACGAGGATGTTTGTGCATTTTAACGACAGCTGCAGTGTGACGGCAGGTTTGTGCTCGTCTGTCTTTTTCTCCCCTTCAGTATAATGTCTGGTTGTGTCTACATGTTTTAACCTTGATTAAAGATATCTAACTACTTTGATCTAGACTGAAACGTCAACACATTTTGTACAGAACACGTTCCCTAAAAGGTGAATCCAACTGATTCTGGCGATCCAATATTTTCTATTACTTAAAGTAACGCAAAAATGCCCATCACAGTTTCCCAGAGCCAATGATCACGTCATCAAATGTCTTGTTTTGTCCCAAACTCAAAGATAATCAGTTTACTGTGATATAAAATACACTGAGGAAGCTGGAATAATTAACTCTTGTACATTGATGGCGGCGCATGTGGTTGCATCGGCTCAATACTCTAAGCAAATTAGCATTTTTGTTACTTTGTGTGAGTTATGTTTGCTAGTTCAGGCACTCGAGGATCGTATCCACTATGAAAGAGCCGAACTTTTTGATATGGAAGGTCAATTTCAAGATTATAAATCCAAGAGCCTGGACTCTATTCCACGAGAGATCTTGCATACTGTTGAGCCTGGTGGAATTATCGTCATCCCACATAGGTAACGTCGGAGGCAGCGTAGAGAACGGAAGCAAAAGCAGGACAAAAAAGGCAGCCTACAAGCTAGGCTAAGGGCTAACCCACTACACATGCTCACACACACACACACATCGCGCTGATTTAAGCTCCAGCCCTTTATATTGTGCAATAACTTTATCTATAATGAGCTATGAATCTGCTGCTGGCATCTATTTATTGGTATTTCAGACACACCTCTTATTATTATTTATGCAGTTAGTTATTTGTCACTGTTTCGTCTCATCATTGTCTGTGGTTTTACCTCGTTCTTATCTTGTCTTACTGTTTTAAATCTGTCTTTTATGTAACGTTTTTATATCATTTGTGTGCAGCCTTCAGCCTGTGATTCACCACACAGAATTTCTTTGCACATCTATAATGACAATTAAGTGTCTTCCATCTTATTTCGTTACATTCATGCCATGTACATTTGCTTATCTATTGTTTTTAAAGAAAAAAACAATTAAATTGGAGAGAAAATCTCACCTTTATTTTCAAAACGGAAGTTTTTTACACCTGCTTAAGTTTCAGTTATAGTAAAGCACCTGTTTCAATAATAAATAACTTCTGTTTTCAGTTTTTAAGGGAAACTGTATCTGTTCATTATCATAATTGCGTAATACCGTAAAATTGTGGTATTTTCTGATCATGCCGTGAAAATCTTTCACTGATGCAACCCAAGTTTTGCATTTTTGCTTAAAAAATGACTTAAACGATGAATCCATTATCAACATGATTTCATATTAATTTTCTGTCGATAAACTTCAAAATAATTATTTCAGCTTTATTTTGCTTTATGACCAAATACCTGCAAAACTAATGAGATTCCCTCAGCTTCATTTTGTGTTCAGTGTTAATAAGCAAATGTTAGCATGCTAACCTGCTAAACTAAAGCGATTAACATTATAAACATTATATCTGCTGAAAATCAGCAAACTAAAAATCAGAAAGAACAGCTGAAGAGTCTGCTCCATCACCGTGAATCATCAGCAACAATCGAAGCGATGATGTCATAATTTCACTTTTCCATTATGTGTTTCATGTCAAATCTAAGCCCAAGGCCCAGATTACCTGATCATATAAGACTAGAAACAACGCATCAAACTCTACATGATGTAGAGTTCACGTCTGTGCAGTATTACGGCTGAAGTGTAAAACACATGTGGCCCGTCATGTGATTCCCAAAGTGCAAATATCAGGTGCTGCAGGACAGACTACACTCAGCAGCACTCTGGTCCTTTCTGAAGCACATTCAGAGGACTGCAATGCAACGAATTCCTAATCCTGATTCATAACTAATTCATAATGAAAACAAGGTGAAATGGTTTTATAATACGATCACATGACTTTTGGCAGTCATATAATTCTTGTCATATCCTCAATTCTCAACAAACCAAAAGCAGGCCTCCTCCACCTGCTGCAGAGAAACTCTTACTACTTATTGTGACATGAAGTTGTCATATTTGTGACATTATTAGTTAAATTCAGTGTTTCAGCATCTTTAATTTTAGTAAAAGCACTTTTCTTTCATGAAAAATCTGCAGATATCTTGAGAAAAGTATGACAAAGAGCACAAATGACAATCACACTGGACCTGAATTTAAACCTGTTAACATGCAGTTTTTGCTTTATAAATACACGTATACATATATAGATCTTATCCTCTGCTATGGCTGCAGCAGGGTTTACCTTACACTGGAAACATACTGGACAGCTGAAGAATCCACTTTGCAAACAACAAAACATATGTTTGTTTTATTAACTTTGAGTCCTCAGCGGGCAGAAAAGAAGCTGTGCAGGTTTTTAAGAGACGTTTGACAGAGAGATTCTGGATTCTTGCTGCTTCTCACATGCGACTGTGACATGGAAAATTTCTGGAAGATTTCTGTCTCTCCGTGAGAAAACAACAGGCTGTATTGTCACCGAGGGAGAGTTCACCTTACACTGAGCGCGCGCACACACACACGAACACACACATTCCTTCACGGTCAAATCGTGGTATTGTAGTGTGAGATGTGATCCTCTCTCTTATTCTCCGGGCCTGATCAAAGGGACACACACACACACACAGAGGGACACACAGACACAGGGACACTCACACAGACACACTGTCACAGAGCTGGGTAATCTTACAGATTTGAGCACTTTGAAGGGTTATTCTTTCCTGCTCCTCCTCCCTCATTTTCCCTTCTCTCTCTACTTTGTTATGGAAAGGATTTTTTTTTATTGTGAAGCAGCAAAATAAGGAAATGTTGAGTTTTCATTAGCAGAAACTTAACTTATCTTCTCAGAGCTGGACACAAAGACACTTTTAAAAACGCCGTTCTTTCTGGTCTCCTGCTAGGGCTGGGCAATAAATAGAAAATTATTCAAAACCAACATTCAGAGCCTCTAACCGACGTAATCTTGCCAATATCGGTAATTTTGATTTCTTTTTAAATTCTGTAAATGCTTTCCCCACTGTGTGTATTCATGTACTGTCTCCTTAAAAACATACTACTGCACCCTGTCGAGTCTGTGACCCGGAAGCAACATGGAGGAAGACTCAAAACACCGAGCCAACTGAGCAACTTGAGCAGCTTGTAAGAGAAATGCCGTGTCTGTCATTTGGACATTTAAAACTGATTAAGGTAACGCAAATTGGAACAGCATGGTTTTACTCGGCGCAGCCAAAGGTGGTAAGACGGCTATAAATCGCTACTAGTGGAGGGATGTGTAAGTAAAGGGACAGATAGGTTCACACACAGAGAGGGACAGATAAACAGACAGACAGGTACCTAGTGGACTGGCAGACCAGTGGACAACCACAGCAGCCTGATCCTCACAGGCCAGATGGCTGAAGGAGACGTTGGAGACCTCATGGATCACATGTTTCCCCAACGGGTAGTTTAACGAACAATCTGCAGGACAAGAGACAGAGAGAGAGAGAGATCGACAACAGCACATCATTATTACATGTTTGTTTTTTTTAACAACTATTGCTGCATTTCTTTATCACAGTTCTACGAGTCACCCTGTGGTGCAGGTGGTGACTGTGGCTGTATCACCGTCTTCCTTTCGTGGTGGAAGATTTATTACTTCAGTCAAAGTAGCAATATTAGTCGTGATACTGGAACTTTTAATTTTGAAAAATATTGATACTTGCTACCATTTTCAATACCACAAGGAAACTTGACATTGAGGGCATTAAGTTAAAATTTGTATTAAAAGACAAATATAACAAGACTATAACAGACAACGACAATGACAGCTTCTTTATATTCAGAGGTAATATGTTACAATAAATCGCTATTTTTTACAACACTAAGCAACACTACAGTCTAGAAATTCTTTGTTACTAATAAAAGTGCATTCAATATTTTACTGAAATGAAAATACAAAAGTTAGAGCATCAAAATATTTTTAAAGTAAAAAAAAAACTATAAGTACTCATCCTATTTTCTCATCCTACTTTTTACAGAATTGGTTTATAAATATGAGAGTTATTCTGAAACTGATGTCCAGCACTGTAAATGCCTCTGCTTGAAAATGTTGGATCCAGTATTGGCGAGTATGTGAGTCTATGCACCAATCTTGATACCAGCTAATTTATTAATAAACTTATAGGCAGTTTCACACCCAGATAAAAAGGCAGTTCTTCTTCATGGCTCTGAAACTGTAGCCTAACCAGCAAGCTGCTCTGTGCAGCCACTGACAGTAACTGTTTCAGACTGGTAAAGAAGAAATGATTTACGGTAAATCGTGTTTCATTAGCCGTTAGCAAAATGCCTGCAATTTGGCAATATTTTACACCGGAAAGTCGCACCAGTAAAAAACATGTTCAGTATGCATGGCTTCAGTTTCGAGGGGTGAGCGATAATAGTAATAATGTTACTCCCATTAAGTGTTGTGTTGTCGTATACTGCAAGTTTTTGTTGTTGTTTTTTAGTATGGTGGTATCAAATCACCCAATACGTATGTTCAGGTACTGGAATCTGTATCAGACAGGAAAAAATGGTATTGAAACATCTGTTGCAGCTGGTAAAGGTGGAGCTCATTTTAATTACTTTCAATATTGCTGAGTATCTTACTCCATAAAAATATAATGTATTCATTGATTTTAATTATGTATTAATACTATTTTAATTGTTGTTGCTGTTATGTATCCGTCATTTAGGGACTTTTTCACAAGTTTCTCTTGTTTTATCATGAGGGATAAAGATGGAGGGCCAGAGGAGGAGGAGGAGGAGGAGGAGCAGCCAGCCATGAACCGAGAGAGATCGGAGGAGAAAAGATGGACTTAGGATGTAGAAAGAAAAGGGGGCGTGAGCTCAGACACGACTCACTGCTCCTCTTTCCTCCTGCCAGCCACCTATTGAGGGAGAGGATTGAGGTGAGGAAGAGGAGGAGGCAGAGAGGACAGAGGAGAAGAGCTTAAAAAAAAAAAGGATGGAGATGACTGGGAGGAGGCTGGGAGAGCATGGGATGCGACACGAGTCACTGCTCCTCTTCCTCTCGTCCTCCTCAAAGCGGGGTCATGTTCAGGGCTAAAGGAGAAGGTCACAGCTGGATGCTCCTCTTCCTCCTCTTCCTCAATCATAAAGCTTCTCTATTGGATAGTAAAAGGAGGGGAAGGTTGGAGCTTGTGCCTCCTCTTCCTCCTTTCCTCCTCTTTGTATTCAGAGTTTATTTAAAAGACAAAGGAGAGGAGGAAGAGGAGGATGAAAGCTTCGTATTTGGTTTTCACCTCCCTGCTCCTCTTCCTCCCGTGCTCACTCCAGTTTAAGAAATTAAGAGGAGGACATGGAGGTTAGAGCCTTCACATACCCTTCTTCCTTGTGTTTTTATCTCCTTTTATAATAAAACTCTTTGTGGATGAAAAGCTTAGTAATCTGTTATGCCTTTGTGGTATGGTATAATGTGCTGAATACTACGATACCCATGAGGCTCAGCTGCTGTTGTTACAAAGCAAAGGACAGTTTGAGGCAAAACTCAAACTCAAAAAGTTTCGTTGGTGCAGTTTGGAGCAAAACCTGACCCAGAATGTGTTTTATTGGATTCTAGCACAATCTTTAGCTTCAGTTTGCTGTTAGTGGAGCACACAACCTTATTTGAAGCTCTCTGATTCAGTGTTCCTTATTGAAAATACACCTGCTGTCATTTCAGATTTTTCTGGATTTTTTCTAATGTCAACGTATTCCATGTAAAGACCAAAACCAACAATATGCCATTCAATCTGTAATTAATTTCAGCCCCAAACCCAATGGTTTCTACTCAAGATGTAACTCCTTAAAAATGAATCACAAATATGACGTTTCAACATTACACAAACAGGAGGAAATAGTTTTTAGGACTATTTTCAGCAGCAGATTAATCCACATGATGCTCTAGTGAGTATTATGGGCAACAGGTCATGTAGAGCTGGGTATTGGTACCTGATATCTTTAAGGTAACTACAGTGTATGTATTCATGGCAATGACAGGACATGTCACCCAGTGCAACAGTATGGCTCATTGGTGTGTTTTTTTTAAACATTTTGTGGACGACAATGGAGCTCTGTGACACAGAGGAAGAGGATATACATGTGTTTGGATACACAGATAATTATTAGTTATTAGATACATTCATGGTTGGTTTTGGTCTTTTTACGGAAAAGTTAAGATTTGCTGATTTGCTGCCTTCCATCAGTGACCTAGAGGTTAAAGGTCACCCAGTCAGTGAAAAGAAGAAGAAGAGGCCTCTGATTTTCCTTCATCCTCATAGAGTTGAAGATTCAGAGGAAAGGAAGCAGTGAGGTGTGTCACTCCCTCTCACACACACACACACACACACACACACACACACACACTAAGCTGATTGTGATTGTCATGCTAAAACACCTCAGTGCTTTTACTTTGGCTCAAAGTGTGTGGGTTTTCACACATTTCCTTGTTAGTAAGAAGCGGATGCATCGTCATTTTAAAAGTCACATGACCTTCTGACCCCTGACCTCCAGATTACTGGTGACCTAATATGTATTAGGAATAGATTAAATGAATCACTCATCTTGAAAGAAGACCTTATGGAGGCAGCTGAAAAAAAAGAACAGTAACGTCTTTTATAAGATGAACAGTTTGACATTTTGGGAAATATGCTTATTTTCTATCTTGCAGTTTATTGAAAAAACTGACACCACTTTCATGTCTATACAGGTAACTCAAGCCTGTAACTGGCTAACTTACCTTAGCATTAAGACTGGAAACAGAGGGAAACTGCTAACTTGCCTACGTCCGGGGGGGCTGATTTGTGAATTTCTAAATTGGGTTTGATTCTAATTCTTGGTGCAACGGTTTGATTCATAATATGTCCACTTCTCCCGGTCAATTAATGTTATTAACAATGTTAACGTGAAACAACTCAGAAGCCCTGAAGACAAGATGTGCAATGAATTAACCTGTTGATTATCATAACACTTTTTTATACACTTATTTTATTTTGTTTTGATTTCTATTTTCTTCTCTGTCTCCGTTCTCAGGAAGAAAACTCTTAAGTGATACAAACTCATCCAAAAGTCTGAAATGGTTAATTTGCAGTTTTATATAGGGACTGCTTGAAAACTGCGCGCACGCACACACACACACACACACACACACACACACACACACACACACACACACACACACACAAAACGTAATCTCAAAGTGCTTCTCGCTCATGGTCACGGACAAAGGCAGCAGGCAGGGATCGGCTACGGCTCAGGAACTTGACTTTTAGAGAGAAAAGAACAAAAGATGAAGAGGAGGAGGATGGTGGAGGAGGAAGAGGATGAAGGGGGTGGAGATGCCGGGGGTGAGGGGGCTTCAGATTTTCACACTGGGTAACATAATGGGAAATAAAAATTGACTTTGATTAAATTCAGTGATTGATTTTTAAGTTTAAAAGAAGGATGTACCCTCAGAGGAAAATTTTCCGATACAGCAACTTACTGTAGTTTCTGGAGAAACTGACGGGAATCTAAATGTTAAAACATCGGGACTGAATCCCCACAGCCTGTGTGAGGTTAAATTTATGTTTTACTGTTGAGTTTGATGCCAAAATATTAGGTTGCTTGGAACTGTGCCACCACCTGGACAGTTACTTAAAGTAAGAAGGTGTTGGCAAGCCCTGGGAATTCAAGATAAACCAAAGTCATTGTACACATTCACAGGATTATAGATGAACTCACTGTCAACTCTGAAGGTGACAGCCAACCTCCGACCTCCATCTGCACCAGACTGCACCTGAGAGAGAGACAAAGACACAACACATTAAAGGCTGTTACAGTATTTAGGCTACTTAAAATCATTAAAATCTTTCATGGGTGACCATTTTTATCACAGATAAGAATACTGGATCTGATTTTTGCCGTTAGGATGCAACAGATCTGGTCCTGTAATTCAATCTCTGATTATATCATCGGTGATTCAAACAGGTCTGTTGTAGTGCTCATTGACAGCTGACTCCAAGGTGGGACAAACACTCAAACAATCAGATCTTTGTAGGTGGGATTAAGAATGGGGGCGTCATCTTCCTGTGCCAGAGCCAGAAAAATGGCCTTAGGCAAAATAAAACAACCAGTGCGAGCAGCCGTACAGGGTTGATGATCAATGTTCAACCAACTGCTTCAAGTAACTGCTGCCACAGCCTCTGTGTCAGCTGATAGCGCAGACACATCAGTCACTGCTGATTGGCTTAAAGCAGTAGTTCCGAACTGGTGGTTCACAGGTCCATTCTGAATGGACCGCAAGTGACTTGCTAACATATAAACTTTACACACTTTATTTTTAAGTAAAGTGAATTTCCAGCACAGAGCTTTTATTTTGAAGGGTCGTCTCCTGTTGTAGAGTGAGTGCCTAATGGACAGCTACTTGATAGAGACAGCAAACTAGCTCAATGACATGGCCAAACACAAGTATGACGCTGATTATATTAAACTATGTGGACCTTGAACTAATGACTAAGGAGAAATCTGGACCCTGTGGCTGGACCAGTTTGAAACCACTGGTTTAGAGCATGACCCACTCTCTCAGTCAGAAAATGGCAAACACGAACATGACGTCAGACTGAAAGGACGAAGTGGAAGAAAATGGACGTTCAGTCTGATGATCAGGCTATCAAGAAGATCTTAAGTTAATCTCGTGTGCACAAACGTACAGAACAGTCGACTGGACATTGTGACATACGTTATGTTTAAAGGATGTCAAGGATAACACAACAAGTAAATAGGCTAAAACCAAAGTAGTTCCCTGTAGTTCTTATTTCAAACTGCATTAAATCCAAGCAGCTATTTTAGATTCAAGTGTTCATGATCTGACAAGGGCTGAACGTGCCTCAGGATTATGTCACTCGAATCAGATTTGGCTCTTGAATACAAATATTCTACTACTTGTTCCTATGTTTACTTATTGAGTTTAAGAGTTTGAACTGGGTTCAGTGGGATGTCCAGGGTGACAGTGATGTTCATGTTATATAGTAAACAAGCCAGCCCTGGGTGCTAACAATGCTAACAATATATTGGAAATGTGTAACTACATTTTTGCCAACACTAGATATCAAACAAAAGCCAGAAACTATATCGTATTAAGTTGCTGTGAGCTGTAAATTCACCACTTCTAAATAGTGGCAAAGCCTCTCTTCATCCAGGCAGCGTCCTCTGTCTCACTCAGACTCACCTTGGGTCTGGGTCTGCAGCTGCCTGTGCCAGAGAGCAGTGTGATAGAAAGGAATGCTGACTATGCAGCCACATCTGGGCAAAGAAATGTCCCTTAAAGCACAATGCACACCAACCAACAACAACAGCAAAAAAAACAAACAAACAAACAAACAAACAAACAGAGTCACTGATCAGGGCACCCATTAGCTCACCTAGTAGAGCAGACACCCCATGTAAAAAGGCTTTGTCCTTGCCACAGCGGCCGTGGATTTGATTCCAAACCTGTGGCCCTTTACTGTTTGTCTTCATTTGGTTTTTGCACATTACTGATAATCTTCACTGTTTCTACTTTGTTTTATTTGCACTATTTCCCTCTTTGTACTGCAACAGCGTCACAACAAAAACTTACATTATATCTTATCTAATCTTATCGTTCACAGTCATACACGTGCAGATAGCAGCCAAAGGTGACCAGACTTGCTGAAAGTAAATTCAATGAAGCTTTACAGCAAAATGACAAATATAATGAATGTAGTAACCTGACAATGTAAATATAAAGGAATAAATTCAGTATTTATAAGCAGCAGTACCAAAACACAGCAACTAGCCTGTTGCTAATACTTCAGGTGCTCGTCTCTAACTGACCAGAGTAGGAACAAAAACCTGTGACTTCAGTTCCTGCTGCTGCAGTAACTTAACTGTAATAAGACACCTGCCAGGCTCCATTAGATGGCGTCAATACTTGAAATTGTCCAGTAAAATCACCTGGATTGGGTATTTCTAGAGTAAAATTTGTCACCAAAATACAAAGACACTACTTGAGTTGTTTGGTTCTGCTGAATAACGGTCCAAGCTCCACCCAGCAGCTCTATTTAACACAAAGGACGGCAGATAGAGTGACACACGATGACTGGTGAGATAAGCCGAGGTGTGAACGTCGACTCCCTCCTGAGCCACAGAATCCCTTCCTCTGTGTCCCTGCACAAAGATGTGGATTCTCATGAGGTGTGTTACAGCAGAGCAGTTTTACAGCCTTGACCTTGTTTTCATGTTGCCCTGCTGCACACACACACACACTGAAACACACACACTCTTTCTCTTTCTCCACCTTGTTACAGAGGTGTCAGACTGTGGTCACACACAACAACCACAGACACACACCTGAACCTAATCAGACAGACTCCCTACTGTGTATGTGTGTGTGTGTGTGTGTGTGTGTGTGTGTGTGTGTTATAAAAAGTGTGCCATGCTTATTAGCAGTGACTGTACCCCAACAACCCATCCACACACACACGTTTGTAATTACAGACTTGTGAAGACCCTCATTGCCAGAGTGCATTCCCCAGACCCTCAAACAAGCTCTGACACGGACCCTAAAACCAGGTCTTAGCCACCAACAGCTTTAAAGAAGGTGAGGATTGGACAAACACGTCTTCACTTTCCAAACATGCCCTCAAAATGGTCCTTAGAAAGACAGAAATACACACACACAGTTTGATCCTATCATGTTCCTGTTCATTATATATGTTGCCTTCAGTTTGCCTCAACTGCTGACCTCTGACCTGTAGAGGTTTACGTGCTGCTGTGTGCGCAGATGTCCCGCTGGCAGCATGAAATGGGAGTCTAATTAAAATCAAGGGAAGGTTTTCACTGACAGCACAAAAAAAGCAGACTTTCTGATTGGTTGCACCGAGACACAACCCTGCCACCCCCCCAAAAAATTGGTTCTGGTGCGACTTCCTGCAGCTGAATGGCTGAATGTGGAGGAGTCAGATGCACATTCTCTGCACAGATGAGCACAGACCAGGAGGATCTTAGAGATATTTATACAGAGAGATTAATAACCAGGTTACTAATGTTCCTTGTAGACCATGCAGGGTCACCGGGTAACCCAAAAAATAAACAGAGCTGGAGGAAACCCACACAAGACATCGAGAGAACAAGCAAACCTCACACACAAAGGACAAGGCAGCACATCTGGATTTAAACTCAGTACCATCATGTTCAAAAAAAAAAAAAAAAAAAAAAAAAAAACAAACAAAAGAAGCCTTTAAAAATATCCAGTTTGGGTGATGGATCTGACTTTGAAGGCTTAACAGACACTAAAACTCTGCACAGTGGTTCATCAAACTATGAGACAGGATTTTGGATACCTAGAAAGTTATCACAGCAATAACCATGTTATTTAGTGGCAACGATTTTAACACAAACACACAGCATTCACACTACCAAGTAATTCTACAAGGAACGTGCTCATGCATATGTGCGATTGGCCAGCGCTTCCCTTGCCGGATGACACCACACTGTGTTGAGACAGATTTTGTAGGACAGCCAACAGGGTTTTCTTCCTGGATCTCTCGGAGTCTGAACCCTGACTGTGTCAGTGAAGTGGCCTCATTCAAATGTATAAAGGTCAGGCATTTTTTCATGCAGTTTTGGTGTCTGCCTGGCCTTTGGGCATCAGAAGTGTTTGTTGGACGGTCCCCTCCACACCTTTTAGACACGAGAATGACTGACTGTATCCGAAACCAATAATCAGGCCCACATTATGAACTGATGGACCAACTTCCTCTAGTTTCTTAATACAACTCCGTCTTTTCATGTGAACGACCAAACGCAACACTGTGAATGTCCTCCGAGTCAGATGGTCTTAAAATCCTCTTTTACACAGAGATCCCAGGATGCTGCTGCAACAAAGAATCTTAATTTTGCCAGCTTTACTTTATTACAAAGAAACAAACAACACTGGAATCGTGCTGCCCCAGTGTGTGATTTTGAAAAGCATGCTGACATTTCAGAAGCAAAAGAATAACATTCACTTAGTGCCCCTATGTTACGTCTGTTGATGTCATCCTCTGCTCGAAGGGAAAGGAGCTTCTGGACCTCATTGTCTCCCCACTTTGAGGACATTTTCTGTTGCTGCTATTCTGTGAATTAAGCCCCTTTGACACTGCTGTTTCAGACAGGAGATTTAAAAAGTAGCTAGAAGCAGTTAGTGGCTAACTGAAAGAATAACAACAGCAGCCAAAAATGTCTGCCAATTGGAGATACAATGAAGTACAGGAGCTCTTTACCACCCGAGCAGAGAGCGATGGTAAATGATCGTTGTTCCCATGTTATGCCATTTTAATCGCTCAGAAAGTTCTGCCCAACGTGAATGTTTTGTCATACTAGATGCAGATGATGTTACACGTCACATCTCTTTTGATTTCAGAACACCGGCATGCATTTAAAAATCACAAACTGAGCGGCATCATGGTTGATTTTGTATGACAGACGCAGCAGTGTTGTTGGAGGTGGAATAACAGCGCCACGTTTGTCACATCCCCCTCTCTATAGGTGCTCTTACATACACCATTTTTAGTTAGCATGTAAAAAATCTGAGGGGAAACTAAACAAAAGTTGGTGTATCCAAAATGGTAACTGCAATGAAGGGCAATGAGAACAGTTCCAGCAAATAACTGATAATGTACACTCATGACATAACATCATGGGCCGCTGCAAGCTCTCCGTCGTCTCCTTTTTTCACTCTCTATTTAAATTGTCCAGTGTGCTCTCTGTTATTATACATCCACTGTATAATCATCTTGTTGCGCCGTCTTCACCTGCAGACTTTTGACTGGAGAATTAGTATAACCTTGTGCTTATGAGGAAGAACCAACTGCTAATAGGCACATAAAAGTACTGGATGGAGGAGTGTATAAAGTTGTATTTTATTTTGCAGATTTAAGGAAAATTCCATTAAAATTTGCTCTATTATGGATGGAAACCCAGCTTATGACAGACGACTTTTCACTTCGCCTTTGAGTGTAGCTATCTGTGAAAGATAAACACTTTTGCCTTCTGATGTTGTCGGACAACACATTTTATCAACTAGTTCTTGTGTAGGCTTCCCTTCATCACAAAACATGTCTGATCTCACAGGAGAGGAGCAGATTACTGAGCCTCTCTTCAGTGTGCTTCATCTTGTTGTCTTCACTATAATCAATCCAGATAAACACAAGCAGCCCGAGCTGACTAATCACAGTTTTTATGGTCTCTAGGTGTCATCTTGCTGCTGCTCTTCAAAAATGTAACTACACTACTGGAATGCTATGCTATTTCCGCCGAATACACATGTAAAATTCCATCTTTAATAACAGACTTCCTGCTCAATTCAACATTTTCACTTTACAGACAGGTCGAGTGCTGCAGACTGAAGCGCCTTTCACACATGCACTGCAAACCTGAAATTACTCAGACATTACCCAGAGGAGCTGTACGTGGGAACACAAATGTCCGAATCAGTTGGACCAGACATTAAACGGACTTCACCCTGCCAGCTCCCCTGTCCAAAGTCTGTGTAATGTCCGATTGAGCCCATGTGTGAATACAGCAGGTAATTGTCTGGAGAATTCACCACAAGTGAGTGGGCATGTTGATGGCGTTTCTATCATGCAGCTTGAGCCAAAGTGGAAGAAAACAAACAGGGTGAGGGTGAAGAAGAAGAGTCATTCACGAAAAGAGGGCAACAAAAATGTCAAACTGAAGAGATGATGAGATTTGGGGACTTTTGTCAGTGAGGGCAGACACCGAAATTATGACCAAATTACGAACTAACCACTTGGTAATTAGCATCATCTCCTGTCCCCTGCACACTCTACCCAGTCACCACCCGTCTTCAAACCAAACAGAGTGTCCCCAGTAAGTGACAACGCCTCTGTGTGACTTGAATTTAACATCCCATGAGTCTGCACACTTTCTAGTTACATACTTTGATAATTCCATATTCAAACAATTCGTTAACCATAAGTAAGCCACCTTCTCCTTGACCCTGCCCATCAACACAAACCAATCCTTCAGTCTTTACAACTGACAATTTTTCAGACAGAGACACACACTTTTCTTCCTTCCTGTAGCCAGGTGTTTTTGACTACTAACAATCATTACCCTCCACACACACACACACACACACACCCTGAGGCCTGAACAGACTGAGTCACATCAGTAAACAACTAAAGAAAAGGAAAGGAAGAAAAGAAAAGAGTGGTTCATTATTAGTAACAAAAGAAAGATCTGAGAAGCAGCTGTGGTGCATCAGATACACAGACAGCAGACACACTGAACGTTTGGGAAATGTCGCAATATCTGAGCGTGGTGCGCTTTTTAAAGCAACTACAAAGCACAGAGCTACAAGTCTATAAACAGAGGGAAAACTCGAGCGCTGAAGAAAGCAGAATTTCCCTCGGGAATCCCCAAACACACACACACACACACTGAATCAGTTCCTGTAGTAATCAGACAGCTAATTGCAGGCTCAGCTAGCTGCACATCAACAGCAATTAATCCCAGTGCTGGAGGTAAGGAACGAGGCAAGGAGGAAAGAGGACACAAGGAGAGAGTCAAGGAGGCCTGTGAGAAGAGAGGATTCAGAAAAAGGAGGATTCAGAAGGGGGGAGTGAAGGATGATGGGAGAAGTAATCACCAACCCTGCAGAGGAGGAAGGAAGCGAGGAAGAAGAGATGGAGGAATCTGATTAAACAGGAACTCCTTCAATTACAGCTTTCAAGGTTCACGTAGCAGACTTCTCCTCTGCCTCATTCTGTTTGGGGCGACCAGACCAGTTCCAGATGTGGGACAGAGAACGTGGGACACACTCACAGGCTGACCTTTAATCAACGGACTGCTCATGAGCTGAGGAATAAACAGCTACAACAGTTCTGTCCGCAGAGACCAGGGCGAGAGCCTGATATTGAGATTTGGTTTGGTTTATTTTGGCATCTGACAGGCAGTGGTGAAAAGTAACTAAGAATATTTACTCATGTAGACTTTACTTTACTTAAGAAGAATTTTAAGGCTCTTCTAACTGAATATTACCATGTTACACGTCTACCTCACTCAGAGGGAAATATTGTGCTTAATTTACTCAACTACATTTATTTGATGTTACTCTGCAATAAAACAAAATATAATCAACACATAAATTATGATGTCCTTTTACGGCTAAAGATGAGACTTAATTGATCCCTTCTTAAAACTAATAAGCTACCCAGCAAAAGTAAACCATCAATCAATAATTATATTCTAATATACAACATATCTATTCTCAAATAGGCCATTGCATAAAGAATACTTTACTTAAAGACAACAGTGTGTAAGTTTTAGGGGGATGTAGCTGTGGCTAGGGATTGCAGATTGCAACCAACTGAAACTTCTCCTGGTTAGAATCCCTTCAGTGTTCATTGTTCAGGAGGTTTTTACCACACTGAATTTAACAGTTTCACATCACAAATCAGTGTAACTTTAACACTGTTTGGCATGTCGGAAACGGGCCGTTGGCACCTGTCACTGTGTGCTCACCTTTTTTCTCTGATAACTTAAGATCCAGACATTCAGGAGGTTTTAACCAAGAGCTGAATTATGTGCAGAGGTCTCTTCCTCACCAAGGCAAACAGACCTGAGGTCTCATTTATAAATATTGCTTATGCACAAAACAGGGCCTGAAAGAGGTGTATGCCACTTCCCATGCAAACGTTGTACACTACAAAAACAGACTTGATGGAAGAAACTTTGACCCATAGTTACTAACATTTTGAAGATGGGAAATTGGCGACACAGATGGCAAGGTGGAAGTCTCATTGCAAAAATGGTTGAATAATTTAGAAGCACGCCATTTTTGGATTTTGTTTGTACATTCGTTTTAGTATGGAAGCCACACGTTTTTAATAAATGAGACCCCTGGTGATTTAAACCAATAAAATCACTGAATAGATCAAAAAATCTGTGTTTTTTCAACGCTGATAGTCAGGGACAGGATGCTTACTACAGAGGCCAATGCAAAAACATGAATGGCCTTATGTCGAGCCAGTTTTGGTTTGTCCATTCTCAGCTATTGTAGAGACTGCATTCATCTCATTTTTTTTTTTTTTTTTTTTTATAAAAATACATTATACGCTATTTATTATACACTAAAGAAAACATTGTTTTATATTCCATATGTATCAATACTTCTCCCTAAATTCTACACACTGGACCTTTAAGTTTATGCGGGGATGATATGTTTGTACTTTTACTACGATTTTGAGTGTAGAACTTTTACTATTATCAAAGTATTACTACGCTGTGGTATTGCTGCTTTTTCTTAAGTGCAAGATCTGACAACTTCTTCCTCCACTGCAGAAAAGTACCAAAGTGTTCATGATTTTGTTCCGTTATGCTGTCAGTACACTTCATAAGAACTGCTCCTTGATCAATGAAGATTTACACACTACAAATACTTTTTGGTCGGAGCACTAACATCTTTCTTCTTTAAAAAAAAAAGAAAAGAAAAAAAAGTGAACCATCACAAAGAACCTCATACTAACTACTACCACTTTGTGTGTGTGTGTGTGTGTGTGTGTGTGTGTGTGTGAAGTTGATGAGGGTCGTGTTCATGCCTCAGGGCTTTAAACTCAGCCCTGTTCCTCTTAATGTCTTCCTGTCTCTTACACACACGCACAAACACTACCATATGGGACAACATGGCTGCACTGAAATATATGTGTGTATTTATGTATGTGTTTGTGTGTGTCTACATTTTGGGGGGGCCGACACAACACCACATCCAGTTGGCTGCTAGTGACCAAAACCGAGCAAAGTTATACTTAGTCCACTCAGGTCTTGTTGTTTGGCTGCTGGTCCATATATAAATACATCTAATATGCAAGTGGATCCAAACTGATTATCAGCTCTGATCACATGGTGCATCATCATCATGGAACATGAACTGTGACAGGCTGCGCTTAAACATAAGACAGCTCTCACAGAAACACAGCAGAACACAGAGACCAAACTGAGAGGCAGCCCAAGTTTGTCGAAATCTGCCCATCCTCACGAGGTGGCGCTATACATGCTCAGTTAGCATTCTTTGATCGGTGCTACTAAATTAGTAGTGAGTGGTCGTAGGCGTTTTTTAAATTGTTTTGGAGCTTTATTGCTGACAGACAATTAGTACAGAACGAGGTTAGCTTCGTCCCTTTGTGTAAAGCAGATCTGTAAATCACCTTAGGTGCACACTGATGGAAAAACCAGACCTACTGCTGACACACAGTGAAGATCTGTTCAGCCAGTGAGCCTGAAAACACATCAACCCAACAGAGGATGTGAGATTTCCAGTGTCCAAAACAATTATTCATTATTTGATCCAACTAACAACCCAGGAACTGACCACAACCAAACTGTGTTGGATTTACTGTAGTGCTGTCAAAATGTTATACACATGCATGAATGTGAATATGCAGAATGCTAAAACAAACATCCAGTAACATTAACAAATTTCAGCTTTTCCTTAACTTCATATCACTGATCACTGAGAGTAAAAAATGTAAATGATAAATATCAGTATATCAGGGATTCACCCATGTTAGTGTCATAATTCCTGCTCCGTTTGTGTGACTCAGATGATCAGATTTTGTTTCCCTGCTTATATTTGATCTGTCAATTGATCTGCCGCTGAACAAAAAATAAATGAAATCACATCTGATCTCAGCTCTGCAGCTCCAGAGGAGGAACGAGTCCAGGAAGAAAAAAATGGAAACAAAAGTGAGGTGTAACAAAGCAAACTCTGAGAAAAAACTGTGTGTGTGTGTGTGTGTGTGTGTGTGTGTGTGTGTTCGGGGGCAGCCAACCAGAGATTTCCCACCACAGAAACAAAACCTGCAGCTTCCTCCTCCTGCATGACTGCTCCTCAATGACCCCCCCATCCCACCCCATCCCGCTCCTCTTCTTCATCACAACCCCTCCTCCTCCTCCTCTTCCTACTCCTCCTCCTCCTCCTCGCCCAGGAGGAGCACCTCCTCTCCTGCTGTGACAGTTTGTCCTTTAAAAGACTCTGTCTCTCGTTACAGAGACAGGACCGGGACAAACCCTGACTTTCTTTGTAAAAGACACAAACCAACCTCACCACCGCTCTGTTACATGAAAACAGAGACTGTAGTCATGTGACCTGGCCCTACAGTCAGCTATAGCACTTTTCCATACACATGTGCTGGCATGGTTTGACTCAGTTGGACTCAGCGCACCAGCAAGCACAGCAGGGATTCTTCCTCGGTGTTCTTTCATTGTTGTTTGAGTTTTTTAAATATTCTCTCAGTACTGCACAAACTCCCACATGCCAATTTCCTCCACCTTGCTTTCACAGTGTTGGAAGCATAGGTGTAGTGCTGCTCAAGCGCAATACAATACAGACGAAGCTCATCGAACATCACTACAAGCCGCTTTGAAGCAGAGGCCAACTGACTCCACACTTTGTCCATCTCTGGCACGACTCAGCACTACTTGACTCATCTCAACTGGTAATGGAAATGCAAATCAACACGGCATGTTTTGACTCAGCGTGGCTACAGAGCCAATTAAAAAGCCCAACATCCGAGCCATGAAGGAACCACATGAATGCGACCGAAGGGAGTGTGACTGCCTGAACAGGCCGAACATGCAACACTCCTCACAAGATACACACTGAATGTGGCGTCTGCAATTAGCTGCTGATATTGACAAAACATACGTATAAAAAGAAAAAGACAAGAAGAAGAGAAGTGGAGAAGATGAAGTGATATGGCTGGGTATTATTTGAAATGTTGTGAGTTTTCGTGCTACAGCTGTGAATTCTTTCCTGATACCTTGATTTGAGAAATATGATAAAATATAATATGAACAGAAAAAGCCAAATATTACATCATGACTGAACTCAAGGAGCTTGACAAGAAATTTGGCAAAATTATGACTTAACTCAAGAGCTATCTCACCAAAATATAAGCCAACAAGATTATGAATTTGACCAGATATGTGAGGAGATCTTTCAGCTCTTTGACAGCCAGCAGACACACACATTTCAGCCTGTACCAAAAAAAGGTTATTGAGGTTCAACACCTTACACTAGTTTGGTACATTTTGTCACTTTTTTATGACATGACTCAAACGTTAATTTTCTCACATACAGACTCAATCACTGGTATAAGGACAGGAGGTTATTCTTTGTAAGTTTAACCTAAAAATGTCCAAAATTTGAATCTGATTTGTGAAATAAAAATAGGTTTTCACAAGAAATTTGCTTTGGTGTATTGGTGCACAACAGTAAACACACTCAGAGAAAAAAAACTAAAAGAAAAGACTACAAAAGTCAATTAACATACATGTCTAAAATAGAAAAATGAATTACATTAAAAGCACAAAAAGATACTATTAAAAAATGCAGGTATCTAAAAATATACATGTGTACAGTACAGGCCAAAAGTTTGGACACACCTTCTCATTCAATGCGTTTTCTTTATTTTCATGACTATTTACATTGTAGATTCTCACTGAAGGCATCAAAACTATGAATGAACACATGTGGAGTTATGTACTTAACAAAAAAAGGTGAAATAACTGAAAACATGTTTTATATTCTAGTTTCTTCAAAATAGCCACCCTTTGCTCTGATTACTGCTTTGCACACTCTTGGCATTCTCTCCATGAGCTTCAAGAGGTAGTCACCTGAAATGGTTTTCCAACAGTCTTGAAGGAGTTCCCAGAGGTGTTTAGCACTTGTTGGCCCCTTTGCCTTCACTCTGCGGTCCAGCTCACCCCAAACCATCTCGATTGGGTTCAGGTCCGGTGACTGTGGAGGCCAGGTCATCTGCCGCAGCACTCCATCACTCTCCTTCTTGGTCAAATAGCCCTTACACAGCCTGGAGGTGTGTTTGGGGTCATTGTCCTGTTGAAAAATAAATGATCGTCCAACTAAACGCAAACCGGATGGGATGGCATGTCGCTGCAGGATGCTGTGGTAGCCATGCTGGTTCAGTGTGCCTTCAATTTTGAATAAATCCCCAACAGTGTCACCAGCAAAACACCCCCACACCATCACACCTCCTCCTCCATGCTTCACAGTGGGAACCAGGCATGTGGAATCCATCCGTTCACCTTTTCTGCGTCTCACAAAGACACGGCGGTTGGAACCAAAGATCTCAAATTTGGACTCATCAGACCAAAGCACAGATTTCCACTGGTCTAATGTCCATTCCTTGTGTTTCTTGGCCCAAACAAATCTCTTCTGCTTGTTGCCTCTCCTTAGCAGTGGTTTCCTAGCAGCTATTTGACCATGAAGGCCTGATTCGCGCAGTCTCCTCTTAACAGTTGTTCTAGAGATGGGTCTGCTGCTAGAACTCTGTGTGGCATTCATCTGGTCTCTGATCTGAGCTGCTGTTAACTTGCCATTTCTGAGGCTGGTGACTCGGATGAACTTATCCTCAGAAGCAGAGGTGACTCTTGGTCTTCCTTTCCTGGGTCGGTCCTCATGTGTGCCAGTTTCGTTGTAGCGCTTGATGGTTTTTGCGACTCCACTTGGGGACACATTTAAAGTTTTTGCAATTTTCCGGACTGACTGACCTTCATTTCTTAAAGTAATGATGGCCACTCGTTTTTCTTTAGTTAGCTGATTGGTTCTTGCCATAATATGAATGAACACATGTGGAGTTATGTACTTAACAAAAAAAGGTGAAATAACTGAAAACATGCTTTATATTCTAGTTTCTTCAAAATAGCCACCCTTTGCTCTGATTACTGCTTTGCACACTCTTGGCATTCTCTCCATGAGCTTCAAGAGGTAGTCACCTGAAATGGTTTCCACTTCACAGGTGTGCCTTATCAGGGTTAATTAGTGGAATTTCTTGCTTTATCAATGGGGTTGGGACCATCAGTTGTGTTGTGCAGAAGTCAGGTTAATACACAGCCGACAGCCCTATTGGACAACTGTTAAAATTCATATTATGGCAAGAACCAATCAGCTAACTAAAGAAAAACGAGTGGAGCTCATCGAGAGAATGCCAAGAGTGTGCAAAGCAGTAATCAGAGCAAAGGGTGGCTATTTTGAAGAAACTAGAATAGAAAACATGTTTTCAGTTATTTCACCTTTTTTTGTTAAGTACATAACTCCACATGTGTTCATTCATAGTTTTGATGCCTTCAGTGAGAAGCTACAATGTAAATAGTCATGAAAATAAAGAAAACGCATTGAATGAGAAGGTGTGTCCAAACTTTTGGCCTGTACTGTATGTTTTGAAATGAAAAAGCTGAAAAGTTTCCAGACTTCAAAGTTGTTCAGCAGGGTGAGAAGGGAAAGCTGAGAAAGTTTTATGCAAATACTCTCACATGTTGGCGCAAGAACCACTTTTGGCTCCCTCTTGACGGAAGGATGTTATCAATTACACTCACCTACGTACAAAATATTCAAATGAAATGGAGGAAAAGCCAATCACTGCAGTCAACAAGCTGCTGCCACATCATTCGGCCAATGAATCTCTTTGTAATGCACCACTTTTGTGCAATGTGAGAGACATAACAGTTCAATCAGAGCTGGATATGTATACCAAGTATTCCCTAGAGCAACAAATGTCACCAAAAACATGGAGATAAAGACTACACAAGGTTTCCTCTGCCTGTTTCTGAACGCCCAGCCTCACACTTTTTCATTCTGTTCAACAATAAAATAAAACATCTATCATCTTATTAGTGGGACATACAGACAGGATATGAAATCATTCTTCATTTTGTAGGTGAAAGGCAACAGAAAACAGTTTCTTTGTGCCTATAACCATATTTAAAGTACTGTTTGTGAGTGAGGAAATATTCCCCTGAAGAGGTGAAGTCCCACCATCGATCCTTCACCTTCTGCTTGATTCCGTCGCCAGAAACCCAGAGAGCACACGTGTTTCATATCGGACGCCCACCCAGCCATGACGCTCCGTGAGGCTCTCTGATGCCAAAAACACACCGAAGCCCTGGAGGACGATGGGATATGTGACATGGTTGGAGCTTGGAAACGTGCTTCACAAATGATGGCAGGGTGAGAGAGAGAAAAGAAGGAGATGAAGAATCCAGAAAAAGAGAGGAGGAAGCTTGAATGATTTCCTGGTGTGTCTTCCTCCGCTGAGACGGATGTGATGGCTTCAGCAGATGTGTTTAAGCACAGAGAGTTTACATGGAGCTAAATCATCTCTCATTCCTGCACTCTGCAGTAACTTGATTTATGAAACATCCAGGGAAGGAAACTGTTTCCTTCATCAGGTATGGGGACTCTGTGAATTCCGTATTTAACACACACGAAGCCACAGGAACAGGAACATGTGCAAAAAATAATGACAGTGAGAGAATCATCCAACGATCAAAGGAGAGAGAACTAGAGCCACATTTGGATCGAAAAAACAGCCCCACATTGTTTCAGGTAGAGGTGAGACCATTTAATTCAGCAGGGCCTGTTTGAGTCATAGAGTTTAAGGTTTATCAGACAGCAAAACAGAACACAGCAGTTAATGATATTATGAGGAAGGATTTTACACCTCTGTAAAGTTATCACATCGACAAAGCAGCAGTCGCCAAGACACAGTAGACGTAGTTTCAAAGTTTTCTATGAGTAATGTGCTTGTCTTTGATTGGCCAGTGCAGTACATTGTCTGATGATGTCACTTTGCATTGTGGCAAAAGTTGAGCCAGGTTCAGCATTTTGGGAGAAGGCCCTGCATATTTATGATGTGCCATCCCCACTGATCCAGCACAGATTTTTTGTTTTCGCCAGACACGACCAAACTGCAGAAGTGTGACTGAATTTTGTACAGTTGTAAGTTGCTAAATTGAGAGTTAAATGCCTTACGAATGTTTAAAACACTGAAAAGTCAGAGAAAGAAAATCTTTGAGTCTTTGAGAAAGTACAAAAAGGAAATAAAAGTCCTAAAAAAATGTTCACAAGTACTGAAACTATGACACAGTTACTCATGTAATGTGTATACAATGTATAAAATGTATAGATTAAAAGTACAGTTGGTAACTTTTATGGAAAATAACTATCATATTTACTGAAACTGTCCCTGTTCTTTTTATGTAAGTGAAGTTTTTCTATTTTAAGAGCATCGACAGAGATAAATAAATACAAAACATCACCAAATAAACAAATACATAAACACAAACAGCACAGACTGAACAAAAACAAAGCATCATCTCTGCAGTGTTCATAACATTGACAACTCATAAGTCCATCAGCACAGCATCAATCCTTGTAGGAATCGTCACGTGACCATTCTACAAATCAAGCCTGGAAACAAACAAACAAAAGCCCCTTTTACACTGCCAGATCCTCGGCAATTGTTGGGCCGTTTTGCCAGCAAGCTGCGAGCATTTATACACACAGAGGCGGATTGGCGAGTTGATCCGAGGTGCCCAATTTTCCACCTCGTAGGGTAGTGATATTGGCAGAACCCTTTTAGTTTAAACAGACCGAGGCGGCCTTCCGCAACGGGAAGGGCAGTTGAAGACTTGTGGGAGGAGCTGTTGATGACGCCGCACATGCGACCCACTGGCAGTGGATAAACAGGAAACAGCTGATAGCAGGAATTAGCAGCTAGTAGCAAGAGGGAAACACAAACCTGACAGACACTGTAAAGATGAGCAACTGGGGAGACAAGGAATTGCGCGGCCTCCTTGTCCTCGCAAATGAAGAGGCCATTAACCATCAAATGACGGGGACAATGAAGATCGGGCCGACTTATGAGAGAATCGCCAAAGGACTGACCAGCCGCTGCTTGCCTCCCACGTCACTGTTAACGTCACATGCTGAGCTACACGTTTTGTTACTTGCTCACGCACCCCATTGCCCCGAAAAAGGCACATTCTGTATGAACAAAAGTAGGTAGGCAGCATTTTGCCGCACTCCCCTATTTTGTTTTTATACTGCCAATGCTGAAAAAAGACTGATTGGGCTTTCGTGCAAATTTGCAGAATTCCTATTTAAAAAGGGCTATAGACTGTTAGGGCAGAGCCTCAGTACAATACACACACAACAACAAACAGCATGTTAGCACAAACAGACAAGCAAGCAACACCAGGTACCAACACACAAGTTAGCATTACATGCAGACATGCAGAGCAGCAATAAAGTAAGCATAGATATAAAATACAATGAGCCACTTTCACATGTTGCTTGTTTGTGTAGATGACATACAGTTGCAACCCTCTATGAATATAGTGACAGTTTCAGCTAATGTGAAAAAGTTGTGTTTTACAAAAGTTAACTGTGGCTTTAATGGCTACAACTAATAGTTATTGGCTTTGTTTTCTCAGTTAAATTAATGTATCATATGATCGGAAAATGTCAGAAAAGGGTAAAAAGTGCGCTTCACAATTTCTTTAAGACCTGCTTCAGTCATGTTGTTTTGTCCAACCAACAGTCCAGCACCCAAAGATTTATAGTTTACTACCACATCTGATAAAATAAAGCATCAGAACGTCACAATGGAGAAACTAGAACAAGGAGATATTTGGCATTTTTGCATGAAAACTCTACAATAAATTGATTAGATTCTTAATTCTTTCAGCTCTGTCTTAATATACTCAGGCCCTTTTAAAACAGAGTGCCAACACGTAAACCAGCAGAGCATTTACGAGTCACACACACACACACAGCTCTAATAACCTCACACCTGTAGAATAGCAGGTCCTCACACCCCCATCCAGCAGCCTTTGATGTGTGCGTTTCTGAAAAGAGAGGGGAAGCGGGTGGAAGGGGCGGGGGGGGGGGGCATGATAAAGAAAGAGAGACAGAGTGTGTGTGCGTGTGTGTGTGTGTGTGTGTGTTTGGGGGTTGCAGGAAGGAATGTTTCAGCAGAGTAAACAGTGTGAAGCTTCCTGTAGACAACACTTCAAAGCCAGAGAGAGGAAACTGGGATAACACGCACGCACACACACACACACACACACACACACACACACACACACACACACACACACACACACTGCATCAAAGGTAGGTCGGAGTCATCTATCAACACAGGAAAATTAAAACCTGTAGAACGCGCACACACACACACACACACACACACACACACACAATCTGATACTTTCCACATTACCGACACGAAAAAGAAAATCACAACTTAATTTTTAAAACGTCTGTCAGAAAAGCTTAAAGATCAATCAATTTAAGCATCAGTTGATCGACAGAATATTGATTGAAAACTTTTCTGATTATCGATGCCACCAAAAAAGCCAAGCATTATCTGGTTTCAGCTTTTCCGGTGTGTGAATCTGCATCTTTTCTTTGTCCTACATGACAGTGAACTGAATATCTGGGGTTTTCAATCTTTTGAAAAGAGAACCAAGTCTTAAAATTAACAATTAAATAATCAATCAAATCTGCAGATTGATCAATAACGATCAATTATGAAAATAACGCTTAATTGTGTGAACACTGACACACAGGTAACGTCACCTGAGCTCACATTATTGCTCAACTTTGGTATAAAAAAGGAAAAAACTGGTTACTAAAGTGACTATAGAGTTACTCTATGGTTACTATGGCAACCTGTAACCCGAAAACAGCAACTGGCAGCAACATTAACATCACCATCTTGATTAATACCACACTAAAGTTTGGGAAAAGTTGACACTAACCTATAAAACTGATCTTTTTAAGTTTAGTGTGTGTGTGTGTCTTTTGCCAACAGAAAACTTTTCTTTCTGAGGCTAAAATCCAATTAAAACACAACTGAGCGTCTTTTTTCAGGCTAAACTTTCTCAAACTTTACAAATTTTGAACTCAAAAGATGGTGCGGGCTAAATAGTGGTCCATTCATGGCCAGAAACAAAGCAGCTGTGAAGTGCAGGAGCAGAACAGCAGTGTGGAGGCGGTGCATCATATTCCTGTTTTCCACATCAAATGTTTTTTACAGAGCACACAAAAGGCAGGAAATCAGCTCTACTACCTGTAATTCCCCTCAACCACAAAACTCCAATGGAAAGGAGTGGAAGCTCTGTGTTTTATGCTCCTGAAGTCATGTAAATCAGCAACAGGCAGAAGCCATGTCACTGTAATTTCTGCTGGTTTTGTCTGGCCTGCATAAATAAGCTTCCACCTTGGCTGTTGGAGTTAGGTTTAATCACAATTATGTGCTCTTTAGTAAAATAAATATATGCAGAATGCAACCAAATATAAACAAGATACAGAAAATTACTTAAAAGTGAGGAAACTTTTCTTAAGAGGGGCTTTGTTAAAAGTGGAGACAGACAGGGCAGTAGGACAGGAGTGTGACTAGTCTAACTTTAAGGGCACTGTTAACAGCTTAAATTTCTCTACATGGGATAAATAAAACTTTAACTCAAATTATTATAGTTTGAACAAGCTGATAACTCAAGTTTGCAAACCAATAAATCACATAAACATGTGCTTTGAGATGCAATTTCCAAACCAGAATACAACCAGTACTCAATATCAAACATAGCCTATTTTAGTTAAGTTCGCCACAGTCACTTGCTGTCTTTCTGGCAGACAGTGAACAGTGTAAACCAGGTAATAAGTTAGATTTTGCTGGATTGAAGTCATCTATGGGGGACTACCTGTATGCCGAATTCAGCAGGACTCTCCAGACTAATTTAGAAAAAGTTTAAAATTTGTCTTCTAATATCTGAAGATTTACACTACAGCGAGTGATCTTTAAATGAGCAGTTTTCAAAGTGAAGTTTGGTCTACAGTTATGTAGATGGGCCGAACCGGAGTTTGAGCTCCGACAGACAGGTAAGAAAAGGTAGCGTGACTGACGCAACCTGACTTTAAAAACACTGCGGGTTTCAGACTGTTTGGACCAAAAGTGACCATGAAACTTTAGTTAATGTAATTTGCAGGTCAAGTAACACAAGCTGTCTGTGCATGTACAGAGAGATTGGAGAGAAACAGACGGAACCATCTCCGAAAACTGAACTTTTTTGGGACACTTGAGACGACGCAGCAGCAGGTTTAACGAACTTAAATGTCGTTAAAGCAACACGGAACACGTATAATTTTGAGTTTTACCTTGTAGCCGCATCGCTCCTGGTTTGTTCTCCTGCTGCCTGAGGTCGTAGATCCACAAGAGAAATATAAAAGCAGAAATAAACCAGAGAGAGAGATGAAGAAACTCCGAGGGGCCGCCATTCCTCCCTCAAGTCTGAACAACTCTGAGAGGGAGAGAGGAGAGACAAGGAGGTGTGTGTGTGTGTGTGTGTGTGTGTGTGTGTGTGTGTGTGTGTGTGTGTGCGTGCGTGTGTGTGTTCACTATCTCTGTGAGGACCAGCTCAGGTTTTAGACCGTAAAGGTGAGAACATTTTGTCTTTAAAGGCCTGTAGTAGACCTGCAGTGAATCCAGTGGTGTAAGGTATTTACAACAGAGTACACATTATTGTGCACATATGTCTCGTCACATGATCATAGAGACTCAACACTGGACAACATCAGCATATGTGTTACCCAGCCATCATCACTGCATCTGTATGTGACAAAAAAATACCAACCAAAATATGAAACTACACCATTTTTGATTTAATGAGAGCTCATCTTTGAACATATTTCTAAGGTGGCAATCACCCACAAGGGCATACTCTCTGCCTGACTCCTTAGTCCTGTTTCCATAAACACTTTCTGTATGGTACCTTTGGATCCAAAAGTAACCCTTCAGACATGGTACCTAGACCCTAGTGTTTCCACCACAAACACTGCTCCTATATGTGGGTGGGGTTGTTGTCAATCACTGCTCTGTCCAGCACTCACTGTGAACCATTTTGGAACAGGGCCTCACATTCAATGTTCCTGTTCTCCTAATACATCCAATTACTAATCATCCACAAAGTGCACTGTTTCTACAGTAGCCCAGAACAGAAAATTCTAACACTAACAATTCTAACAATTCAACACATTTGTGTTTTTGCACTTTTTATATTTTTCTGATAATTTAGGCCTACTTTGTAGATTAATATTATGAACAGGCTACAAAACACAATCAACACACAAATTACGATGTATTATTAGGATCAGATCAAAAAGGTCCAGTATGTAGGATTTCAGGGCTGTAGGCTGCAGAAATGTTGTATAATATTCATAACTGTGTTTTCATTAGTTTATAATCAGCTGAAAGTAAGATTGTTGTGTTTCTGTGACTGCAAAATGAGCCATTTATACCTACATATGGAGCTGGTCCTCTTCCACAGAGTCCTTCATGTTGTTGTACAGTAGCCCAGAAGAGACAAACCAAACACTGGCTCAACATAGGACTATCTGCATTTTTGCTTCGGCCACCATAGTTCTACTACACACTTGGCACACAGTGAAGTTTCACCTCTCCAACCTCACCTCTAGGTGCCACTAAATCCTACACACTCAACCTTTAATTGATCCCGCAGAGGAAATTCACAAGTTTAGATCCACCTGAAATGGGCAATTCTGCGTAATGAGTACTTTTACTTATGTTAATGCTTATTTGTACTTTTACTAAAATAAAGAGAATGTCTACACTACAGTATTGCTAATTACTGTTACATATACTGTTATCACAGTGTGTCTAAAACAAACAACACAAAGACACTAAATTATGATTTTCTTTTTTTTTTTTTTTGTTATTCTGCAAAAATATTTTAATGTGGTTTAGGCACTGACTGCATAGGAAGATAGATGGTGCAAGGTGTGACATCACACTGATGGTTTAAATTGGAGCCAGTGCTTATACTTCCTTTATACTCCTGACAGCACTACACGCCCTCCTGTGGCAACAGTTGGTAACAACGCTTCCCCAACTCCTCTCTTCCAATGTACACCGTCTCTCTGCAGCAAAAGGGCACACTGAAATGAGGAATTATTCCCACTTCAGGACATTAATCTCAGTCTGCACATAATAGCCGACATGGTGCCATGGTGTTACGATAAATTAAAACAATGTGTAGGAGAGGGGCCTCACTCAAAGTGCTCTTTACACTAACAATCAAGAGTCAGAAACAACAACATTCAGCCGTACATCACTGATTTGTTTACAAAGCTACACTTAGATGGAGACCCACAGTGTTTCACATTTGCCTGAATGAGTAAGACATGTTTAAATAGGTTATAATATAGGCCTACAGAAAAAACTACAACTATAAAAAATGTAAAATAATCTTATACATTTAAAAAAGAAATGTATTTCATCCTGCTTTTTTCTACATAACAGAGTTAAAGGTCATTTTTATTTAACTCCAACTGTTATTAACTTAACAGTTGTATCAGTCAAGACAAAGAAGGCTGAATCAGTCGTGTTTCTGATTGGCTGTCGGCTCATTTAGACCAAAGACACTACCACATCTCTTTAAAGTTGTTGTCATGTTGTGTTGCACAAAATGAGTCAAAATGAGTCATTATAGAAAACATATGTGTGCTGAGAGAATGAAAATGCAAACTCTACCTATGAAATGTAATTTAATTTTTTATTTGTTTAAAAAAAAACTTCAGGGGATCCTATTTGTCGCCATTCGTGTGTGGGAATTATAAGTGTGTGACACTTCACATTATTTTACATTATCATACACTACTTCCCATTTAAATGAATGTGGTATTGGTGCTTTGATTTAATTTTAAAAAGTTTAAAATTAATTCTTGAATTATTGTGTTAATAAATATCTCATGAGTAATAGTTGGTTGTCAGTTGTTATTTGATATTAGCAAATAAAAACAAACATTTATGTGGTGATAAGAGCGATAACACACATGTAAGAGGCTATTGTGCACAGATATACAAATCTGTTTCTTTTTTTACTTCTAGGCATTAATGCACACATACATATAGTTTCTTTTCTTGTTGCTAGTTAGGACTAGCCTACTTTTTCATACAGTCCACAGTGATGAGTATGTTATTTCTCTTTTACTGTATTATTAGGCCTGTGTAATCTTAATATGCAAAATAGCAGTACTTTCGGAACAGTACCTCCTGTTCCAGATTCTGTGGTGTCGCAAAGAAACATTCTGGAATGAGCTCAGGAGAAGCTCTGACACTTCATAAGTATATGTGGAGAATCAAACATCTTTAAACATCTCTGAGGACCTTCAGAGTACAGTCAAAAAAATACTGACCATTGTGAGTTTCCATCACATTAAATTCTCACAAAGGTGAAATGGAGGAAAATATGCACGACGTGGCAAGTGCAGTTTTAACTGAACTCCGTCTGGAGGGGAAACTGTGCGATGTGGTAATCAAGGTGGGTGACGTCGAGTTTGATGCCCACAGGGTCATCCTCTGTGGCTGCAGCCCATACTTTCGGTGAGTAGGTTTTGTCAGCAGAGCAGAGACTCTGATATCAAACTCCTTGAACAAGTAAACACATTCAAACTTCCATAGTGATCACAGTGTGAGCTGCATCTAAAATTTAACAAGAGCACTACTATTAATACTGTTCCTGTTCATCTGGTGTGTCTTAACATATTCATACCGACATCCCATTGTTTATTTATTATTCATATTTTATATTTATTGCATGTATTAATGTTTGTTCTGTATATTACCCCTCACATGACTCTGCACTTCAGGCCTACTGATTTGTACCCAATGTGGAATCTAATTTAAAATAGTGAATTGTTTTGTACTGCATTGCCATCATTGATGTCAACCCTGTCCTGTTTTTGACAGAGCAGTTGGGTTTCTTAGAGCAGTGTTTCCTAACTGTTTTTGCCCTGTTGCCCCTTAACACAAAGCTCATAGTGAGCCACTGTCACTGGTTGCATGGGGTCAGACAAACTGAGTTAATTTTCACCCACAATTACACTTGGAGAATGTTCAGAGGCCTGTGAATTAAAATGAGTGCACTATTCACAAGAGGGGAAAAAAGCAAAAATAAGAAGAATATCTAAGAAATAAAAACAACATTGGAGGCCAACTTTACTGTCTTTAAGAGGCTGAGGCGTGCTCCTCTCTTAAGTGAGCACAAAGGTAGTGGTATCTTGTAAAACTAGACAACTCACGGCATCCACTGGTACCAACCATCATGGCTTAACTTGACTGTAAGAGGGCTAAAAACTCTCCAAATCTAGACTAAATTTTTGCAAGGGAACAACTGGCATGGCCATTTGCAAAGGGGTCCCTTGAACTCTCACCTTAAGATATCTGAATGAAAATGCATGAGTTTCCCCTAAACTTGAAAGGGCTTTTTCCCTGTAAATGTTTTATTCCGTATAATAAATGTACTCCTTTAAATTAAAGCTGTACATTTCTCTTTTCACAACACATGTACAGATACAAAATATTAAAAACATACAAAATTGTTGCGACACTCAAAATCCTAACTGTACTGGCATTAATTTATGCACAGTGCTGCAGTGGTTAGCATTGTCACCTCGCAGCAAGGGGGTGCCTGGTCCGAACCTGGGGTGTGGGAGCCCTTCTATGTGGAGTTTGCATGTTCTCTCCGTGTCAACATGGGTTTTCTGCAGGTACTCCAAGTTCCTCCCACAGTCCACAGCCATGCAGGTTAATTGGTGACTCTAAAGGTGTGAATGTGAGCATGGATAGTTGTCTGTCTCTATGTGTCAGTCCCGTGATAGTCTGGTGACCTGTCTCGCCCAGCGTCAGCTGGGATAGGCTCCAGCTCCCCCGCAACCCCCAACAGGATAAGTGCTTTTGGAAAATGAATGAATGAACTTCAGATCATTACTAATATTAACTGTAAAATAAGAAACCAAAATCAGGCTGCGTCAACTAGTTTACTAGTTGACTTCAAAATCACAATGGAATTCCTGAAATTAATTTATGGCTTTTGGTTTTGGTGTCATCCCTATGAAGAATCTCTAAGGGTGCCACTGGGCAACACACACACTGGCAGTATCTTCACACACATTATCGAAGGTTGACATCCATGTGTCAGTATGTCCCACTGTCATATTTCGGACCATCAATACACGTCAGACTCTTGAGTAAAGCAGTTACTTTATCAGATTTGCCCAGTCCCAGCCCAGAGTGAGGCTAAAAATGTCAAGTTTAGTGGTGCTAAAGGAAAGGTCATGAGGTCAGTGAAATCAAATGATGGCTGAATGAATGGTCTCAGCACATTTTACTTCAATCTGCACATGCCATGTTAATGTTTTTTTGCATACAAGTAGAAAATTTAGCCTGATTTTGAAGATTTTCAGGATTCAGGCTTCAGTTTGGTCCAGATGATGTGATAGTGTCATGTTCAGTTCACTTTCTAAAACCCCACTGTCCTCTTAATCCTAATTCCACAGCACCCTCTTCACCGGTGCCTGGGCAACCCCAAACAAGCAGATGTACACCATCCCTGGGGTGTCACCTGAGATGATGCACCTCATCATCAATTACGCCTACACCCACTCTGTTGCTGTGACAGATGTTAACGTGATGGAGGTTTTGGCAGCTGCAGACCAGTTCTTGGTCACAGGGATTGTTCAGACCTGCTGCGTCTTCCTGGAGAACCAGCTATGCCTGGAGAACTGCATCGGCATCTGGAGGCAAATAGACTGCTACCACCTCCCTGAGCTGAAGCACAAGGTCTTCTACTACATCCTGGACCACTTTGAGGAGTTAGCTTTAGCCTCACAGGAGCTCCTGGAGCTCTCTGTGCAGCAGCTGGCTGCTATAATTGAGAATGACCACCTCAATGTGAGACAGGAAAACATAGTGTTTGAGGCCATCCTCCGCTGGATTAACCACCTGCCAGACCAAAGACGAGGTCACATCTCTGAACTGTTGCCCAAGGTAAATAAACAATAAGTCAACTGTAGATGTAGTCTGCCCAGCTTTGCATGCACTGGGTTGCATTTTCACTTACACTTGAGAACAAAACTCTTGCAGCTGTGCAAATAAGCAGTTTATTCCCTAAAAAGAAATAAGTGAAAATTGTGTACCAAAAAATGTCTAATGGTTTAGGATGTATGAAGTTTGGACAGATGATTTCTGACGTGTCTTCTTATATGTGTCCAGGTGCGGCTCGGCTTGATGACCGGGATTTACCTCCAAAAAGGCGTGATGGACAATGCTGTGGTCATGGACAGCAACGGCTGTGAACCCATCATCAATGATGCAGTGACAGCATTCATGGAGCTTAGGAATGGATCCTCAGAATCTGTCTACGGTAACCCACTGACTCGCCCACGTCTTCCTTCTACCATCTTATTGGTCACCGGAGGCAAAGATGGCAGCAGTGCTGCAACAGGCCTTGAGGCATACGATGCCCGAGCGAACTGCTGGGTCACTGTGAGCACCGGAGAGATTTGTCGTGCTCACCACGGTGCTGCTGTCCTCAACAGCTTTGTGTACTTAATCGGTGGCTGCAACATCGCAACTATCATGAATACTGTGCAAAAGTTTGACCTCGTCACCTGCACATGGCAACAGGTGGCATCCATGAACCACCGTCGCTGTTATGTCAGCGTTGTCGTGCAGAATGGGTGCATTTATGCCATTGGAGGCTTCAGTGGACGATTTTACCATAACAGCGTCGAGTGCTACAAGCCTGAGACTGACAGGTGGACCATGGTGGCACCCATGCATTCAAGGAGGAGTGGGGCCGGTGCCACAACTCTGAATGGCAAGGTGGGTGAAGCAGAGATGAAACAAGCAATGACTGAGACGGATGTTGTCTGTTTGTTTGGGGGGAGGGGGATTATTTTGTGTTGTTCTACCCTAACCAGTTAGTGACTAGTGATGTATATGTCACAATGACATCATTGTCAGCCGTAACTGTAATATTTAAAGATATATGTTTAAACATGGTGGCCCAACCTATCTGGTGTTTCTGCTGTGCCTATTTTATGTAATGTGCTACTTTGCTAGCATCTTTGATAAACCATATCTACTGGCAAGAAAAGCTAATGTACTGCTGGAGACAAGGGCTGCAGCAAAGCGTATTTTAGCCTCTCAAAAAAATTAATATCAGTTTAAGTGTATGCTGTATTTGGAATATTTACTCCATTTTACCTTACACACTAACCAATCAAGGCAGCAGTAGACCCCGACTAAATAGCACTGCTGTAAAAACATTGTACCCACCCTCCAGTCTCCACCCAGGTTGCTGTGGTGGGTACGCTCCTCAACCACAAACCCCCTTAAAGCATTGTTAACTATTATTAGCTGTGTTAGCACCGTTAGTTGTGTTAGCACCGTTAGCAGTGTCTAACAGTGTCAGCATGGTTAGTGGTGCTAACATGGTCAATAGTGCTAATGTAAAGGAGTTTTGCAGGTCAAAATGAATCCACTTGCTCACCGGGGCGACCTCGGGGGGGACTGCAAGGTGGCCACCATGTTTTTACAGTTATTAGCAGTAATTGCGCTGCTAGCTAGCTCCCGGTGTTAGAAATGTGGCGCTACAGCTCATTGAGTTAATGGAGCACCAGACATAAGGAAAAAGTCTCTTGTATTTCATGTCACTTTGCATTTTTCTTCAAAAATTAACCGGTTAGTAACCAATCAATGGGCATCGGACTACCTACATAGTAGGTTTAAAAACTGAAAAAAAAATCTCAATGTCAAAAAAAGTGCCAGTTTCTGGCAAAGATAAAAGTGTTTATCACATTACTGACCTTGAGAATACTGATTTTCAAGCATTTATTTTGCCTGTATCTGTAGCGAAATCTGAATTCAATGTAACTGCCCCAAACCTGTCTACAGCTGTACGTTTGTGGAGGTTTCAACGGGAATCGCACTCTCTCCTCAGCTGAATGCTACAACCCCAGCATCAACCAGTGGACCGTGATCGCCTTCATGAGGACCTGCCGAAATGGCCTGGGGGTTGCTGCCTACAAAGGCAACATCTATGTGGTAAGCCTGTGTGTGGCATTAATATGTATCTCAGAGGTTTGATTGAACCATTGAGCGGTGACTGGAGCTTCGCTGGAGGAGAGTCATCAAGATATTCATCTGCCAGTGGTCACATGGGGGACTGATAAAGTTTGGTACAACAATGTATTACAAACCATGTTATAATTTGATAATGCAAAAACAAAAACAACTTGTGGCTTGACTCTTTTGTGTTTCTTATACTAAAACTCCTGGTATCTCTTTAATTCTAAACCATTAATACATTTATCCTCAAGTAATTTAAAAAGAAACCTTGGTATTTTGGAACATGGACCCTATTTTCCCATGTTTTTGTTTCTAAGAGACAAATGGGTTTTTTGAATTTGTACAGTATTGAGAGAGACCGCTGCAACCACTGTGGGCTGCAACGTAGTCACATGACACACATGGTCCCAAAAAGTCTTTTTATCTCATACACAATCCAACAGCTTTATATAATCTGGCATTGATTAGGGGTGTGGTTGGAGGAGGAGGCAGGCCTGAGGCTGCATTCACTAGCACACTGAAATACACTGCATTAAAGGAGCAAGCCACCACAATTAGATGAGGAGCAGTTATAAAACAGTAAAGACATTTTTCTGAGCGTCATGAATGATCCAAAATGACTCCTTGTATTATCAGAAATGGTGCTATTTATTCCAACACATTTTTGGAAGTCTCGAAGAGCCGAATCATGCAGAAGGCCAAATGGAAGTTTCTAATGCACATACAAACTCTAGTGTGAATGCTCATCTTACACATTTCACCTTCCCCCTTCTAGGTTGGTGGCACCGTCAGGAACATCCAACTGAGCACCGCTGAGGTGTACAACCCTCGGACCAACAGGTGGGACACCGCACCATCCATGTGCAACCCCCGCAGCTACTTTGGCATTGAGGTGGTGGACGACCAGCTCTTTGTGGTCGGAGGTTATGGCAGCTCCATCACTATGTCATCTGTGGAGTGCTATGATGAGGAGGCTGGTATGTGGTTCAGGGCCTCTGACATCGAGATGCCCCGCAGCGGCCTGAGCTGCTGTGTGTTGCATGGACTCCCTGGTGTGGTGGAGAACTTGTTCCCTCGTGGTCCCCTGACGCTCCCCAACATGGAGGAAGCTACAGAAGGATCCAGCTGACCCTCAGTTCACTCCAGACAAGTCATCCATTGTGACATCGCTATGAGAAATAAAATGATTCTGGATTAAATATAAGTGATTTTTTTCATATGTTTTTTATTTATATTGCAATTATTATTCATACTTTTACCTAGAGGGTGAAATCAGATGATTTGTGACACTTTTTGGTAGTGTACCAAAAAAAAAAAAAAAATACAATTCTTAAGACTACCTTAAGTGTTACGTTTACAACTTGTTATAGGTCTCTGTTATATTTCTATAAGGAAAATATGTTGCCAAGTAAAATACCTGGACATTCAAACGCATCAAGGTCAACTACCTCACTCCAATGATGTGTTCGGGTAAATGGGACGGTCATGTTTGTTTGTTGTTATTAATTACTTGAACCATCAATGTAACCTAACTATTCATTAAAAAGATTGTCCAACTTTTCTGCCATGCTCTCCCTGTTCTTTTGCTGGCTGTTTCCTTAGTACCATGCTGTCGACAATGGACATGACTGTGTGTGTGCTTGCTTGCATGTGTAACAGTGATGGCTAAGACTTACGACATCATCTTTAATCATTTTAATTGGCAAAAATACTGAAATATCTGTAATATTACAGGGTGGCACACAAAAGCATTAGTCGTGATATTATGGCACCTGGTAGCCTAAAAAAAGTACTGGTTTCCTCTTCAGAAAAATGTCCCATTTTACCTGATTTTTTTGTCTCATTTACCTGAATGCATTAAGTACTCAATCAAAATATTTTGATTATAAGTCAAACTGGTAATAAAAAAATGCAACATCCTACAGCCATTTTTGGTGTTATAGGCCTACCCTTATTGTTTTAGTTGCAGTAACCAAAAGGAGAAAACCAACATGCCAACATGCCTTACTTTGCAAGTTCTTGGACCAGTGATTTTTCCAATTTTTGCACTGTGCATCCTATTTATCTCCGACTAATCAAAATGATTGTTTAAGGTAAAGCACATTTACAATAGCAATGCAGTAACATTTTTTTGGTGACTGGCTGCTAATATTTAAAAATATGTTACACCTTATTTGACTCATTTTACCTGATGTCGCACACTACCTGAAATCAAAAATTCCAGTGCACAGCAGTACACTCAGATTGACACTCATTTTATTGACAGCTTACTTTAAAAACAAAAAGGGAGCTCACTAAGTTTCGCATGTCCCGTAATCAGATTTGCTCTGTGCTTAATTGCAGTCAGGTGTGCCTTTTAAATTATCACGTGCTGACGAGCAAAGAATAAAACAAGTGCACTATACATTAACTATAAAAATGACAGCAACTATATAATTCTACCTTACAAAATATCACAATAGGCATTATATTATGGATATATATGTCTGTTTCAACATCAGTGGCCTATGACTGATAACATATCTCTTTTGAGAGACATACTCTGTATATTTTTCAATTACAGATTCAGCTAGAGGAGTAGGTAACCTGCAGCTCTGGAGCCATATGCAGCCATTTAGCCTCTCTCCAGTGGGTCTCTGTGGCTTTGACACACAAAAAAAAAAAATCACATGAAAATTAATAAGAGTTCATTGGAGGATTGTTATCATGATTGGTTTTTAAGGTGCTGTCCTTGTTTTGTTTTAATGGGAGCTTCCCAGACTAAGAATTTCACATGTATGTACCCAGTGCTACTAAGTGACTAATAAAGCTGAACTGAACTGAACTGAACTAAGCTCACCTGGGCCTTCAAGGCTTTAAAGACGCCTCATGTTTTCACTCGCTCTCTCTCTTCCTGCAGCAAACATCCACCTAGCATCATTGCTTTCGGTTTGCACCTTCAACACCTCCACAGGACACCTGACACACATCTATCCATGGCTTTCATTGCTGACTTTGCTGACCTACGCACTCCATTGGTTATTTAAGTTGATCTGAGTTAAATAAATTATGCTTGTTTTAACTAAATCTATTGTGTGTACTCCCTAAAATGTGTGTCATATGTCTATGGCCTGGCACCTTTTCCTCTAAATTTTTTCAAACCTCAGCGGCGGTGGCTAGTCTTGAGCCTTCCTAGCTAGACTGGCAATGGATTCCAAATCCCTAAAAATAAAAGTCTCAGAGGAAAATACAGAATTTAATACAGGGTGGATAGATTAATTTGCTTTCACATTAATGTTAAGTTACAGTACCAAATAATCATAAATAGCCCACTGCAGAGGAGCCATCTTGTGGTAAAACATATTATTGAATACTCATTTAAACCTATTTTTAATGTTGATAAGCTAATTTAGTCCTAATATGCAGTGTTACTGTAAGGCTCAAATGTATTTTGCAGCTACAGGCATTTTTTTGTTATCATTTTTGATCAAAAATGTCTCTTTTGATAGTTAAGGTTGCTGAACCCTGAGCTACAGAAGATAAACCCCACTGTCAGTGCTATACATTCTTTTTTTTCTCTTTTTTTTTTTTTAGAAATCTATGTGAGTGGGGTTAATGAACATTCAAAATATCCCAAAAATAACATGAATATAAAATAATTTTAAATAAAATTAAAAATTAATAGCCTATATCCCACAAAATACAAGATTTATCTCGAAATAAACAAGCTCTAAAAGATGTTTGTTTTTTTGTTTTGATTTATTCGCGGAAACAAAGTCGACCGGCTGCCATTATGGCTCCAAGTTGTGCTCGGCTACAATCACGACAGGGCGATCCTGGTGAGAGCCAAAATGGCGCCGTTTCCCCTTTAAACAATACAACCAATCGGATTCGTGGATTTTTTTTTCTATCCAATTAAAACCCACATGAAGGGCGGGACCTGCGGAACCGGGAGGAGCTGTTTTGGGGTGTTGTGAATTCGTGTAGCCAAGAAATCTTGAGTGGGAGTTGTCGGGAGAGATTTGTTGTGTGTTTTGCCCGTCGATTCACACCGATCGCCACCTCGCCAGCCGCAGCCATGCCCGGGATAGAGAAGCTGCCGATAGAGGAGACGCTGGAGGACAGCCCGCAGGTAACAGTCCTCTTCCCTGGAGGCTTCAGCTAGCATGCTAACGTTAGCCACATCTACGGCTAGGCTAACTGTCTTTGTAGGCTCAGTGTTTGCCAACAACCAGCGAAGAGATGCCAAGTTCAGGCGGTATGCTAACCGCTAACGGCCCAGCTAACCAAAGCTGTCAAGCGGACGGCTGAAACGGGACACGCCAGCTGTGCATCGGTATCAGACTGCGGCGGCTGCACCGATCAGCTGGCGGGGGGCTCCGTCAAGATGGGAGGTCAACATGTCAAGGGGTGGCACAGCATTCAGCGATGGTTTGCATAGACATAAACTCGTTAAATGACTAGTTAGCCGGCTACTTCCTTAGCCTCTTGGCTCGCTGCTTTACCTCCTGCCACTGATATCTGTTAATCTTTCGACCAAGCAGCAGCAACGTCATCCTGCTGCTTCATGTTATTGTGACACGTTAAAGTTTTATCCCACAGGCCGTCACACTGATGAACAGTCACACACTGTCAATAACCCTGCATCACCAGAACATCCACTGCTCCCATTGTACATTATAACCTAATGCATCAATTGTTAATATGCACATATCATCTGTCACTTTTAATATAAATCCTACTTCACAGTATGTAGACATGTTTACATCATGCACATTCTGTGCATCATCATCCAGCCCATGCACACCCATTCAGTGTTTATTTCCACTATTTATATTGTTTACAACTTACAACTTAGAGGTGGGATGTAGCTAAGTACATTTACTCAGTAACTGTACTGAAGTGCAATTTTGAGATAGGTATTTCCATTTTCTGCTACTGTATGCTTGTACTTCACCATGTCTCAAAGGGAAATATTGCACCTTGTCGATACAGATTAGTAACACAAATGTAACTAACAAATAAATTATGATACATTATTAAGGAAAAAGACGGGAGAAATTCAAGCTTCTCATCAGTGTTTATAGTAAAAAATAAGCCTCATCTTTACTAGCTCTAACATTAAAGTGATGTACACACTATTATACCAGTATTTATAATTTAATAATATGGTATGTGACTCTGAAATGGACCATTGTAACACAAAGAGTGCTTTAACTTTTTGTACTTAAAGTATATTTTTTACTCAAGATTTGAATGCTGGACTTTAGTTGTAAGAGAGTATTTCTTCACTGTGGTATTACCACTTTACATGTGTAACAAACTTAAGTAATCCTCTTCCACCTATGTGGATAGCAGGTATAGGGTTGCAGCAGTATGAGATTTTCATGGTATGATAACCATCTCCAAAAATAATGCAGTTTTATAGTATCACGGTATTACAGAATTTATATTATTATCAATCAGAATGACCCTAAAAACAAATGTTTTATTACTCTAATTGAAAGTTGAAACCATTTTGTTAATGGAAGTATGTGTAAAAAGTCTCCTATTTGAAAATGATTAGAATAAAGGGGTGATTCTCTGTCTGGTTCAATATCGTAGATAAGCAAATGTACACGGTAAGATAACCATCAATGTTTATATTATGGTAGCGTATACTTTGAAACCGGTATATTGCTGCAACCCTAAACTGGTTTAAAAAAAGGTTTCAGTAGGCCCAGTTAATTCAGAGTTTCAGGCTTTTCCTATCCAGCCGTGAGCCCATATACATTGGCATACTTTGTCATTTCAAGTGACAACATGAAAACCATGAGTTGAGTAATTTAACATGAAACTGTGAGACCTGAAAGGAAATTTTGTTGTGGCAGTTAAATATGTTGAATATAATCAGTCAGTGAGAATGTCAAAAACCTAAACTGATCTCTCTTCGCGACACAGGCCCCAGGACTGTGATACTGCTGAAATTATTACAAATACCACATGTGTTTTTATAAGTTAGTAGGTTTAGACCAACCAATCGGCTTAATCTTGTTTACTTATTTCCCACAATGACAGATAAACCTGCTGGCAAGCTAAAGACAAAATGTGTGGTTGAGACACACCTTGAGAACAATACTATACTGTGTGGAAAGGTAACAGGTGTAGATTTACATAGATAGGTGTGGGTTTGGCTTTTGGCAGTTACACCAAGGATCACATGAGGCTGTAACTTCCTGAGGTTTTATGGATCAGTCAAACAATTAACACTGACTTCATGTTCACTAGCTTTGTTTGTGTGTTGGATGTAGACACGCTCTCTGCTGGGAGTGTTTGAGGAGGACACTGCAGCGATATCCAACTACTGCACACAGCTCTATCAGGCCATGCAGAGGATTTATGATGCACAGGTACACACGCACGAGTCACACTGGCTTTATAAAGACAGAACATACAGGAATGTAAAAAGTGTGTCTCCAGCTGTGTCTGTCCTGTTTTCTTTTTCAGAATGAGCTCAGTGCTGCGACACACCTGACCTCCAGACTGCTGAAAGAGTACGACAAACAGGTAGGCTAAGTCAAACCAGCCACCAACCTCATCAAACTTGCCACCTGCCCGTTAACACTAGCCTGACCATGCTACAGCACTAGACATTAGTCTTATAACACTAGCCACAACCTTTAAACACTAGCACCAGTCTTATAACACTAGCCATCAACTTCGTAACACTTGCCACAGGCCATATAACAATAGCTGATGGACATATAGAATTAACCACAGTTTCATAATGCTAGTCATTAGCCTTATAACATTAGTGATCAATAATGTCACACCAAATATCAACATGTTACACTAGCCATCAGTCTCATAAAACAAGCCACTTGCCAAATAAAACTAGCCATCAGCCATAACACTATCCACTGGCTATCTAAAATAAACCACCAGTCTTATTACACCTTCCGTCAGCTTTATAACACTTGCTTCCAGCAATATAGCCCTAGCCACCAGTCTTATTACATTTGCCATCAGCATTATGGTACTAGCCACCAGTCATTTGTCATCAGCATTATAGCACTAGCCACCAGTCTTTTACACTGGCCTCCAACATTATAGCACTGGCCACCAGCCTTTTACACTTGCCATCAGCATTATAGCACTGGCCACCAGTCTTTTTACATTTGCCACTGACATCATAACTCTAGCCACCAGCCTTATTACACTTGCCATCAGCCTGTAACAGTAGCCACCAGCCTTATTACACTTGTCATCAGCCTATAACACTAGCCACCAGTCTTATTACACTTGCCATCAGCCTGTAACACTAGCCACCAGTCTTATTACACCCGTCATCAGCCTATAACGCTAGCCACCAGTCTTATTACACTTGCCATCAGCTTATAACAGTAGCCACCAGCCTTATGACACTTGCCATCAGCCTGTAACACTAGCCACCAGTCTTATTACACCCGTCATCAGCATATAACACTAGCCACCAGTCTTATTACACTTGCCATCAGCCTATAACACCAGCCACCAGCCTTATTACACTTGCCATCAGCCTGTAACACTAGCCACCAGTCTTATTACACTTGCCATCAGCTTATAACACTAGCCACCAGCCTTATTACACTTGCCATGAGCCTTTAACACTAGCCACCAGCCTTATTACACTTGCCATCAGCCTGTAACACTAGCCACCAGTCTTATTACACTTGTCATCAGCCTATAACACTAGCCACCAGTCTTATTACATTTGCCATTGACATCATAACTCTAACCACCAGCCTTATTACACTTGCCATCAGCCTTTAACACTAGCCACCAGTCTTATTACACTTGTCATCAGCCTATAACACTAGCCACCAGTCTTTTTACATTTGCCATTGACATCATAACTCTAACCACCAGCCTTATTACACTTGCCATCAGCCTTTAACACTAGCCACCAGTCTTATTACACTTGTCATCAGCCTATAACACTAGCCACCAGTCTTTTTACATTTGCCATTGACATCATAACTCTAACCACCAGTCTCATTACACTTGCCATCAGCATTATAACCCTAGCCACCAGTTCTATAAAACTAGCCACTAGCTATATCACACTGACAACAGGCCCTAAAGTGTAACAATAATCAAAGCTTTCTAACACAAGCCACAGCCTTATTATACTTACTGTAAGAGCTATAACGCTAGCCACCAGTCCTAAAATAGAAGGCACAAACATTAAAACACCAGTTGGCAGATTTGTAACAGTATTGTGAGTCTTATGACCCCAGCAGCTATATCAAACATCCTTAAATAATCTAATCCATTCCTCTGTGTTGTTGTTGTTGTCTGCAGCGTTTTCCTCTAGGGGGCGATGACGAGGTGATGAGCTCCACCCTGCAGCAGTTTGCAAAAGTCATTGATGAGGTGAGAGAATACAAAGACAACAATGCTCTGTCTGCTGCTGTTCTGTCCTTCTCTTTCATCTGTCCTGATTGTGCCACACAGGCAGATTTCACCTGACATGATTGAACAATTTCCTCTCTGTCTCTCTTTTTGTAGCTGAGTTCCTGTCATGCTGTCTTGTCCACCCAGCTCGCAGATGCCATGATGTTTCCCATCACTCAGTTTAAAGAGAGAGATCTGAAGGGTAGGAAACACATGCAGTACACTAATTATCTAAACCTGCCACACCTCTGGCTCAATGAACCAAAACTGTATCTGACATATTGGTCAGATTAGAAACTGACATCGGTTCCATTATTGACAAAGCACACACACTCTACTGGCTTGCAGTCGGTGTTCCAGTTTATTCCACTGGCGTTGGTTGGGGTTGACATCATGGCTCTATGCAGACCATTTAAGTTCTTCCACACCAAACTGGGAAAACCATTTCTTAATGGACCTAGCTTTGTGCTCAGGGGCACCGTCATGTTGAAACAGAGTAAGGTCTTCCCTAAACTGACTGTTCCCACACAACTGGAAGCACAGCAGCAGTAAAATATTTCCCTTCAGTGCCACTAAGGGACCCAAACTAGGAAAACCGAGCCAGACAAAAAGTACACGTGTACCAAAAGGAAAAATATCCCTTGCACTTTCACTTACAGTTCTTTCTGTGTCCCTGCAGAGATCCTCACTCTGAAAGAAGTCTTCCAAATATCCAGTGATGGTAAGTCAGGACTGCTTCTGGATGAATGAATAATCAAAGCAGCATGTTCTCTTAATCTGGCTGAGATTTTCTCTGCCAACAACCTTCCTGCTCCTACTCAATATGAAAACCAGAGGACAGCTGATGCAGATATTTCTGGAAAAACAATTAAGTTAATATTTCTAGAAAACCAAAAAGTCTTACTTACTTGTTTCTGTCTGCAGATCATGATGTAGCCATTAACAGATATAGCCGCCTGTCCAAGAGGAGGGACAACGACAAGGTGAGAAACACTCCTCACATGACATTTATCATTCAGTACTTCAATACAAAAATGTTTTACTAAGCTCCTGGATAGTTCTTTATTTAAGAGTCTCTAATTTCTAAATAAAAAAACAAGGAAGTTTGCCCAGAAGAACAAAAGAGGGAAAATACAGACAAAGCCCGTGAACTTTGATTTGAGCGAGTATATTTTTTTTAAGACTATTTGTGGGGGGGCTTTTGCCTTTATTTAACATTCAGCAAAAGGCCACAGGTTGCAATCGAAACTGCAGCCACTGCAGCAAAGACATAACCTTGATATATGTGGTGCCCGCTTTACCAGGGGAAATTCCCCGAAAGAAGTGCACCAGTAAAAGTGAAGTAAAGAATCCATTCAGTTGCCTGTAGACACATTTTGCGCTTACAATAAAGACTCTTTAGGCTACGCCAGCAATTAATTGGAGTTAAATAATTGAAAATGTACCAGTTAAACCAAATTATACTGGGCAACTTCTGCAGAAATTATTATAAAAATAAAATAAAATGATAAATGAATAAATAATATACAAAATAAAAATAAAAGTAATTAAAATAAAGAGTTAACTTTTGAATCATCCAGTCTGATTTTGAACATTTTAGCCCATTAACTTCTAATTTAATATTATTTCACTGTATTTTTTACTCCTTTATTTAACAATTCAGTTTTTAGTCAAGTCATCCATTCTGGCCGAGGCCCTTTGCTGCATGTCATCCCCTCTCTCTCCTTGCTTTTCCTGTCTTTCTCTTCCTCTGTCGCATGAAGCAGAAACACCAAAAAAAAAGTCTTAGAAAAAAGATTTTATCTTTGGTATATGATATTATCTCTCAGTTCATTATATTATCTCAGTATATATTACCTTGATACTGAAATAAGAGGAATGTCTTGTGTGTCGCAGTTGCGAGCGGAGGCCGTGGAGGACGTCTACACCTCCCGCAAGAAACAGCACCAGACCATGATGCACTACTTCTGCTCCCTTAACACGCTACAGTACAAGAAGAAGACGGCTCTACTGGAGCCGCTGCTGGGATACATGCAGGCCCAGGTACACACACACACACACACACACACACACACACACACATGCTGTAAACCCGGCATAGCATAGCAGCATGTAGGAGCTTTTCAAGAAGGTGTCATCCATCAGGATTAGCTATTACAGAGAAGCTATTGGAGTCAGTTTCACTCTAGAACAGTTTATAATGTATGTCTGTTAATAGAGAGAAACATTAGACTGAGGTTAAGTGGAGCAGGAAGTGAACATTAGATTGAATCAGTTAAGAGTCGATCTCATGGGGCGCCCTGGTAGCACACTTGGTAGAGTGAGTGCCACTTGTAGGCTGAGTCTTTAGCTGCGGTCTGGGTTGGAGTCAGATCCCTGTGGGCCTTTGCTGCATGTCCCTGTCCCTTCATACCTATTTTTGTACTACCTACTATCTAATAACAGAATAAAAGAAAAATCTGGTTCAGAGCTGTTCCCACTCCTGCTGATGTGTCTTTGTCTGTGTTTGTTCTGTGCAGATCAGTTTCTTTAAGCTGGGATCAGAAAATCTCACCCAGCAGTGGGAGGACTTCCTGGGGACCATAGGAACCAGTGTCCAGAAGTAAGAACCAAACCCCAGACGTCTACAAGAAGTGTCTTATTTCTTTTTTCTTTTTTTTCTTTCCTTTGTTCTACATTCAAGGTCTTAAATAATTTGTTTTATTTTCTTTAACTCGATTTTAAAGCTTCAAAGATATTGTTGTTTTGAAGAAATTGCAAACATAACAACATTATGAAGACGTGAGGGGGGTCATGTGAATTCAGTGTGTTTGTGTCTGTGTGTGCGTGTTTGTAGTGTGCGCCGGGAGATGGAGGAGGAGGTCGGGCAGATGCAGCAGACCATCCAAGAGATGGAGAGATCATGTGACCCGCTGTATGCACCGTGTGACCCCGATCCCGCCCACTCACCTGTCTGTCGCAACCTGACCAGGAAACAGGGCTACCTGCACATCCGCAAGTAAGAAACACACACGCGTGCCCTACATCCCCCTACATCTTACAACAATAAATGATAATGAATAAACAATAATGAATACATTCCTGCTGTTGTGGCAATATTAGTGTCGGATGTTACAGTTGAAAATGTTGTTGAATTGTTTTGTTGTCTCATCATCCAAAGAGTTAAAGTTGCTCCTCTGTGTGTCCTTCAGTAAGACAGGGCTGGTATCGTCCTCCTGGGAGCGTCAGTACTTCTTCACACAGGGTGGTAATCTGATGCAACAGGGCCGAGGCGAGGTGGCAGGCGGGCTGGTCACAGACCTCGACAACTGCTCTGTCATGGCAGTCGACTGCGACGACCGCCGCTTCTGCTTCCAGGTCACTTCCTTCGACGGCAAGAAGTAAGAAGGCTCCCTTTTTTTAAATTTATCTTGCATGAATACACCATAACTATTCAGATGCCTTTTCTGTTTTTAAGTTTCCTGGTTCATATTAGAGTGGAAATGCCACTTTATTAAACTTATTCCTTGTTGTGCGTTCTGTCAGAGTGGTGACGCTGCAGTCGGAGAGCAGGAAGGACTGCGAGGAGGTAAAATATTTTTCTGTCATGTGACCTGCTCTGTATTGACTGTCAGCTGTTCTGTTGTCTCCTCATGCCGTCTCTTCTCTGCTGCTTCCTCCTCCAGTGGGTCTCCACCATCAACAACATCTCCAAAAGGATCTACCTGAGTGAGAACGCAGAGGTCTGTGTCCCACTTCACTTCATTAACCTGTATTTACCTGGTCACGTGATGGAGATTTTGGCACTCAGAGCAGAATCATATGGCCTGCGCTGCCACAGTCACCGCAGATCCACAAGTCACCATAATTATCAACTGTAATAAAATGACAAGCTGATCCTGACAAAGAGAAGGAGAAGTGACCTGATTAGCGTCTCAGCGACCGCTTATAGAGGTCAAAGTTTTTAGGACTGCCGCTGTGGAAAGTCTCTCATTTTCCTCCAGCTATGACGGCCCCTAATGTTGTATATATAATATTATTTTGTAAAACTGGTCAAATATTTGCTGAAATGCAGCTGCATGGTGGTCACATGCTGCAGATGACATTCCCACTTCCAGTGTGGACAGGAAGTTAAAAGACGAAATGCTTTTGTTGCTGGGAAACAACAGGGTCATAGCAGCTTTTTTTAAAAGTATTGTTTCAGCATTTTATTCCTGTATTGGAATGAGAAAGGAGAGAGGAGGGGAACAGCATGCAGCATAGGGGTATTATGGGGCAACAGTAGATTAATGCATATTGTTTTAAAATTACATTTATTGGTGACATGTGGCAGGAAAGTTCAGATGTCCATGTACTTTTGACCATAGTGTATTTTAATCTAATATGTAAAGCAGTGGATCCCAACTGGTCCAGCCACAAGGTCCAGATTTCTGCTTAGTAATTAGTTCAAGGTTCACACAGTTTAATAAATTCAGCGTCATGCTTGTGTTTGGCCATGTCATTGAGCTAGTTTGCTGTCTTAGTTCAGTAGCTGTCTGTTATTCTGTCACTCTACAGCAGCAATCAACACTTCAGAATAAACGGTCTGTCCCGGAAATTCAGAGTACTTCAAAATAAAGTGAGTGACACATTTGTGGGTCACTTTTGGCCCATTCAGAATGGACCCACAACCTACTTTTGGACCACAACCCACCAGTTGGGAACCACCTATGTAAAGCACATTGGAACTTTATTTGAACAGTGTTGTATATTTATTATCAATTGATTCAAAGATTCAAAGTTGAAATGCAGTTGTAGCCACCTCCATGTTACACTCATAGAAAATGTATAAATAGATGTAAAAGATATTTAAATTAGATCAGAATACAAACAATAAATTAGGCAATAAAGTTTAACAAACAATATAAAAGTAGCACATGAGGAAGAAATGAAAAGGAAAGCTGAATTCGATTTACAAGAGATGTGTATGTGTACCGTGAAATTAGAGTAGTGAGACACTGTACTGAAAAAAAAAAGGAAAGATTTTACTGACAAGCTGTTTGAATTCATGCATTTGAAACTGTTTCCTATTGGTTGACGCTGACAGTACTGTCATCCTATTGGCAGGAGCTGGCAGCCAGAGTGAACCAGTCAGCTCTTGAAGCCGTGACGCCTTCGCCATCCTTCCAGCAGAGACATGAGAGCATGAGACCCAGCAGGTGTGTGTTTGTGTGTGTCTGACATGATGTTAAAAGCCCACCAGCAAGCAAATACTGAGCAAACAACAACTACAGAGCTACAAGGTGTGATCAACAACCTCATAACCAATCAGGTGCCAGATATAATAAAGATGGACACTTGTAGGCCAGTCACATTTCCGTGGGAAAACTGTGACTCCACCAGTAAGACCATCCATCTCTCTCTTTCCATTCCAGTAAAGGGCGTGTGGGCCGAGCGAGCAGTATCAGCTCTGTGGGCTCCGAGCCGTCGCCCGCCCTCTCTGTGCTCTCATTGGATGCACTGGTTGCTCCGGAAACACCCATCCAGTTTGACATCATTTCCCCCGTCAGCGAGGAGAACTCAGCACAGAGCAAGACGGCAGCACAGTCCGGCAGGTGTGTGTGTAATGTATTGATGCTAAAGCTACCTCATGCCTTTCCTCCTGTGTTTAACATTAGTTTTAAAGGGACAGTACACCTAAATTAGTTAAAAAATTAAAACTTCTCTGTCATGGAATCCCTCCAAACAAGAATTTTTTTTCCCCCAGATCTAGATCTGTCCCCTAGATTTCTGCCTCCACCCAAATACATCGACAAGCTTGTGTGTTATCTTTTAACATAGCAGCCACTGGATGTTGTTCAGTTCTCTGTTTATGTGTTTGTCCACAGGAGGAGTAATCCATTCGGAGAGTCAGGAGACGGCACATCAGAGGACAGTGAAGGTACCGTCTGTCTGCTCCTGTGTCAATCATGTTATCAATATTTTATATTGTTTCATTTGAATAACATTATTCGTGGTTTCTGCCAGAAACCAGACAAATTAGTCAACTCAGTGGAGTGGGCAGGATTCAAAGGTTTGGACCCAGGCAACAGAAAACATCCAATGTAACTATAGTTGGCAGCTGTAGTGGGTGTTGTTCCCCTCGTCACCCACAGGGGGCAGCACAGAGACCATTTCACACTCGCAAACATACTTTTCAAACATGAGAATTGCATCTCACTGTCTGTTCCCTGAGCTTGCAAGTAAAAACAATCTGTCTCTCTCACATAGTGGATTTAAGATATATTGTATATACAGCACATGTACTATATATGTAAATATTTCCCTCTGTGTCTGTTGTCCAGATTCGATCCTACACCAGCTCTTCATCGTTCGCTTCCTGGGCTCCATGGAGGTGAAGACTACCGAGTCAGCAGATGTCATCTCTGAGACCATGAGGCAGATCCTGGCAGCCAGAGCCATCCACAACATCTTCAGGATGACCGAGTCACACCTGCTGGTCACCTGCGACTGCCTCAAGTATGAACCACAGAGTGTGTGTGTGTGTGTGTGTGTGTGTGTGTATGTGTGTGTGTGTGTTTTGGATTAAGTTGTCATTGTGGGGAAATCTTTTTCCCTTTAATGACAGAGCAGCTATGGATTGACAGGAAATGTAGGAAACAGAGGGGGAATGACACGCAGGTAGGGGCTGTGGGCTGGAATCGAACCACTGCAAAGGACTTGGAGCCCACACTCTACCCAGTCAGCTGAAGGTCGCCCCATTGTGGAAAATCTTGTGAAGACATTTTGACTTCAAGAGACAGGAACCTGGTGTGTGACCGTGCACTGTTAGTTAGTTAACTGTACTGTTTATTATAGTCAAAATATGGATATGTGTAAGCCCAGACACACCAAACAGACTTCAGAGAACTAGCAGCGATGACAGCCCCCTGCTGCGTCGCCTCATGTTGCCATGTCTTGGCCAAAAAGTTGCACATTAACACATGTTGAATCGCCCACTTTTTTTCTCTGTGCAGTAAATGGTCTTTAATATCAGTGTTTTTCTTTTCAGGCTCATTGATCCTCAGACACAAGTCACTCGACTCAGGGTGAGATGATTTCTGTTTCTCTGCTCTGTTAGTTTTAGTTTCATCAGACACGTTTCTAATGATTCATCATCTCTGTGTCCTCCTCCTGTCTCCTCCTGTAGTTCCCTCTCTCCAGTGTGGTTCAGTGTTCATCCCATCAGGACAACAAGAGGCTGTTTGGTTTCGTTTTGCAGCCGACGGCCGGTCGGGGTGACAGCCGAGCCGTCTGCTACATCTTCGAGTCCAACAACGATGGAGAGAAGGTCGTCCGTCTGTCCGGCTGTTCATCTGTTAGTGTCACTGTCCAGCCCTCTGTTTGGTCCGTCTGTCTGACCTGTGTGTGTTCTTCATGTGTTTCAGATCTGCGACAGCATCGGTCTGGCCAAGCAGATAGCTTTCCACTCTGAGATGGTGAGACTGATTTGAAACTTCCTTACTCTGAAGCTAACACTAGCTCATTCACGTTTTGTTGATGGTGTCCTCAGGTGTTGTTGTGGAGGTGAATTATTTCTGTTGTCTTATTGTTGCGTAGGACCGTAAGGCCGTGGAGAAGAGGAAGGAGCACGACAAGGCCAAAGAGAAACAGCAAGAAGAACTCAGCAAACAGAGACAGATAGAGAAGGTGACCTTTAACCCTGTCACTACACTGACACATTTAGATATAATAGTATAGATATTAAACTTCAAATTTAAATGTCTTGTTCCTTGTTTTTCTTCCAGGATCTGGAGGAGCAGAGCCGCTTGATCGCCGCCTCGAGTCGCCCCGCTAACCCGCCTGCCGCTGACGGACAATTTCTAGTGCTTAGCAACAGCCAATCGGAGGACAGCGATGCAGGGGAGGAGGGGAAGAAGAGGGGCGAGTCTGAAGCCTAACAATAATAACGAAGGATGCATGTTTTACCACCCAGGCGAGTCCCAGCTGGTATTGTCAAAGCAACAGCTCAGGAATCAGAGGAGGGGAACACCGCCCGCCTGCACGCCCGCGGGGACAGCTCGCTGCCTGGGACAGGAAAACATGTGCTCCCTCTCTTGCTGGACTCTGAAGTTTGTGGTGGAGCCTGTCACTCTGAGGACAGAGGATAAACTGAACGCACCCTCGCTATAAAGAGGGGGAGGGGAGTATGAGAGGAAGCGTCTCGTCACAGACTCGTGTGTTTTATTTCTGTGTGTAAAAACGCTGCTTTTTATACCGGCTCCACTCTCCAGAAAAGGATGCAAATATAGATCTAACCTGTAAGTTTCTGTTTATTATGTTTATTTTATAGAAAATCCTAACAGCAGTGACAGAGGATTTAAAGCAAAGCAACACGTGTGGAATTATGAACCAGGATCTGAAGGAGACAGAGTTGGATTTGGACGATGTGAGCTCTTGTTTAAGGGCTGTTTGGTCGTAGGTGAAGGTTTACCTGAGATCCCAGAGGGCAAAAGGACATCGCAGTATTGTTGGTTAAAGAGTGATAGAAACAAAAAGAGAAGACACAGGAGGAAGAGAGAGCAGGGAGTCCTTCCTGTTGTGATGTGTTCATCAGCTGACCATGTTAACAGCATCCTGCAGTGATGGATTTAAGAGAAAAATCTTTAGGGTTGGGCGATATGTTGAAATTCTCCACCTGGCCACACCTGTGTGTGTGTCTTACACCCGTTTTCATTAATCAACAGGAAAATGCAACTGTACACCTTCTGAATTCAAGTTTCTCTCTGTCACCAATCCAAGGTCCTGTCTACACATGTACAGATATTTTTGGAAACAGATATTTTCCTCGATGTTTTGACCTCTCATCCACATGCAAACAGTTTGAGGTCAATAAATGATTTTTTTAAGACGTCTTCTAAGGTGCAGATTTATTAAAACTCTGGTTACTTTGCAGCTGTGTGGACACGTAAAACAGAGAGTTTGAGAAACGATGTCATCTGCAGACAGAATTTTTTTTTTAATTTAGAGGAAAAATATCTGTTAAAACAATACCTGTATACATGTAGACGGGGCCCCAAGACTAGCATAGCTCCCTTGTTTACTCACCGTAAAATACACTTAATTGAAACTCGACAGAAACAAAATATAATCAACAAAACCATCTTAGTTTGTCTTTCCATTGCTACAACGATCAATAACTGTGGTTTGGTCAAAATGAAACCTTTGGCTCATTGAGTTAGATGATAAAATATGCTGCCTCTACACGCTGGTTTTCCCCGCTGTGTCTCAGTGTCCACTGAGCTGCGGCTCTCACTCATTTTTTGGAGGCAGATGATTAAATTAGCACAAATAAAATGACAAAAATCGCTCCCTAAAATAAAAACCACTGATGTACTGAGCCGATCAATATTCACTGATATATATTCGTCCTATCGCCCAACTCTAATTATCCTCCAGTCGCTGGTTTTCACTCATTTCACAGCAGAATGAAAATCGACTTGTAAGTCTTGAAACTTGCTGACTCACCATCATAGGAGAGCACTGATTATTAGTTGATTAATTAATTAGTTGATCAACAGAAAATTAATGTGCAACTATTTTACTAATCAATTAATCAATTGTTGTTTTTCAAGCAGAAATGCCAAAGCTGTAAACGTTCCAGCTTCTCATGTGTGAGAATTTGTTTCTGGGTATTTTCTAACTGTTTTCAGATGTTTTAAAGACCAGTAAACTCATAGAAAAAAACTGATCGGCAGATTAATGAACAATAAAAAAAAAAAATTGTTAGCTGCAGCCCTACGTCACAGTGGAAATGACAACTTTAACTGTAATGAAGAGTGATGTCATCACTTCAATAGAGCAGCTGTACATCCAGACTGATTTGAAAAGACACAACTAAAGCGAATCCTGAGTCTCTGCAAGCTGATTTTCATAATAGTAAAGTGAGGTAAATTGAAGGTTGCGGCTGTATGAAGGTGGAAAGAAACATATTCTGAAATCTACAACATCATCTAATCAGGATGGGTTTGTTGGTTTACAGGTCAAAAGATTTTCTAGATGTCTGCTGTTAAAATTGTGCTTAATTTTGACGACACATTCTGCAAACAAAATGACAAAATATTAACCTGTAAATCATGAAATCAGTGCTCACTGACTATGCTATGCCATAGAAACAGATACTGCTGACAGTAATTGCTGCAGTTTTATGCAAAAACATATTTGGAGACAAAAATATCTGCAATTTTAAAATATTAAATTTCAGCAACACTTGTTGTCGTAGAAGGTCAAATTCTATCAGCTGTACTTTAGCCAAAGTGGAAATATTTGGGCCCAACCTACTTTTGATGTAGAAAATGACTGCATGTGCCAATATTAACTTCATTATGTCATCATTTTCTGTATTTGTCGACGAAATTGTAGACGTCATAAGCCCTGCTTTGCCCAGCATCCCCTGCATGTCATGCTGTTTGTATGCAGTGTGTATTGGCATGTTGTCAGGGCCGGAGCCAACATGGCCGCCACTGGTACCCCTTTTCCACCACCATAGAACCAGATCCTTTCTGGTTTCCGAACCTAGTGTTACAGAGCATTTTGACCAAAACTGAACTGGTTCGAAACCTGAAAAGTTGACTCTCAGCTGGAAACGAAAAATAGCGGGTTTTCCTTGACCTGAAGTATGAACCGTGACGACATCAGTTGGCGTGTCATATTGTACAGGTTGGAAAGAGAGGATGGAAAAGACAACAGTGGAAAAGTCAAGTGAGAAATTGTCCTTCGTAGGTCCATCATTGTTTTTTGGTAAAAACAAATATCTGCAATAACAGAGCAAAAGTTTTGAAATCTGGAATTTTGCTGCTCTTTACTTCCATAGTGCATTTTGCAACGCTCCTCGTTGATGACGTATCCTTGGATACAATGCTTCTGTGCAAAACTGTTGGAATTGTGAGCTGTTTCGTTGGATAGCACCAAGTTTCTAAGAATCCTGAACAGAACGGTTCAAGAACCAGAGCTAATTTGATAGAAAAGGCATATGGAGGGTCATGGTGTGAAACTTAAGAAAAGAAAATCAGATTTTTTTTTAACCTCTTTTATTTGAAGATTTTATTCCAAAATTAGATGCCTGCAACTTCTGCCTCTTACACAGTGAACAGCTGCATGAAAGTAGCGCTCAACAATGAGAATCGTAAACTGTTTATAGGCCACAAAAGAGCCAAAGATGCTTCGCTCTTATTTCTTGATCTGAGTTTAAAAAGTTGGAGATCAGCACAAGCACAAATCTGATCCAACGATCTCTCCACCTTTACTGTATTTGTTGGCACGTCTCCATTCTGAAAACTGAAAGAAAAAAAACGTTATGGCTCGACTTTTGTCTTCTCTGATAAGCTGGTGCATTTTAATCATGCAGAAAACATTAACATTTTAACACAAACGTTCTGCCAAATAATCCGCTGAGTCAGTGTGTTCCTCCTGACGTCACAATATTTATCTGTGCTTTAATACAAAATATTTCTGTCATTTGTTTGAGGCCTTTTTCTGTTTCTCACAGGTTTTATTCATTAATCTTTTTATCCCGAGTGAGTCACGATGATAATCTGTAGAAAAACAACTGAACAAGCTTTAGTTCCAACATCTATAGACATACGTGTAGAGAGGTGAAAGGTCAGAGGTCACAGGCTTCTGTGGGGAAGTTAGCATGGTGAAGACGTTTCTAAAAGCCTGAATCAACAGTTATTGATGATGATTATTTTGGGATGGTGGGGATGGGGGGATGTTTTCTTGCTGTAACCAGGTGAAGAACGAGCTGCACTTTACTGATGCAAGAAAACGTGCTGGGATCGATGATGTTGAACTGTAAATATGTTTCAGTGATAATTGTTTCAGTGTCATGAATAATTAAAAAAAGGCTTTTCAGTGATAAATAAAAGCACTAACTCCACCCGCCCAGGTCCGTCTGCTCGTGTTTGTCAGATCAAACAAACCTCCAGGAAAGGTGTGAAGTAAAAGAGAACCAACTGGATTTCTTTTTCATTTTCATTATTGCATAGTTTAATGTTTTATTTTTAAAAAGTCAATTTATCAGCTGTTGTTTTCAGAACCTCATAATGTCACGTTTTGGTTTTGGGTTTGGGGTAGTTTTCCCATTCCCATGAACGTGATTTCTCAAGAAAGCCATGAGGGAATTTCCTCTGATTTGGCACAAATGTCCACTTTGACCAAACAATGACCTGATTAGATTTGAATCAAAGGTCAAGGTCACTGTGACTTCGTCTGTCTCATTCTTGTGAATGCGATATCTCAAGAACAGCTCGAGGGAATTCCTTCAGATTTGGCACAAACGTTTAAACTGCATGTGTTTCTAGTCGTCTGAATACTCAAAGCACTTTTACACTACATTTTTATTGTTCTTTTATAAGAAGTGAAGGGGATCTGAATACTTTCTGATTGTACTGTATCTCCTCGGTTGGGAGTCACTGATAAAATGATAGTTAATGATATAATAATGTGACTCTAAATGGATTATTAAGAATTGGCACGGGTCTCTCTATTTAAAATTAAAAACACACACATTCTGGTCACCTTAACAACTTTATTATAGAATAAATATGAACAAAATTAATTTAAAAAATATATATAAATATACAACTTCATGTATCCAGTATGTAAAAATAAAATAGTCCATAATGTTACAGAAGAACCTGAACTGATTATCCAAAGGCAACAAAAAAAAGACACTAAAAGTCCAAAGTGAAAACAAATTTAACCAACAAAATCAGTGAGACGTTATTCAGAAACATCTCATTCACGTGTAAAAGGATAAAACAATACAAGTTTATTTAAAGTGTAAAATCACTGACAGGTGACAAACTAAATATTAACTCTAAGATTAAAAGAATCAGTGCAATTCAATTTGTTTTCCACCTGATTGTCTCAAACAAAACTTCCTAACATGAGAGTCCCAAGATATCCCAGGATAACCAGATACTCCTATGGCCATCTGTGGTCACTCTTTATCAGCATTATAAAGCTTTGCATTTAGCGATTAAACATTCAACTTCACTGCTGCGGTGAACTGTAATTATTGAATTATCATGATGTTTGTTTGATCGACTCTTCTCTACACTTTCCTCTCTGCTGACATCAGAGACAATCAGCTCCAAAGATCAGTTCGCATCACACTGGGTTTACTATCAGTATGAGAAACAATATAAAGACATTAACATCTGCCTTGTGCAGTAAAATGATAAAGTAGCAGGACATGTAAGAATGCTTCAGAGGCACACAGATATGAAGTTTTACACCCTCCACTGCAGTGTAACAGCAGACTATCTCTTCAAGCTGAAAACGTCTCTGTATACATATAACTTATATAGTGTTTTATGTTGTTCTGACCTTTAATCTCATCTTTATGATTCTTTTAAAATGACCTGAATGTGGCATAAACTGTAAATTGTGACGTTTTCCAGAAAGAAGCTGGGATTTACAAGATTTTCCACGTGCTACGAACGCAGCAATAACATGTCTTCATATGTGAGGGATCCTTCATGTTCCTCCTGGAGTCACCGCCTTGGCTCAGGTCTCAGCAAACTGCCCAACGTGTCGGCGTCACATCAGCAACTACATTTTTAGGATCTGGTCGGAAAGCCAGTCCAGACCCTCGACCAGACCTGAACCACTGACGGCACAGGACGCCTGGACGAACCACTGCACAGAGACACACAGAGGGACAAAGACGTGAGTTTAATGTAAGTTTAAATGTCCTAAAAACTCAATCACTGTGTCCTGTAGTTTAAACCCAGCTGCTGTGTCTCTCTGCCACTAGAGGGCGCTGTATGTGAGGTTTAAGCTGAACCTGCTCACTCAGCTGAATGAGGTACAACTTTAACATAATACACATATAGATATCACCATGACACTTCAGCAGTTGATTACTTAGATTAAGACAATTCTTTTCTGTATTACAAGTTTTCAGAATATTTACGTTTAAGCATGCAAATGAGGCAATTTTTAATTTTAATTTTTCTGCGTCTGTAAACTAGATGCATTGCATTGTGGGCCTGAGTATCTGCCATGGACACCTACCGGCTGTGAGACTCCTGATAGGCCCAGGGCCTCGGTGATGTCACTGACAGACATGGCTCTGGGCAAATCCTGTTTGTTGGCAAACACCAGTACTGCCACGCCCCTCAGCTCATCCTCCTCCAGCTACAACACAAAAAAACGAGTAGTTAAAATTTTTTTTTTTTTTCATTTTAAATTCATACATCAACCAATCAGTGACGTCCTCCTCTGATGTGATGTTCTTTAATAAGTAGTACTTTTTTTTGTATTGCGACAGTCGCAGTACTATGATAACTGCTGTGCTCACACTCCTCTGTACCAATCCATTACAAATAAAGATTTTTTTTGTCATGTATCAGCAACTAACAACAAGATTCAGCACAGGTGTGTGTGTGAATGTACCATCCTGTGCAGCTCATCAGCAGCTTCTTTAATCCTCTCTGGGTCGTTGCTGTCGACAACGAATATCAGACCCTGAGGACAGAAAGAATCAATCCATAAAAAGTCCACCCAAAGTCCACCCAATTCATATAACATTCATAAAAATAGTATTCATAGTAGTAGTAGTAGTAGTAGGTAGTAGGTAGTAGTGGTAGCAGCAGCAGCAGTATTACCTGTGTGTTAGTGAAGTAATGTCTCCACAGAGGTCTGATGATAGTCTGACCACCAACATCCCAAACTGTGAAACTGATGTTCTTATAGTCCACTGTCTCCACGTTAAAACCTGCACGCACACACACACAGAGCAGTTACTTAATGTATTACTTTGTATCCTCAGTAAACATTGGCATTAATGTAAACAGATTAAATAGATCACTGACCAATAGTTGGGATGGTGGTGACGACCTCCGCCAGCTTCAGTCTGTACAGCAGAGTTGTTTTACCTGCTGCATCCAGACCCACTGCAGTCACACACACACACACACACACACACACACACACACACAATGTCAACAAATAGTAAAAAGTGTCCAGCACATTATCTCAGAGCCCAAATATCTTGTTTCGTCTGACAAACAATCCAAAACCTGAAATATTCAGCTTACAAACATCAGATAACAGCAACTGATGAGGAAGTACTTAAGTATTCAGATCATGTACTTGAGTAAAAGTAATCTGCAGTATAAACATACTCCATTACTAACAGAAGTCAAACATTAAAAGTGTCAGTATAACCAACAAAGTGTAAAAATGAAAGAGCTCAACACAGAAAAATGTCACCTGTGACTGTTATATTATTATATATAATTAAATTATTATTACTTATGCAATAATGCAAAGCACAAAATCCCTTTTTTCAGATTTTTTTTTACAAACCAAACAATCTCTGAATTAAGGGTTAAGATTAGCAGTTTAAAAGGAGCTCCAGTTCAACCGACTACAACATTAAAATGCTACTTTTACATGAGTCATAATAATCTTATATATCATATATATAAAAGTATTAACAGTCACAGGGGACATTTTCTGCATTTAATGTTGTTATTTTTAATACTTTAAATACATATTCCTGATTATAGAAACATACTTAAGTGACATTTTCAACACATGTCTGTAACTTACAGGGTGGTAATAGTACCTTTAGTTACGTAAAGATAATAATAATAACAATAATAAAAATTTCTCACCCATTAAAATCCTGACAGGTTTCTTGGAGGTGAACCTGGAGAAGATGTGTGAGATGATGACGCCCATCGTTCAGGTAGAAAGTTTCCGTCCGCTCGTTGTGTCTCTGTGAGTGTGTTTGTGTCTGTGAGTGTGTGTCCCTGGTTTTATAGAGCAGCGGTGTGTGTGTGTGCGTGTGTGTGTGTTACCCACAGTGTCATCCCGGCTGCAGTCAGTTTGGTACACGGTGGCAGTGAAGGCGCTGGCAGCAGCTGCAACAGCGCTGTCATGACAACACACCGGAAAACACTGCTTCCCGCTCACGGGAGCCTTCAAAATAAAAGCACGCTTGTTTGATATGCACTGTAATAAAATACACATCAGTGATGATGATGATGATGATGATGATTATTATCATTGTTGTTGTTATTGTTGTTGTTGTTGTTTTATTTTATTAATTTATTTATTGGTCAAAAATAGCTCTTTTAAAGGATAAGGTTGCTGACCCCCACTGTAGTACACTGTAGTATACTATAATTCAAGTGAGGCAACATTTTTTGGTTTTAATTTAAATCTGTCTTTTTTTGGCACATTATATGTATTACATAAGCTGCTCCTTGCTTTTATTTTCCCCCGCATTTTTTTTTTTTGCTTTCTGCTTTTTGTTTAATTTCAATTTTTAACAGAACAGAACATCCACTAACATAGGAGTTGCTGCCTTTGTGTCAGTGTCAGTTTTGCTCCAAGTAAATATTGAATTTAGTTTTGATGTGAGAGTGTTGACCTGTTGTTGTTGAGTTTTATTTTGGTAGTAAGAAGATCTTTGTTCCTTCAGTGTAACCGGAAGTGCTGCTCTGTCTCTTCCTCTTGTTGCTGTTGGCAGAATTGACATAGTAAGTTTTCTCGTGTTGTCAGGTGTGTCTGTGTTCACCAGGAGTTCACCTGTCACCTGGTTTTTGAATTGTTACACAAGTTTACTGATATATTGATTTGTAAGGTGAAATACACTCATACTTTATTTAGCACTGATAAGATTAAATGAGATCTTACTTTATTGTCTCTGCAATATAAATACTGAGATAATGAAATGCAGTTTAGCATCTAAACACTGTGAGAAAAAACATACATAATGGTTTATATAAAAATAAGGGATAGATCTGAATATGCTGAATAAAAGTATTATTAGCAGTAGGAACAGGAAAGTATGTCATGACTAGGGTAAGAACAACCTTTCATACAGTATGAAACGTGCAGCAGTTGCAGTAATCAGTATATTAACAATAAATAAAATGGTTTATAATGCTAAAATGTTAGTGTAAACAAATATGAAATGTTCTTTAATGTCAATAACTAGAACTTTTACTGTGAACCATCCATAACTGGTCTATGAACAGATGATAAATGATTGACAATATGTATAAAATAAGTATATATCTATTTATCATATTAAGTAATTCTATTGTCATAATTTATTCGTTATATCTATTAATAAACTATATATCTTTTAATAAAAACCTCTTCCTCAGTCTCATGGAAGCTAAACTTCATGAATATATTACATTAATCAGACTTGAACTTATTATAAAGTGTTTAAAGAGTCTGTTTTCTAATAAATGCTAAATATGGGGAGTTCAAATAAAGTGTTTCCAGACAGGATGGTATAAAATTACACAAGAGGTCTATGTAAAATTAAAAATACAAAGGTCATAATGTTGAGACATAAACAATAAATAAGAAGCATACAGGGTTAATAAATAACACAGTGAAAGGGGAACTGGGAGAGTCTGAGTGACTTACTCATCAGCATAGTTTAGTGATGCAATCACCAGGCTGAGATACAAACAGATCTCTCCAAAGATCATTAGTTAACCAGAATATAATGATAAAGTTACAGTAAATGAAAATACTCGAGTATCAATACTTCAAAACTGAACAGAACTTGACTCCAGACTCATTTGTTTGGTGATAAATCACAACAGAAACTAAATGTTTGGACGTCTCTGAGGTGGCACTGTTACATAATCTTGAGTGTCCAAACAAGACAATCAGTCATAAATGCAAAAAACAACATTTGTGTACATTCAAGAGACATTTATGACTAAATATGTTGAGCAAAAGAGGAAGTAGTGATGTTGTAGAGCTGTAAAGTCCACAGAGACGTGAGGTCCAGGTGGACTGTTTCCTGTTTCCAGCCAACACTCAATATTGGTTTCTTTAAACCGTGTCCATCGTCTTTCCCAGAACTTAATCAAGTAATTTTTGTTCATAAACATGACCAAATTTTAAAGGAAAGTTTGACATTTTGGGAAATAGAACTATTTGCTTTCTTGCAGAGAATTATTGGAGAGAATTGCTATCATCAAATATGAAAGCAAATATGAAGCAGCCTGTTAGTGTAGCATAAAGACTGGACAAATGGGAAACAGTGAGCCTCAAACTGTGCAGCGGTAACAAAATCTGCCTTGCAACTGAATCCTCTTTCAAATGAACTGAAAATGTGAGCACAAATAGAACTGAGTCCCTTTTCTGTTGGTCATCTTTTTGGTGCACTTTAAAAGGACTCAGTTTGGTTAATTTATCAGTTGATATTATGACAAACAATCAAGTGAGAGTTTATCAAATGATCACAAACTCTGGCCCCTGTAAGTTGAAAATGCTCAACAAATCTGGCTTTGTTTGGTTTTAGGAACTGAAAGAGTGGGACTTATTGACACAGTGAGGTGTTAATATAATGTTAATCTCAGTTCTTGCTCTCAGCGGTTTGTGATTGTGTGGTTTCCATCTCATGTCTGTGAAGAGACAAGTCAAACAGGAGGTTGGAAAAAAAAGGGGCGCTAACAGCTGTTTGAAAGCCTTCTCCACACCGCAAAAAATTAATCAGGACACTGTTCTGCTGTGAAAACACTGAATACTTTATTTGCATTTTAGTGTAAACACACAACATTACAGTATTTATATCTTAAGTCCCAGAGAATATACAGAGGACGTGACTTTGTGTCACACACAGAGAGAGGACTGCGGTGTGTTTGTAGTTCAGGGAAATCACAGTGGAGTGAGACATCACATGATGCATCACTCTAGCTGAGCTGGTTTCCTCCACAGAGATTATTACGACACTGTCAGTGCTGACTGTACAAGACTCCGTGAGCTACATTTGAACTGTCTGTTTCAAAACTTTGGGTTTACTGACGACTCATGAATAATGCAAACAATAAAAAAGACATTATAAACAGTTAATTTAGTTCAGCTGTAAGTTAATATTTTACCTGTTTACCTGTACCCGGTGCTTTGAATAAAGCTTAATATTATTCTAAAACTTAGAAAAACACCTTGTGGTCTCTAGTTAACCATGCAGTTTTACTACTTCATGAGTAATAGTTGGATGTACCAGAAGATTTCATCATTTGGTGTGGCGTCTGCAGTGATGCAGGCACAGTGCCAGATTGTTGTGGGGAAGAGGGAGCTGAGCCGGAAGCCGAAGCTTTTGATTTACTGGTCCATCTACATCCCAATCCACACCTATGGTCATGAGCTCTGGGTAGTGACCAAAAGAATGAGATCGTGAATACAAGTGGCCAAAATGAGTTTCCTCCGTAGGGTGTCTGGGCTCAGCCTAAGAGATACGCTAAGGAGCTCAGACATCTGGAGGGAGCTCAGAGTAGAGCTGCTGCTTCTGTGTGTTGAAAGGGGTCAGTTGAGGTGGTTCTGGCATCTGATCAGGATCCTCCTGGGTGCTCCTGTTAGAGGTGTTCCGGGCACGTCCCACTGGTCGGAGGTTCCGGGTCAGACCCAGAACACACTGGAGGGATTACATATCTCATTTGGCCTGCGAACACATCGGGGTCCCCCAGGAGGAGCTGGAAAGCGTTGCTGGGGAGAGGGACGTCTGGGGTGCTTTGCTTGGCCTGCTGTCCCCATGACCTGGCCCCGGATAAGTGGATGAAAATGGATGGATGGAAAGTTGGTTGTCAATCGTTATTTGATATATCAGGAAATAGTAAACAAACATTTATGTCATGATAAGAGTGATAACATGTTGTAGAAGCTATTGCGCACAGATAGAAATACAGATGTGTCTTGAGATTTTGGCTTGCCCTTAGGTAGGCCTTGAACACAAAAGTTTGAAAACCACTGGTCTACAGACATGCTAGCTGCTCTGTGTGGCTGTAGGCCACTAGTGGTGCATTGAGCTAAATGCTAACATAAGCATGCCAACCTGCCAGCACTGACAGTGCACATTCGCCATCTTAGTTTGATGTTTAAGCATGCATTTGCTAATCAGTATATGTAGTAGTTACTAATCTCAAAGTACGGCTGCAGCTGATGGGAATGCCTGGGTTTGCAGGTATTTGACTGCCTTCTTCTCTCACATGTTGTTGGCCACAGATCATAATGAGGAGGATCTGAAGGGTTAAATTCCTTCACAGCACCACAGGACAAACCCCAAAATCGCCAGAGCTGATAAATCACTGACACTGTATGTTTACCTTTCGTCTATATTTAGGACAGACAAAAACACTCTCCATGTAGACAATGATGGAAAAAGTATTCAGATCTTTTACTTGTGTTAAAGTGGTAATACCGCTGTGTAGAAATACTCGAGTAAAAGTCATTAAATATTTTAATTACGTAAAAGTTCCAAAGTATTAGCATCAAAATATACTTAAAGTACCAGCAGTACTGGATTAATGCATTAATGTTTTCATCACTTTAATGTTGCAGCTGAGGTTTATGACTTTATATACTGCTGGGATAATTTAACCTATAATAATTTATCAATTCATTCATTCATCTTCTAACCGCTTCATCCTCTTGAGGGTCGCGGGGGGGATGGAGCTTATCCCAGCTGACATCGGGCGAGAGGCAGGGTACACCCTGGACAGGTCGCCAGACTATTGCAGGGCTGACACATAGAGACAGACATTCACTCACATTCACACCTACGGACAATTTAGAGTTACCAATTAACCTAGTCCCCAATCTGCATGTCTTTGGACTGTGGGAGGAAGCCGGAGTGCCCGGAGAGAACCCACGCTGACACGGGGAGAACATGCAAACTCCGCACAGAAGGGCTCCCACAACCGGGATCGAACAAGCAAACCCTCTTGCTGTGAGGCGACAGTGCTAACCACCACACCACCGTGCCGCCCATAATTTATCAATTGATTCATATTTTGTATTTAATCTAATATAAATCTGCAAAGCAAGTGATCAAGCCAATCTCTGGAATTTCTTCTTTTTTTTCGCATTTCATGTTTCTGCAAACCACAGATATGTTCTGCTACATTTGTACATTATTGCATAGAGGTCACTTTGAAACTTTACATTTCTCAGTAACGCTGTGGTGAAGGTGTGTTTATGTTTAGGCACAAAAAACACCTGTTCATGGTTCGGAAAGGATCATGTTTGACAAACATTGCTGTAAAAGCAGGAACGGGTCGGTGAAAAACACCCAGGCAGGATGAAACTCCATCCAAACATCTGAATAACCAATGTCATGACATTTAGAATCGTGCACCCTTGCCTGCCGTAAAGGAGGAGAGGTACTTGGTGGATGTTTATCAAGACAGGGACTGAGGTGGCGGTTGAAATCTCCTCCCACAAAAGGAATTCTCAGATGCCAGATCAGCAAACTGCAAATGCTTTGGAAAGAAAATAAGGGGAATAACCAGGAGGCCAAAAATAGATTCATAAGTGTTACAGCTTTACCTGAGAGCAACCACGTGACAATCACATAGCAGCCCTGGTTATCTTTAACACAGTTAAGGGGCCTAAATGCAAGTTTTTTTGCTGCTTTCACTGGAAAAGCAGGAACGGGTCAATGAAAAACACTCAGGTTTGGTGCCACAAACACCAGTGAAAACACCCTGAAGGGTCGCTAAAAAAAACAACCATTTCATTTTTTGTTGGTCTAATAGAGCTTTGCAGGTATCTTGCTTGGGTGTCACAATGTGAAACATGCAAATGTAGCATAGATGTGGTTTGCGGGAATGCTGCAAGGCCACTGTTTCCTCTTTTGGTGATTGGGTGGAACTGATATTGTCAAATAAATGCAGTGGAGTAAAAGTTCAATACTGGATTCCAAGCTAGTGGAGTAGGAGTATAAAGTAGCAGAAAATGTAAATACAAGTACCACAAAATTGTATTTAAGTACAGCACTTGAGTAAATATAAATGAACTGAGCAGGCTTAAGGCTGTGGTTGGGGGTGTTCTGTGCACAGAAACGAAACTTAAAGAGGCTGCTGACGTCTGAACCAGGAAATGAAAGAAGAGGGGAGGACAGGCAGATAAACACACAGACGCTTCACTGCAGAGACTCTAGTCAGCCTGGTGAAGACGAAGATGAGGAGCAAGCTGATCTATGTTCTCATGATGGCAGTGATGTCTGCATTGCTGGTCATCACGAATTCTGCTGAACTTGAAACAACATGGGGATGGACCACACCAGGTATGCACACACACACACACACACACACACACATGCACACACAGATTGAAAAGAGTAAGTAAAAATTACAGAAATATGCAATTTTCTGAGATTTATTAAGATTTAATACACTTCAGGAAAGATGATCAAAACCTAATAATCAACAACTAGGATTTTTCTGCTCTCATACTTACAAGTTCCATGAAAAAGGCCACAATGAATGTAACACACTAACAAGTATTGAGTTTCCTGTGTGACGGCCCCTCTGCTGTGGTTGTTCTGCTGGTATTGTTGCTCTCTGCCTCTGCAGACCAGTTGGAGGGTAATTAGTGACATGTGACACACCTGGGCCTTGTGTGCTCCATGTATATAAATCTGAGCAGCAGCCAGTCCTCCAGTCTCTTTGTTTGACTTGTTTTGTTGAAATTAAGTTACTGTATTATTTAGTATTTATGTGTCTCCTGTTCTTGTCCCAGTCTAAGAGGCGGGCTGTGGCGCCTGGTACATCCTCTTCCTCTGTGCCGCAGAGTTCTATTGTTGTCCAAAAATGACTAAAAACACATCAGTGAGCTGCACTGCTGCACTGGGTGACAAGTTGCTTCATCGCCATGAACACACACACTGAAGTTTATTTTGACTGGCACTGTCCTGCCGTCACAAATACTCACCAGTCCAGAGCACCAAATGTGGATTAATCCGCCACTGGAAATAGTCCCCAATAAATGCACTATTTCCTCCCCTGAGACGGTCAGCTCTAACTAACACAGTGTATTGTTTTGTATGGTATAAATGTGAGAATCACACCGTCAGAAAAACCTGCTTAGGATGCCTGAGTAAAACAAAGATTTAATATTATGCTGACAACTTGTTTTTGTGGCTTCTTTTCCTCTTTCTTTCTTCAGGAACATCTGTAATGAATTTAAACGGGAAGATGTTCACTTTGTCTCTGTATGGAGGAGGAATATCCTTCTATCCACCTTATTATTCTGCTACCCCCACCTCTCCTTACTACACCCCCAAACGCACCACCCGTCCCTACTACCCCAAACCCACCACTGCACCCACCCCCAAACCCACCACCCATCGCTACTACCCCAAACCCACCACCGCACCCGCACCCGCACCCTGCCCCACAACCACCACCCATCGCTACTACCCCAGAACCACCACCAAACCCACACCCCGCCCCACAACCACCACCCATCGCTACTACCCCAGAACCACCACCAAACCCACACCCCCCCCCAAAACCACCACCAAACCCACACCCCCCCCCAAAACCACCACCAAACCCACACCCCGCCCCAGACCCACCACCAAGCGCTACTACCCCACTACCTATCCCTATCCCTGGACCACAGCACCTCCTACTAGAGGTGAGTACACTGACAAACTACATAACCAAACAGAAATACAGTGTTGTGACATGAAACCCAAAATATTACTTTAATGTACAGATTTGTTGTTGTGTTTTCTCTGGTATGTTCTTCCTGCTAAGAGGTGACGCTATTAAACAATACAGTTTTATTATTGAGTGGGAAAGAGACCAAACAGGAACTTCATTCAGGACATCGTTCCCACATCAATCAATTGTCCATGCTTGTTGGTGAACAACGTTCTTCATTGTTTTGCAGATTAAAGCTGCATTAAGTGATTTCTGACCACAAGGGGGCAGAAAGACTTAAAGAGTAACTTAACATTAAATCCACCTTTTTTGTGTTAGTAAATTATATGTACAGTCACATTATTACACTATCAGTTTATTCTGGGTCAGTGTTATGGGAGCCTGTTCTCACTCCAAACTTGCTGAAATCCGGCACTTGATCAGTGACTTGTGGCGTCAGAACCCAACATAAAAAGGCCTCCTTTAATGTTGGCATGATACACAGCTGGTTGTGGTTATAGTCTAACGGTGCCCGGCAGCATCAGGGGGAACCGCGGCGGGACAAGGACGAAAGTTAAGGTGGCGAATGTTCGAGTGGCGCTGGCAGTAGGGGTGGTGGATGGATCCAACAAATAGACTTTCACCCGAGAGAGTGATGTTCGTGTCCCGTAAGATTCTAAAACCAAACCCAGCTCTTTTTTCCTAAACTCAAACATGTGTTTGTTGTTGTGAACTTGACACGGTGTCCCAGAACGTCAACGACCAACGCACCCAGGGTACCTCGCATGTCGTATGTGGAAAGTCCATGACCAAACGTCAATATGTAACGAGGTCGGAGTGAGAATGTGTTGGTTATGGTGGTGCTTTGCATTTCTAGAGGAAACCTGTTAATTCTGTCATTCAGGCCAAAAAACACCTGTCAAATATAAGGCTGGGCAACAAAGCCATGATTTTTAAATTTATTTGTTTATTCAAATTCTGATACAATTTAAGATTTGAATGGATCCGCTACTGAGCATCTTACATAGGAATGAACAAGGCCCCGCCTCGCACACTGTATCCAGTTCTCTTCATACATCTATATGGTAGACATTGTAAAATTAGCATGAGTTAGCCTCTGCACTTGGTGGACAGCATACAGTTAGCTTAGCTTTGGTTGGCTTCTATGCTAGAAAAGTAGCATACGGTTAGCAGGTATTGCAGGCTCCTGTGGTGAAACTGACTTAGATTACCTGCACTTTTGTTTTGTATCAGCATAATAATAAAATCTGTGTATCATGTATTTAGCATGTATTTTGGACTGTTCCTTTTATAATTCATGCACTGAACTGTTCATGTGTTTTTCTGTTGTTTTTTTTTACTGAACTTTGTCAGTTAAATTTGTAAATAAACACTTTCTATGTGACTCCAGCAGGTGTGTCGGTGTGTCTGCGTTACCTGGCCGACTACACTTCCTTTTCACTACTTACAATCAGCCCATCCAGCAGAAACCCTCTGAGGCTGGACGTCTCTAATGCTGGGTATCAACTAACCTTTCAATATGGCTACAACTCACTGTACTTGCGACCTAACATAAGGTTCTGGTCAAACCCTGGAGCGGACATCTGGACCAGAGTCTGCCTCACTCTGGACTCGATGAAGAATGTGGCCCAGGTGTTCAGTGGCTCTCATATGAGCATCAGAAAGTTGATGCCTGTTAAGGTGAGGACAAAGAAGACACACTGAAGCAGATTGTACCTACTGAAGCAGATTGTACCTGTTTGGCAAGTTTGCAGCTACAGCCTGATAATCAGACTGAATTTTAATTAAACAGCTGAAAAAACTCAGAGATGTGGGCAGGTCTGAAACCAGGGGAATGCCTCGCTGCAACAAATACATGCAAGCACACATTCCTGGTAGATTACTTTTTGCCTTGAACACTACTGCTTACCTTATGATAGTTGTGACAGAAGACTAAACAGTTTTGAACATTTCTCATTTCTCTTACGTCCTTGTTGGTCATCGGCTGTGTTCATGTGCAACTTTTTGGCAGAGACACAGGGGACGTGAGGCAACACAGCAGGGGGCATTTGTCGCCGCTACTTCTCTTAAGTCAGTTTGGTGTTTCTGGGCCTTTAAACAGATAAAAGCAGGATTTATACTTGTCCGGCAAATTCTACGCTGTATCCTACACACCTCCAAAACACTAGTCAACGGTGGGGTTTCTGTGAAATGCTGTAAAGTTAAGTTATTCAAAACACATTCAAAATACACATTAAACATGGCTTAATAGAGACAATTTCAAACACAAGAACACAAATCAGCTTCACTATAACTCGCTGCATTCACAGATAAACACTTGTCTTTATCTGGACACATTTTCCCCACAAATACAACATGCTAATGTTTTTAGCACAACCCTATGGCATTTTACATTGTATAAATTAGCCTAGCGACCAGTGAAGTTGTTCTCTACTCATATACAGCCAGGGACAACAGCAACAGTTAACAAAGGTAACGGCACAAAATTCAGCTCCATTACAACTTTCAAGGTTCACCGACAAGACAACTGTCTTATATTAAACACGTTTAACCCTAACCCCTTTACAAACAAATACAACATGCTAACGTTATTAACACAAGCCTATGGCATTTTACATTGTATAAATTAGCCTAGTGACTAGCGGAGATTTCCTCTGCTCATATGAAGCCAGCATAAATCACACACAAGACTTAAAATGCTATTTTTGTGGAGGCTTTATTGTCTTCACAGTTTATTGTTTCTTATCTGTGAAATAAAAGTAAATAAAAAGCTTCATTTCTACTTAGGGAAATGGTTTCAGCTTACAATAATAAGCAGGAGGTCTGCATCGCGGTAACATGTCGTTACATTTCTAGGGAGGTGCACGTCAGGCTACGTTGTAGGGTATGGCGGAGGCTCTACGTCAATACAGAGCCTGTGCCATAGGTACAGAATCGATTCGAAGCAGGAGTATAAATTCCGCGAAAGCCTGCAATATTTCATATTCTATGTCTGAAAAGGGCTTTAACACTTGACTACAGGACTACACACACTTGAGCTACTTGTTGTTTGCATGTAACCATCTTTTATCTTCATCTTCTCTAATATTGTTTATCTTCTGTTTGTGTGTGTGTGTGTGTGTGTGTGTGTTTAGTATGCCTGGTCGGGTCAGCCTGTGATTGAACTTTCAGGTTTTGATGGTCAGATGACAGACCTGCAGGTGTGGGATTATCCTCTCCGCTACAGAGAAGTCTTCAACTACATGACCGGCGGTGTCTACATGTATGTGTGTGTGTGTGTGTGTGTGTGTGTGTGTACAGTTTTGAAATACAGGAGCTTCCTCACTGACACTCTGAAAACCACAGTGTTATTTTGCCATTGAATGTCCTGTCATATAAAGTATCATTAAAGTATTAGAAACTTTCTGGACTTAAATCCACTATTTGAAAATATAATTGTGTTTTTAGGCCGTACAGTGGCTCCGTCATCAACTGGTCCTACATCGGCTACACCTCCAGAGGATCAATACTATTGGAGGATGTCTATGAGCGGCAGGCAAGACAGCCGATCAGCAGCAGCAGCAAGGAAGGAGGAGAGGGAAGGAGGAAAGGGCACCGACCAAAGGGAGAGAAGAAGACCATGAAGTTGTATTATATGCAGAGTAAGAGCGAAAATAATTTCTGAAACATACAGGGTTATGTGTTCAAAAAGCTGATTCCTCTGTTCTTCACTTAATAATGAAGGATTCACAATAATCAACCAAGCAATAATTAATCATAAATGATCTTCAAACTACTGCTGGTTACTGATATGATGAAAGTGTGTATTTACTGTAGATTTACAGGATGATAACAGAATAAAACGGTGTAATTCTTTAAATTTTTACTAACACGTTTGACTTTATGTTGATCTTTTTTATGTGAATTTACTTGCCTTATTTTGTATGTTCTAATAAAATAGTAAAAAGATGGTGGACTGAGTATCATTATTGATAGTAGATTTCAGCTTGGGGATCAGGCCACATTGTGCCATAAATGAAGGTTCAAGATCTTGGGAATTACATATTTGTAGTTTCTGAGAGTGAGATGAGAAGATGAATATCACTCTCATTAGAGGCTGAAATAACGTAGCTCTTCAGTCACTCTTTCGTTCAACCAACTATCACTATCCTAGGATTCGCAAATTTGCGGTGTGAAGAGTAATTTCCTATCACACAAGTGCAAAACGTACGTGCTGGTTGGCCTTCAATTTAGGTTTTTGCGGTGTGTTCATGTGCAACTTTTTGGCAGAGACACAGGCAACGTGAGGCAACATGGCAGAGGGATTTTATCGCCTCTAGTTCTCTGAAGTCAGTTTGGTGTGTCTGGGCCTTTGGGCTACTTGTGACTAGACTGTTTGTCCCACCTCTGCCAGTTTCAGTTTATTTATTTAGTTGGTAAGCCTGTTACACTTAATTACTTTAAATTACATAAGAAAACTGAATTGTAATTTCCCTGATTTAACTCTGAATGCATTTAGGGTGCTTTCACACCTGCCATGTTTGGTTCAGTTCAATCAAACTTGGGTTTGTTCACCACCTAAGTGCAGTTCGTTTGGGCAGGTGTGAATACAACAATTGCAGTCAGGTGTGCAACAAAACAACCAGACCTTCTTGAAGAGGTGGTCTCGGTCTGGTTACAAATGAACTCTGGTGCCGTTCATTTGTGGTGAGAACATGTTCCGACCTCGATCTGAACCAACACAGTCGCATTGTTTGGGGTAAACAAGCATGGGGATGTCAGTCTCTTAAAGGGAAATTTCGGTTTATTTCAACCTGTCTCCTATCGTCCTAAATTTGTTTTAAGTGACTAGTGACATAAAAATAATAGTTAGCATGTTAGCCGTTAGCCTAGATACAGCCGGGGCGCATAGTAGCGTCGGACCTGTTAAAACGTAAGTGAATGGGCATACTTCAAGTGCAAAGTTAGTCCACTAAACAAGCTTTTTTTCCACAAAGACCGCCTCATATCGTTAGGATAAATGTCAGAGAACATATAGAAAGCGACATGTAAACATGTTGTCTTGCCTTACCGGTGTGCTGTCATGTTTGTTTACCATCTAGCTCTGCTTTCCAAAGCGCAGCCGAAATATTGCGAGAACAAGCAGCGATCTCATACGGTGCCTGAAATCTCGCGAGCTCTAGATAAAGCCCAGCTGGATACTACTCCAGGTGGAGGTGTCTCGTCCTCGGTCACATCCAGACCTTGAAAATAAGGCTGCAACCGGTCCCATTCCTTGTAACAGAGGCATTTATCTTCTGTGGGCACTGGGGCACAGCATTCACAGGTACACCACCAATCTCCAGAGCTACGCAGCCTTGCAGCAGCCATTCTTCCTCTCTCATCCTCTACCTGTTGCGCCTCTCTCTCTCTCCTCCTCCGTTCTTCAATTTCACGAAGCTCTTCGTCAGTGTATTCTGGCTCAAATAAATAAGGGCAGCCATCTAACTCTAGCCAGCTGCTTGTTCTCGCAAGATTTCGGCTGTGCTTTGGAAAGCAGTGCTAAATGGTAAATAACCATGGCACCACACCGGTATGTCATTTTCTATATGTTCTCTGACATTTATCTTAACGATATGAGGTGGTCTTTGTGGAAAAAAAAGCTGGTTTAGTGAACTAACTTTGCACTTGAAGGTTGCCCTTTCACTTCCGTTTTAACAGGTCTGACACTACTATGCGCCCCGGCTGTATCTAGGCTAACAGCTAACATGCTAACTATTATTTTTATGTCACTAGTCACTTGAAACAAATTTAGGACGATAGGAGACAGGTTGAATTAAACCGAAATTTCCCTTTAATATGCACATTCAGCATCCAATGCATCAAAACATTGTTTTCTTGTTGGAGCTGTGCCTTGTTTTCAAACTGTATGGTTTGACGAAAATGAACAATGACAGCAATATAGTCCACGATGACCAGCTCTAAAATCAACCCACTGAGTTGTCCCTCCATTGTGATATTAAAAAGTGTCACATTTATCTTGCAAGTGTACTCTTCTTCAACGTTTGGTTTACTTGCTGGATTTCTCCGACATGAAAATATCTGACCAATCAAGAGCAGCTTCCTTGCACAAGGCATTTTATCTGGTCAGCTTGTAAATGCTGCCGTGAGAACACGAACCAACTCTAGGCAGTTATGCAACTTAGTAAAAAAATTATTCCCTGATTCGGACGAAAAGCAAACTCTAGGTCTGAAAGCACCCTTTAACACACATCCGCATATTTTAAAGTGGCTATACTCAATGGCCATTGTTAAACAGAGGAGGTGGCCTACGACACCACTTATCACCTACTTACGGGGCAGTCTTGAGAGGTTTTAAGACAGCTTAACACCTACTTATTTCTAAGTATCATAGGCTTGTGCTCAACGACTCACATGTGACCTCAACGGCTCTGTTAAGGTTCACACCCACACAGGTTTTAAAGACTGCGACTGTCAACCAGTCAGTTAAGGGAATATACTTCTGCGTTGAATCAATGCTGTAGCTATGGTGTAGGTTCTACTTTGACGTGGAGCCTACACAGTAACCTGATGTTCACCTCCCCAAAATTGTAACTACACGTCGGGGCTACCCAGTCTGTTTCTGTTAGCTGAAACTATTTCCCTCAGTGAAAACGAAGCTTTTATTTACTTTTATTTCACTGATAAGAAACAATAAATTGTGAAGACAATACAGCCTCCACAAAAATAGCATTTTAAGTTGTATGTGTGATTTATCTTTCAGGGATTTATCCTGGGTTTATATGAGAAGAGGAAATCTCCGCTAGTCGTTGGGCTAATTTATACAATGTAAAATGCCATATGCTGGCCCTAATAACATTAGCATGTTGTATTTGTTTGGAAAACATGTTAAGTTTTGTCGGTGAACCTTGAGAGTTGTAATGGAGCCGAATTTTGTGATGTTACCTTTGTTAAATTCCAAGGCTTGTGCTAATAATGTTAGCATGTTGTATTTGAGGAGAAAATGTGTCCAGATAAACACAAGAGTTAGGGTTTGTCTGTGAATGCTGCGAGTTATAGTGAAACCAATTTGTGTACTTGTGTTTGAAATTGTCTCTATTAAGCCATGTTTAATATGTGTTTAATGTATCTTTGATTTTAAAAATCTGTGTACATAGACCACAATCATATTCCAGTGCTCTTCATAGAAAACAGGCAAGACAATCAATTAAAACTGAAGCTGTCTGTTTAATGATAAAAATAACCACCGTGGTTAAAAATGTCTGCTGTAGCTGTCAGTGCAGCAAAACAGAAAATAATTACAAAAATACAATCGATGACAGAACCAGAACCTGAAATGCAGCATTAAAAATTCCCTCTGACTTTATTCTCACAGCAGCCATTTTAAAAAATTTGATCAGACAACTAGTATGGACATACAAAACAGAAGAATGGTATTATTTTAACACACCAGAAGCTACTGTAACAGCTAGCAGAGAAGCCTATTAGCTTGCTACAGAACAAGAACTCAGCTAATGTTAGTTAGTGTGAGCCAACTCTGCATTAAAGGCCTAAATGTTAAAATATGAAAAATAATCCTCTGGATCTTTGGAGGTGACTTGTAACATGTCTCACAAAAAACCCCTGCTATTTCAACACACAAGAAGCTACTGTAACTGATAGCTTCGATGCTAACTAGCTTACTACAGTACAAGATGTTAGCTAACGTTGCGTAGTGCAAGGTAAGACTAGCTAACATAAGCTAGGGGCAGAATACTATAACATATGTATATCCCTCTTTTTGGAGTGTTGTTTAGTAACATGTTTTTCACTTCAAAAACTGTAACATGATTGTGTGTTTCATCTTGGTCAGCAGGAATTGTTAAGTGCAGAGCTGGCTAGTTTTCTAGATAAAATTTCCCAAATATTCAAAATGGCTGCTGTGTTTAGTTTTTTATTATAACACTGTATCAAGCAAAAGCAAACAATGTATTGAAAGATACTCAGTGGTGAGAATATTTCAAAAAGATAAACCTGATGAACATCTTTTAAATTGATTACAAAAACACAACTGTATGCCATCGTGTGAAAACAAGTTCAATTTGATGACTTTCCTTGTAATGCTTCAAATCAACACCTTAATTAAAACTGTAGTCCGTTAGGCCCTCAGAGTGGTTTAGTGTAAGTTAGTGGTTATATGGCTTCGATACAAACAAAAGCAGTGACAGTGTCAATGGAGCAAAAATCTGTGTCGCTATGCAACAAATTTGTGTTAGCTTACATTGACATTTTGAATTTGTAGTTTCTTGTTATTTTTGATGCATTTTTCTGTTGACAGAAAAATGCCATAAAGGTATTGTTAGCATTAAATATTGAGAATAGCCACAAGCTAAGATATGCTGGCTGTTAGCCTTTACTTAGTGACACCATTGAGTAGCAGCCAAAGCTAACAAACTAGGAACTATGTTACTCAAAGGAACCAACAAGCTAATGATACATTATAAAGACGACTGGGGAACATTTTATTCTTTAATGTTAATGAAGCTCTTTTACTTTACTTTTGAACACAGGACTTTCACTTGTAATGGAGTACCGTATTTCTACACTGTGCTGTTGATCCTTTTATTTAAAGGTCCCATACTATGCTCATGTCCAGGTTCCTACTTGTATTTTGGGTTTCCGCCAGCACATGTAATATGCTTTACTCTTCACAAAACACTTTATTTTTCTCATACTATCTGCCTGATTATACCAGTATTCACCCTCTGTCTCAAACACTCCATTTTAGCACCTGTCTTTTCAAGGCCTCCTCCCGAAAAAGCCCAGTACGCTCTGATCGGTCACTGTTAACAGGTCATTCGCTTCTATGCTCTCTGTGTCTGCATCGTCATAGAGTGCTCCAGGAATGACGTTTTTTTTGTAGGACGATGCGGAAGTTAACATCACATTGGTTCTCTCTTCAAAAAGCCTATATTGGATTTTTCTTTCAGATTTTGGATTATTGCCGAAAATAAGCTCCTTGGCAAACGTTTACGATACGTAGATGTTTTGTTTAGAAGGATAATCTTCACTAACGAACACCATTTTCATGATTTCTAGAGCCTAAATGCAGTCGCCATTTGCAAAAAGCTAACGTTAGGCTATAAACGAATTACACCACGATCGCATGAGTTAACGTCACCACCATAACAAGACTTTAAAGCCGTGTTCGACGTGGCTTGGCGTGATGTTCTGTGGTCTAATTTAGCCACTTGTTAGCAGCTGTCTTTGTTAAGACACATAGAAGCTTCAAAGTTCACAGGCGAGTTATTTACTGACGAATTTTATGTTGTGAGCGTCTCTTAAGCTTGTGTTGAATGACCACATACCTTGTTTCAGGCATCTAACCAAAAACCCACTGACTTTGAGATGAGGGAAAAGTGAGTGGTAAAATGCTGTGAAGTTGTGACATCACAACTTCACGCAAGTCCTGACGGCTCCTTGAAAGGTACAGTTTCTGATGAGACTGATGAGACTGAATATGGACTGCATGCATTTCTCTGTGGACCTGGCGTTTTGATACTCTCACAGTATTGATATAACATCTATACCTGTTATTAAAAAAGACATGGAAATCTGACATTTTACAATATGGGACCTTAAAGTAAAAGAGTACTTTTTCACAATGCGATAGGGGTAGAAAGCTTTGCTGTAGATTATCTGCCATAAACAACTCTGTTTTTATACATTTTTTAAAAATAATTTGAATGTAATCTGGGGTTTTCCTTCATTATCCATGTTTTCTAGCAACAGAGTCTCTTAATTACATTATAATCAAATTTTATGAGAAGGCATACATAAATAAATATCAATAAATAGGTGGACCTTGGCAAAAAGGTTTTCATTAAAACCAGTGATTGAGAAATGGTGACATTAGTGAGAGGCTCTCAGAATTATTCCTATGGTGTCTCTTGGCAAATAAACTACAAATTCAAAATGTCAATGTTTCTCAACAACATTATAATTATTCTAATAAAGGTAACTGAACATTTTATGGAGCAATTCGTATTTATATCTCTGTATTTAGTAAGACATCTGTTGTAATAGCAAAATAATTATTGTACATCATCATATCTGGGCCACCATTTCACTTTACACCAATATGTACAAAACTCTTAATTCTCTACAGAGTGGAATATGAGAATAGCCCTCCATAAAAAAAAAATAAAAATTGTTAAAATATTTTTTTTGTACAAATATAAAACCTACATGGTTGCCCAACAACCAAATGTTACAGTTTTTTTCCAACCAGCACACTTTGTTATATTTCTTTACAATAATCTACTTGACAAAACATTTATACATGTGTTACATGTTGGCTTTAAGAAAAACAAAACAAAACAAAAAAACACAACCACAATCCATACATTTGACAAGTGGCCCATTTTTAACATTTCCAAACAAGTGATATATTGAAATGCAATCATCAATTAACTGTATGTGCAGTTTTGTGTCACCATGAACTACACTTTTAGAAAATGCTAATTAAGTCAGTCATTTACACTCTGAAAATACAAATTACAGTTATAATTATTAAAATGATCTGTTATTGCTGTCATAATAGATGGTTTTTGTTATTTTTGCACATTGTTAGGTGTCCAGGAATGTTCATGAATTAAAATAAATATGAAGCGTTGGGTTGAATGATTTAAATTTCAAATTTTTATTTTTTTTGGTGCATGTTTTGGCCCTTTCACTTCAAAATTTAAATTTTACTAAGTTGCAAGAACATATTTTTTAAAAACAATTTTAATAAGACAGTCAGATTATTCTTCTCTCAATGTCCATGTTTAATTAGTGTTATTCTCTTTTAAAGGATATGATTTTGAAACCACAGGTCAAAGTTGTCTGAGACACCAATGGCGGCTTGAAGGGGAGAAAAATTAAATCCAAAAAGGTTTAAAAAAAAAAAAAAAAAGTCTAAAGTGGATTAATGTAAATCAAACACAATTAGTAGTGCAAAGAAATTATGCTTTACTAGACCCAGTGGTGCTAATTATCCCTTTATTAGAAGAGACTTTGTTAAGTTTCTTACATTTTCTCTTTGACTTTGTTGATTTTAAGTTTGCGTCGTTCACTTGTTCGTCAGAAAACACTTCAAACAGACTTCAGCCAAATTCTTTTGTTTGAAGGAAACAGAGGATCCTGAGCAGGATGGTTGTCAGAGTTCAATGTTTGTCAGAAGCGGCTTTTCATCAGAGTAAATTTAGTTTAGTGTCAGAGCAAATGTTGAGCTGTAGCTAAAGACGCCCCACTCCTATTATCTTTACAGGAACAAGTCGTCATTCATTCAGATTGAGCGCAACTCATCGAGTCTTTGGTTCTGCCATCACTCCTGTAAGGCACCAGCATCATTTCATCTCAAATCAAAACGCTCAATTGAAACAAAGCTTGCTGTAGTGTTTGTGCAATGCACACAAGCTATCATAGTTTACTAAATGTTGTAGCAAACAATCATCTAGAGATCCTCTTGTAAAAGCATACTGGTTAAAAATGTGTTTCTAGGGTGAGTTTAGATTGTTGCAGGACTTTTCTGCGACAGTATCAGGTTTTAGCTCTGACAGTTTGTACTTTCTTGTCATTTCTTCTATTTCAATGCAGATGTGTTCAGGCAGGACTAATGTGAGAGCTGGAATTTGTCTTCGCCATCAAACTGTTCACTCATCTACGGAAGCACATTTCTGCCAAGTAAATAAAAAGGTTTAGAATGACAGAAATAAAAAACTATCAATCGAAATTCTGACAAACCGAATCACCATTGGGACTTGGTAAATCATTTTTCATTTCTAAATCAAAATTATGATGTGGTCAATATGGCAAAATTTTAAATTATGACGTTAAAGGTCTTTCAAGGTAAATTAAAATTTTAATGGGATGCACCAAGTCAAAATTGCAATATTTACTTTAAAATAAAAAAATCACAAGAGACCAAACAGATACTAAGTCAAAATTGTTGACGTCAGAATAATATTTATTATGTAAAAATTGTAATAATACATCAAATTATAAGATACTAACCTGATATTGTGACCTTTTAGGTAAAAATCTTAAAATAAGCCAAATTTTATATTTACCAAATAAAAATTATACTAGTAAGTCAAATATAATAATGTTGATTTAACATGGATATTATTTTTATCATTCTTAACTTTTTATTTCCACCCTGGCAGAAATGCGGCTTCCATACTTAACCTCATATTTGGGTTTACAATTATTGCCTAGATTTTTTTGAGATGGATGTCAGTGTTAAACTGCTGTCAGGAACGTTCTGATTAAATGTCTCATTACAACTGAAAATCAGCTCTTAACTTTTTTTTATTGTGGTTACAGTGCAATGCTGAAATGCGATCACATGAATGTATGACTATATTGGGAAACTAGATTGAAACTTTATGTTTGCTTCAGATAGACTTTAAGGCTTATTTGAATTTGCTAAAAAACTTTAAGTCAGGCGTCAGAATTACAGCCTTTTTTTTTTTACATTCAGGCAAATAAATACCAGCACACAACTGATTTGTCATTTTATGTCTTGTCCCCAGGTTTTCCATCGCTGACACTCAAAATGTGTGGTTTTAAAGTTACAACCGTTGATTTTTTTTTTATCATTCAATTTTACTGTTTCTCTGTCCCAAATATAGATATCAGCTGAGTGTGAAGAGCAGCCTGTGAAGTCTGAGTGCAGATTATCTGTGTATGAAGTTTATAAAGCAGGAGCCACTGAAAAATTTACATCATAAAATCAATTTCATTTTTCAATTTGAAATAAAAACCTGCTCTCACAAACTGATGCACAAAAAAAATTGTAAAGTACTTTTTAAATATTATCAAATGACTTGAGACCACAATAAATTCAAGAAGACAACTGTGGACTCGCCAGATTTAGTCACTGAAAATGTGAAGCTGAAATAATATTTTCCTAAATGTATTTCTCGTGTCACTGCTGCCCCGTGATAACTTTATAGAGGGAAGAAAGCGTTATTGCGTTGAGCTCAAGTTCATCAATGAGGTTTCAAACTGTTTCACTATAAAACTCCATCTCCACCAGGAAAATAGAAAAAAAAAAGACCAGAGATGAAATATTAGAAAGGACAAAAATAAAAACATCAAATCTAAGTCAAAATGACTAAATACAAAGTCCAAGCTTTAAGATTGTGAGTCAAAATCTTAATATTTACATAATTATTTATTTTGACTTAGTTACAAAAAAAAAACTTGTCATAGTTTTAACAGGAAGTCAGAATTTTAATCTCATAATAGTTCTTTAATGCCTCAAAAGTTTATAGTATACAAGGTAAGTTTTTAGTATATAAGGTAAAATTTGGAACATCTCTAACTTTCCATCTGCTTCTTTTTTTCTTTTTTTTTGGCCGAGATGAGTCTCCATAGTTTCACAATCCGGCTTGTCAAAGACTTTCTTTGACCCTTTAGAGAAGCTCAGAATTAGTCAGGTTAATTCAACACACGTTTTTACACAAGTTTTGGATTCAGTCTTGAGGAAAATACAAATATAATGACAACCCACACCAAGATTTCTGAACATTTCAGGACAATTTTGAATATTTCCCTCAGACTGTTACGATCGGCTACCCACAGATCATGTGACACGGATACAGGGATGTGATTGGCTCCTGAGCAGACGAGACAAGAGTCGTTTTACTGCATTGACAGTTATTGCAGGGTCGCTGGTGTTTAATGCTCCGTATGTGTTTCAATGGACAATATTGTAGTAAATTTTAATCGTAAAGCACTGCTTGGCTCTGCTCGGCTCAGTTTGTTTGCATAAAAGTGTGTGTGTGTGTGTGAAGGGCACACTGGTCCAGTTAGTGATGAAGTGCACTTCTTTTAAAAACATCTTTTAAAAAATGGATGAAAAACTCCAAGGTCAGTTCCGCTGGACTGCAGCAGCTCATCGTCAAAGTTAGAAAAGTAGAAATTAAAAACATCAAGAGGTAAAAATGCTGAGGGTCAAAGGTCAGCTGGGTTCATCTTCCTGCTCTTACCTTTCAGGGTGATGGCAAATCCTTCAGCCCACAGGTCACCAAAGGCTCAGATGAAGCTCTGGTACTGAGCTGCATGCTGCAAAAGCAAAGCTGCGATGAATTCAGCACCCCTTTCTTCATTTCATAATGTCTCTACGATGGAAAACCAAATTCCTCCTCAGAATTTTTAAAGGCTGTTTCACCTCTTGGAAACTCCGCAGATGAGTTTATGTCAGGCAGCTCCGGCCTCGTCCAGCAGGTTGTTTTAACACCGCTTAATCAGCGAGACGTGGGCGACATGTTTGGTCTGAAACCCACCGTGAGCTGCCACAGCAGCAATTTGGGAAAAACAAAAAGGTAAATACAACTGGTTGGATGAATATTTTGGGAACCAAAGATGTGCTGTGTGCTTTCAATGGTTGACCAGTAGAGGTCCTCACACTGGGGCCCAGTCTGAGTTATCAGGGGTCCCTCCACCTTGGAGCCAAACGGGAGGAGACCGACTACCCCCCAAACTTTAAAACAAGCTTAAACTGGGGTTAGGGTTGCAGGCCAAGGGGTTAAAGGTCAAGGTGTGGAGGGCTTGTGGAGGATGCCCTGCAGGTCCTCTGGTAAGGAGAGGATGACGGCCTCAATGTGGGCCCTCAGTTTGGCCAGAGTCCCCGGACGCACCGGCAGCTGCTCCTTCTCTGCCTGACTCTGCCACAAAGAGAAAATCAATCAATACAAATCATGAGTACAAATCATTAGTTGTTATTTTAAATCCCCAGTGGCACATTTATATGAAGGGATGTTTAAATGCTAAAGCTCATAGAAGCAGCAGAGCTAAGGGATGTTTCTGACATCACAGCAAAGTTGACTTTGACCTTTTGGATAAAAAATGTCATTGCTTCATCATTTTATCCTATGAGAAATGTGAAATGTTGTCATAATTAGCGCAAGAATTCTTGAGTTATGGCCAAAAACATGTTTTTTTAGGTCACACTGATCTTGATATTTGACCAACAAAATCTCATCAGTTCCTTGTTGAGTCTGAGTAGACGTTTGTGCTAAATTTGAAGAAATGTCCTCAAGGGGTTCTTGAGATATTGCGGTTATGAGAAGGAGACTGACGGACAGACAACCCGAAAACATAATGCCCCTGGCCACAGCTATCACCAGCGCAGAGGCATAAAAATGCTATGCATGATTCTGACTTATGGGACTGCAGTAGTGGTAATAGTACCAGTCAAGTCACTACTGGTAGCTATCGTAGTACTACTGCTGCCAGCTCCAGTTCTACTAGCAGCTATACGTAGTTGGCAGAGGAACAATTGGCAGTAGGCGAGGTCATAACAATTGTAATACCAGTGGGAGCAATAGTAGTAATATTGGCAGCACCAGTAGCAGTACCAGCAGTATACGCAGTAGTACCTGTAGTATTAATGTTTATGAGCTTTTGATGAGTTTGTACTGACCAGTTTATCTTTCAGCTTCAGAACCAGATCAACCGTCTCCACCTCCGAGTGTTTCTGGACTCTGAGCTGCAGGTCCTACAAAAACAGACAGACACATAAAGACAGACAGATAAAGTATGAGAGAAGAATCTGACTCAAGCTGGACAGACATTCAGTCAATCGGTCAGTTGGATCTGTTTGATGGAGCTGAATCAAAGTTTTTTTTTTGCTTGGTTCACACAAAATCTACAGGCGGTGGTCTGATATATTAACACTGTGGTATAGTACAATTTGTGTGGCAGATTTAGTCAGGTGACTCTCAACAACTTGTCAGAAACTTAAGTTGTGCGAATGGTTAACAGAATCACTCTGACTGTACCTAACCTTTACACTCCCTTCCTCCCTTCCTTCCTCACCTCCTCACACAGCGCCTCGAGGTGCAGAGCCTCCAGTTTCTGTGTCATCTCTTTCCTCCTGTTGCGGAACCAGCCGTCAAAGTTGGGAGACTTGAGAAAATGCCTTCAGATGCAGAGAAAACCACACAGTAATGAGTCCACATGATGCTCAGGATCATGTGCATTTCAATGATTGAACTCCAGTCACCTTGACTCTGTTGTTCTGTGATACTCTGGTACAGTATCAGTTAAACTCAACACTCCCTGTTGACGTTTCATTTTTAAATCCAACCAGTAAAGGGAGGACATGAGCCTATTTTTGAACAGTGGTGCGATTTATTAAATTATGATCAAATGTACTTATAAACAGGCCTGTCTCTAATATAAGGCTGTATCATTCTGCAGTTTCCTCAACCACCATCTCAAAAGTCATGGTATATAAATATTGTGTTTAGGTTAGGTTACACACAAAGTAGTAGTTTAAGGGACCTGCAACTTCCAGCTGGATTTTGTGTGTGTGTGTGTACCTGTAGAGTCCTATCCAGTCTCCTTTCAGTCTGGACGTGAGCTGAGGTCCAGCTTTCTCCAGCGTCTTCATGAAGTCCTGCTGAATGAACGGTCGCAGTTGAGGAGGACTCTTCCAGGGACTGATGGACTTCTGAAGAGGCATAAGGCTGGCCACGTACCGTTCCTGTAACACACACAAAGCGTTAAGTCATTTTACTTAATCAGTCCACGAGATGGCACATTAACAACACAACCATCTCTGTAAGGTGACATACAGATAGACAAAAACTAAACAGCACTATGTCACCCTGAAACAATAACAGTTAAACACACGTTCGAGACAAAATAAAAATCATTGGTTGTTACCAGTGGAATGATGAAGCTCTGTGTCAGTTCTAAGAAGTACCGTCGAAGAATTGCGTTTTGGGCCGCAGAGGGTCTCTTCTGTTGAACACCCTGAGAAAAAAAGAAAAAAATCTCATAGATATCTAACACTAGTCCATACCCATTGAGTACAACATACCATACCATGACTTAGTCATACCAAAAATTAGACACAAAAAAAAAAAAATTAAAAAAAAAAAAAAAATTCAGCCACAGGGGGAGCCACAGCGATTGGTCGCATTTTAGCCATTTTTAAGCATTTTTCTGTTGTTATAGCGCCACCCAGTTGCCAATTAGAGTTAAATTTCTCCAGTCACCTTGAGGCGTCCTGTTCTACATATCTACCAAGTTTAGTAAAAATCGATATGGCCGTTAGGCCTAGATAAAAAATTAGCTCTCTAGCACCCCCATTTTGTTTGATGGGGTCAATAATGGAGGGGTCCCCTCAGATTATGTGTGGTCATATGCCTACAAAGTTGCGTGGTGATGGGTGAAACCCTTGAGATGTTATACACCTTTATGTGATGAGCCACGCCCTCCACAATATTCATTGCCTTATAGAAGCTCAGTTTTAGTAAGTTTTCCAACTTTTGCCAAGAGGGAACTTTAGATATTGGTCCCTAGATTATGTTCACCGAGTTTCATGCAGATCGGTCAAACTTCCTAGGAAGAGATCGATTTTAAATGTTTTTCAAAAAACTCAAAATGGTGGAAAATCTATATACCTGGAAGTTATGGGTTCTTGAGGCAAATTTGTTCCTCATGAGGAGAGGCATCTCTGTGCAAAGTTTCATGTCTCTACGACATACGGGGCATGAGATATGCCCATTCAAAGTTTGCAATTTCAATCAGTTGCTATAGCGCCCCCCTTTGGCCAACTGATGTAATATTGCTTCATTCACATCCTCCCATGACCCTCTCCCACTGTGCCAAATTTCACATGGATTGACCAAGTCAGTGAAGAGAAAAACATGGAACAGACACACAGACAGAGTTTTCGTCATTATAGAGTAAGATTAAAGGGACAGTTCTCCCTAACTGAAAAACATATATTTGTCCTCTTACCTGTGGTGCTGTTTATCAGTCTAGGTTGTTTTGGTGTGTCTTGCAGATATCAACATGTAGGAACTATTTTCCCTCTATCAAACTACACCTGCCAACTGTATTACTGCACAGAAGGAAGTGTGCATTGACTCATGGATCAGAGGCTTGTGCTCATGACAGCACAAGATGTAAACATTAATGCTGTCCTCCTCGGCTGAGCTGTAACGTGAGCTAGCTCAGTGGTGCTAGGTGAGCTAGCAGTAGATGCACACTTCCTTCTGTGCGGTGATTCGGTTGGTGGGTGTAGTTCAGTAGAAAGAAACTAGTTCCTACATGAAACTGCTCACAACAAGGTCCGTGGATTATCATGAGTAACCAGGTCAGGAATTCTGTTGAGTTTTTAAAATGTATCTTTTGGCACACAAGCTGGAGAGAAGGCAGGCATCTCTACAGCCGATATCTCCAAGATTTGGCAACTCACACCTACACTGTCTAGATTGACAAACTACAGGTAAGAGGAAAAATGTGTTTTGGTGTGAACTCTTCCTTTCAGCTGCTCTCACATTTGTAGATTAACATTTCCACATAGTGTAACAGCCAACCAGTGATGTTAGGTTCAAAATAAAGCATTGTTTGTAGCTGTGTTTTAGCCTTTTTTTTTTTACTAAAAGAAGACAGAGCTCAGAAATAATTAAAACTGTAACGAGTATTATTTTGTTTAAAACTCCCCTCAGCTCTGAAGGACCAAACTTTGAACGGTGTCACCCCAAAAAATGCTGAGTAAAAATTTTTCAACAAGTAAATAAATCAGTCAATCAATACAACAGTTAGAGACATGTGCAGCATGTTAAGGAGAGGCCTTATTTTACCTTCTGAAGCTGTTTGATAATTTCCTCATCTTTGTTGAGATACGGCTTATATGCAGTGTACACACCTGCAACACAAACACACACACACACACACACACACACACACACACACACACACACACACACACATCAACTGAACAATTCCTACTGGTGGAGAAGATGATGTCTCAGCTGAGACTGTGAGTGAGCAGCACAGCTCTGAGGAGGGCTTCACATTAAAAAAAGAAACATAAACATGTAGAGCATGGAGCATTTACCAGGTTTAGAGTCCAGAGTTTTGAGGTTTTTCAGTTTCTTGACTTTCATCTGCTTGGCCATCTCCCCTGACAGATTGAATGAGCAGAGATCAGGCACACAGTTCAGGGTTTGTCATATGTGTTACCTGTAAACTTCTTAACCAGCAGCAGTATCATCTACCTGCTTGCTTCATGTCTCCAATGCGGATGATGTGTGGCCAGTGCTGCAGGGTTTTAGCAAAGAAGGGATTGGTCACTCCCAGAATTACTGACGGCCTGTAGAAAGAGACAGAAGTGAAAACACTACAATAGTTACCTTGGTCAAACACTAACAACAGGAAGGCCCTCTTTAACTACAGGAACGAGGAGCCAGATTCAAACGTGCGAGCAAGATGCTGAATTCCGACCACCTCAAACCTCTCAGGAGGTGGAGATCAGTCATGACTAAAGAGAGTGAGGAGATCTTTACACAGTGTTTATCTTACTGGAAGTTAAAGTCTATTTTATGACTGTTGAAACATTTCAACACTCAAATCAATCAGTATAAACAATGAGACACTGAGCAGACAAAACTCAGAGCAGATAAGCGCCGCAGCAGCTGAGCACGCCTGGACATTCAGCAGACAGGAATTCAGTGATTTGCTAAACATGGTATCTGCTTTGCTGCTTCGTCTTTACTCACGGAGCCTGCGTCCTGGTGGTGTACTCCTTAAACTCGCTGTCGTGGATGGTGAAGTACGGCCGGAAGTCACTGCAGTAACGTAAAGGAGAGATACAGCTGCAGACGGAGAGAAACACAAAGACAGAGAAATCTTAAAGTTACTTCGCATCAGCAGAAAGCAGCACTGCAGTTCACTAAACGCAACTAATGTCATCATTCAAATGGAAAAAAAGTCCTACCAAATAGATCACTGAGAAACCACAGTCAAGACCTTTATAAGTGAATTCAAAATGTGAAGTGCACAAAGACATGAAGACTTATGTCTGGAGACTTTACGTCTTTTCCAGAAGTGAAAGACATAAATTCCGACTGCAGTTTGAATTTCATCAAAATTAACTTCAAATTTACTACAAAATGTCGAGCTATGAAAAACAATTTCTCCACATTATTCTATACTTCTGCCCCTAACCTGATTCAACTCACCTGACCAATGCCAGCACAGTATCTGATGACTCTGCTGGCGACGGCGCCATGACGACAAGTGCCTCCCCCAGCAGCACCAACTCCCACAACATCTGGATGTGGAAGAAGACCGGGTAGAAACACCTGGAGAGAGAAAGGGAGATTTAGAGTGTGTAGTGAAACTCATTATCATTATTAATATTATCATTATTGTTATTAAAAGGTTTAAAGTGCATATAGTTTCCTTCATCAGTAGAGCTTACAAAGCATTACGGTGACACTGCTGGAGTGTTTGCATATTCTGTTTGTGCAAATATAGTTCAAGTCTTCTAGGGTTGAATTTCACACAATGATGAAATCGCCTGAAACAAATGACTGCCTGAAAGTATCAATGATTTATTCATTTATTGAGGATCCCTATCAGGTGATACCACAGTACCGACTACTCTTCCTAGGGTCCACACAAAACGCAAAAACAAGGCAAGACATTAAATTATCACATCATAGATAATTTACAACATCATCAAAATTGATTATAACAAAAACAAGAGATGACAGAAGTTATCTCACAGATTGAGACAGAGCCTATAAACTAAGCATATAGAATTATATGTGACAGCATGAATTACATCCGACTGCACAACACCCGGTTGTACAGTGAGACATCACCCAAGTGAGTGCCACAAATATTATTAGCCTTCACAAACATTACATCATAAACCATAAACCCTTTTCTTTTTTAATAATTGCGATAAGTATAGTGGTAGTTTATTCTTCGGAGAATGTTGTAATGTTGAGAATTCAACATCTGTAGAACTAAAACTGATTTGGTCTTTTAAGACAAAAGTGATGGATTACAGCATTGTTATACCATCACAAATTATACTGACAGAAGAAATATTTGTTTGAGGTGCATTTTCTGTGCTTCACTGAACATCTTTTTTGAACTGGGGAACATCTGTAGACACTACAGACTGATGAGGATGTCTCCGTGAAGAGTCTCCTGATTCGTCTTTACTTGACAAATTGTTTTGAACAGAGCTGGTGCTGTTCGTTTTGTTTCTAAACACTCCTAACAAGGTCAAACAGCTCTGTCAGTTTGCTTTATTTTGCCCTGGTTTTTGTTTGTTTTATTAATTTCTGTCTTAAGACTGCATCCAAATGCCCCTGTGATAAGGGGACAAATGCAGCTGAACCTGGTTTGTGTTCTTTCTTTTTTTTTTTAACCTGAATACAGAGTAAGCAAATAATTACCATGACTATTCATGCTAGTCACACTGACCCTGTGGGCGAGTTCTGTGAAGAGGGCACTTACTATACAAGTAAGTGAACAGGTTTTACAGACTTAAACTAAATATTACAGTGAAGATGTTCTTGGAAAGATAAGTGTTTTTTTGTCCCATAGAAACTGTTTCTGGTAGGTAACGTTTTTGGGAGATGGTGGTTTTGTTCACCAGGTGTCAGCAGGTAAAGCAGTAGTTAGAGGAAAACTGCTGCAGTACCACCACTGAACAGCAGGTGGCGACAGAATGTTACACAAACGTGTGCTGCAGCTCGACTCACCTGAAGAGGTCGACTTCATGGATGGTTGGGAGCACGATGGACACCTGACTGTCACTCTGAAACACAAACACACTTTCTTTCAGCTGAAAAATCACTCCTTCACTTTGAAAATGTTTTATGTAATCAATATTATTATTTTCATGTGTGTGTCGGAGATTTTGTGTGTGATCACCTGGGCGGACTGGACCAGTTGTGAGGTTCCTGGTTTGTCATAACTGGTTGGGATGCGGACCTGCAGCAGCACACAGATTAAATACAGTCTCAGTTACAACGCTTATTTACACTGCTTCAATTAAACATCAAATGATAGTGTACACATCATAAAGGTTTCTGTTCGATTACACAGTACACTGTGCTATAATGTGGGTGGGACTGTTGTGTTGTGTTCCATATTTTTCTTGATCTCATTGATAACAACACACTTCACACATGCAGAACTAAAGCTGGAGAAAGTCTGTGATGTGTCTTTAAAAAGAAACACAATGAGCTCTTCTCATGACGGACGTGTTGACTTGTCAAACACAGGTGTAACTAATTACATTAATACTGGGTATTTCCCGGGCCCTGCCGCACTACCTGTGCTTTACCTGCTGTGACAAGTCACATTCAAACACCTACGGTACTCCACCCATTGCATTTGTGTGCATGTGTGTGTACCTTGATGACCACGCCCATAATGGGTAGCGTGAGGATACGTCCAGGATGGGGCGTCGGCCAGCGGTCTATGTCATTACAAGCTGTCAATCAAATACACAATAAAACAAAGATTTGAATCAGAATCCACAACAGGTTAAAATGTCACCACACAGCTTCACTGAGAGATTCAGTGAATAAAGTTTATCCATTGCAGTCTGCAGTGGTGGACACCACACTTGAGTACAAGAACAGATATCTTACCAGAAAATAACTGAGGCAGAAGTTAAAGGTACCTATTAGAATCACTGAAAGTAAAAGTACGAGTAAATGCTGTTAACAAAAATGCCAGTGGTCAGAGTTTTGAGAATTATGAAATTTACTTCTTTGTAACATGTACACCACCTTAAAAATAAATGTAGCATAGTGAAAATGAAAGTTGAGAGAAATATGAAACCTAAAGTAAAGTACAGATACTGCCAAAAATACTTGAGTACTGTCACAAAGTAATAATACTTTGTGACAGTACTGTCACAAAGTATTATTACTTTGTTACATCACAACACTGCTGACCCGCAGTAAGTCCTACTTTCATAAAGTTATGTTTATTTAATGGGGACAACACAGGTTCAGTTTTAGTTCAGTCCATTTAAAAGAGCTGTTGAGTAGGAAGTTTATGTGTTAGTTCTTAAAACTGTTGCTACAAAGTATTTTACAAGGAGATAGAAAAGGACAGATAGTGTATATAAACATTAACACAGACAATAATCAGACTGACCAGCCTCAAGACAGGGCTCCTGTTTCTCAAAGTATTCTGGAGCCATGATCTTCAACAGGGAGTGGAAGAAGGTCACATAGGGCAGCTTACTGATCAGGACCAGAGACTGATACAGAGACACACACACACACACACACACACACAGAAGATTTATCGTTATTATTATCAAAATCAAAATGTAAGTTTTACAAATTATATTCCTACTCTACATGTTGGCAACTAATGTCTTAATTAATATTGATGGGCGAGTCTTTGGTGTGTAAAGCTGAACTGCAGTCTGACACTGACCTTCTGGAAGTATCCTCTCTTCAGGGATTTATCTCGCACCTGACGGAAGTACACGTAACCATAGTAATGGCCCTGTTCCCTCTGCAACACACACACAGAAAATCAGAATCAAGTTTTATTTCATTTAACGATTCAGATGTAAACATTACAGCATGTTTCTGAAGTGCTGAATATGTATGTGTGTGTGTGTGTGTGTGTGTGTGTGTGTGTGTGTCCCGACCTTCAGGCAGGGCGGTGCGTCCCGGTCGGTGGTTTCCAGGAAGCAGCCAAGCGACGACTTCCTGTTGGAACCCTGACGAAAGCGGAAGCAGAACTGGGTGTCGCCAAGGCAACCTGGAGACACAGCAGAGTGATGTGGTGGTTACCATGGGAACACATTGTCTGGTTTAGGGTAGTTACATCATTCATACTGTGTTATACTCTTTATATATTTCTTTATTTATTCGAGCCTGCATATATTTGATATATTTAATTGACTTCCATTTGCTGAAGTCAGACTTATAATCTATTTTTGGTTCAGGATTATTCAAGACTTATGTGTCTTGTGTGCACCAGTCGGCTCTTGTCAGGGTCTTCCTGGCTTCCTCCAGATTTTTGGACAAACAGGAAGAGGAAGCAAAAAAAAAAAGAGGAAATAGGAAGTGCCCAATGAGTCAGAGGCCGGCCTTTAACCTCTACATGACCTCCGCACATCCTCCAGCAGACACGCCAGAAGAGACTGAGAGAGAAAATAAGAGTTTAAAATATTCCAAACACAAACACACACACACACTTCAGCTCACACTCTGCCAGACTTAAAAGCATTCCACTTCATAGGTCACACACAGCCACACAGACACACACTTCCAAGAGCTCGGCCAAGACTCCATGACATCATGCAGTAGGGTTGTGTTTGAGACCACCCAGCATGAAACAGGCCAACAGGAGCTCTGAGGCTCTAATGCTCTTTGTGCATTTCTATTTGCTCTTTAAGCTTTCTTACTTAAAGACATATTCCTCTTAATTTAGAGTGTGTGAGACTCTGTCTGCATCTGAAACTGTGACCCTGCCAACACCGTCTGCAACACCAAGGAGCTCGTTAGCAGGCAAGAATTTACTTTATCATCTCAGAGGGAAAAATCTTAAGTGTGGAAGAACTGTGGCCTTATTTTCATGAAGTAAAAGGTGTCTGATTTGTTGATGAAGTGGCCAAGAAGGACTGGAAAATTTAACTCCCATTGTCTCATTTAATAATCTAATTTAATTTATTATGTCACTGTGGCTAACCTGGCCTATTTCCACATCCTGCAGACAGACACTCAGCTCCTATTGGTGTCTGTGTTTGTGTCCACCAACTCCTGAGAAAAATATCTGCCTCTTCAGCTGCTACACCTCTCTTACTATTCACTGGTTAGTTTTTAAATGTGTCTGTCTGCTGTTTGGTGCTGAGCAGGTAGTGTGTAGAGCAAAAGAGAACTGTCTGTGGGTTCAGCACTACAAGCAAGTCATTTTATCCATTGTCAATATACACAATATACATTTGTGCAGCTTTAAGTATTTGTACATTTGAAGCATACATTCATTCATTCATTTTCCGTAACCGCTTATTCTGTTAGGGGTCACAGGGTGCTGGCTCCTATCCCAGCTGACAATGGGTGAGAGGCAGGGTTCACCCTGGACAGGTCACCAGACTATCACAGGACTGACACATAGAGACAGACAACCATTCACACTCACATTCACACATACAGACAATTTAGAGTCACCAGTTAACCTACATGTCTTTGGACTGTGGGAGGAAGCCAGAGCACCCGGAGAAAATCCACGCTGACACAGGGAGAACATAAAAACTCTTCAGGATATTTAGAAGGACTTAAAGTTGCTCTCATTGGTTCCTCTAGGCTGTTTCAAAGCACTGTTGCAGGATTTTTGTACACAATCTTCTATACGCCAATGTCACGGTGTATCTTAGCTGGTCTTTGTAAGCGTGTGTAGTTGCCCCATTTTTGCATTTTTATGGTTCGCTTCTGGTATACATGAACATATTTTTTTCTTTTTCTTGTAGTAATCCTATTTTGTGTTTTATATTGCTTGTTTTAGAGCTGTACATTTTTATTATGTATTTTTGTTCTACGTTGTCTGTCTGTAACTTATATTGCTGACTGCCTCAGCCAGGACACTCTTGGACAGGAGATTTTTGATTTCAAGATAAGATAATTAAAGTTATTATATTATCATGATATCAGTGGAATAAAATGGACTTATAATAATAGTAATAATAATGTTCATTGCAGTTATTTCTGGGACAATATACCGTCCAACAAAAGCTGTCATTGTGGCAGGCGTAGCTATGAAGCACTTATTGGTCATGTTAGAATTCAGACCTTAAAGTGACTCATTAAATGCTGTGATTGCTGAGGCTCAGGTGAGTTAAAGATGTCTCATGTCTGCTGGTTTGAGTCTAATTTAAAGACCTGATCAAAACTGTAAAAAACACACTGAGAATCTTTAGTTAGTGTGTTCCTACTCCGACCTCTAACACAGCTGCTACAGCTCCTTCTCTCTCCATCTGATGTGGATCTAAACATACTCAGTAACAAGAGTCAAAGTGGACTGAAGACACGATGCCACCTCTGATTGAGAAGTGAGACTGAATTATGGGAGACAGAGAAAGAGAGGGTGAGATGCAGTGTAGTCTGACACACACACCTACAGTTTATATATAGAAGCCCTGTAAGCATTTGTCCTAATCCTGTCGTCATCCTGAGGGCAGGAGGTTTGTCAGCTCTGCCGCCTGCTGACTCACAACAAAAGAGCACACACCTGCAGATGCACACAGACACACACTCGACCCACACACGCAAATCCACAGAGACGTTTGTGTACGCACGTGTGTAAACCAATCCCTAACCCACTTTATCTCCAGTCTAGTGTTGCACTCATGACAATGACGATTTTCAAAATGGACCCTGACTGCAGCTGCACGGACGAACAATTAATATTATAAATATTAAACGTTCCACGAGGGTGTGTCTTATCATCTCATTCACGATAATAGCAGTATAATTTTTAATATAATATGAAAAATTCATATTGTGATACTTGCAATATTTCATCTTGTATTTCGATGTGCACATCCGATCCAACACTATGAGCCTCTTCGTGGAGAGGAAACGTACATCATTATAACCATATTTAATGATTACTGCATTGCGTCTCTATGGCGGCTGGTTTTTCAGTCCACCTTCGAGTGTGGCTGTTCTGAACGTACAGCTTGTTTCGAGCATAACTTTTAACCCCTAATCTGACACATCAAGATAAAGTGAGTCAAAGTCTCCACAGCGGTCTGATTGTTGCTGTGTTCAGAGGGACAGAAAACAAACAGGAACTCACCTGAGTTGGAGTCAGGAAAGGAAAGGTAGCAGATGCTCGTTTTCTGAAAGAGAAAAGATTTTTGTTTTAGTCCTCTTTATTGTGTCATCAGGTTGATTCAGTGATTCAGACACAAGACACAAATGAGACAAGACAGAGAGCAAACAGTAGGAGGTCAATGTTTATCATCACGATTAACAATCTACCAAACTTCTATTCTCTTCTATGATTTAGTGCACATCGTTCATTAGCATGTAATGACTGAATATATTAAAAATTAACTTATTCCAGATCACACAGAGTCGCTCTGACTCACCTCTTTCTCTGACAGTTTGGAATGATGAGGATAGATAACCTGAAAGACAGATGAACACAGTTAACACACAGCACGAACTCATCAACTCACATCTAAAATCTGTGTTTGGTTTCTGTGAAACAAAGCACCAGCACTTTTTCATCACAGGTTTTTCAAACTTGGACATCCTTACCAACATTAATTTGTCTCCCTAATGTCACTGGGTAAATACTTTCTGTAACTGCCATCTGCTATTTTGCGAGTTGGTAGTTACCATATTACAATTTTAAACAATTTTACATTTCATGATAAGGTATTTTGTTAAAGCTGTCTCCTGAACTGACCTGTATTTTTCAATACAACAACTTTAAAAGGGATTTAATTTATGATAAAAGTTAATTGTGAGTAATTAACACACTGTAAATTTTAGCATTAAAGCAACATTATGCAACTTTTTGACCGTAAAATACCAGCTTCAACATCATTTTGATGGTACACTGACTTGTAATAGGTAGAATGGTACTTCTTTTATTCCCACAGATAGGGTTTCTCGGGAGAAGTGCTTAAGGCTCTGCAGCACAACGTCCACACCACCAGCTAGCTATAAGAGGAGGTTAGCTCTGTATTCTCAGTACAGACATCATGGCAGAAACTAAGAAATGATGTTGTAAAAACCCAAACCTCATACACTGTGTGCCATGCATTAATTATACTTTATAACTTCTTCAAGATTGCAAACTATTTTCACTGTCCTGACATGAGCTGTAGTGATCTGTCTCACAGCCAACTGGAAAACAAAGACAACCCTACAACAGATTTTATATCCCTGCCACTGTCTACTGTTCCCCATATTTGAATTTCATTATGGCAGCCCACCACAATATCAACGCTCACCTCTACATATTTATTTCTCTCTTTTTTTATATTTAAAATGGGTAAAATCTTCTTTTAGAGTTGTGCACAGTACACTGATTTACTCAGGCCTTCACTGCCCGGCTCTCTCTTTCTCTGTGCTTATCAGACCACATATGAGGTAAGAATTAGTTCCCTGCAGTCTCTCCGCCTCAATCCTCATTGCTAGGCGGCTACTCCGCAGAAAAGCAAGAGGTAGCTCTGAGGAGCTTCAGTCAGCTTCATTCTGCTGTAGCAACTCGAATTCAGCCAGCTCAAACCCCAGCGTGGGGGTCACAGTGGGTTGGTGGCCGGTGGAGGCGCTGGGACTAACCTCTGTAACAGCAGCAACAGAATGTTTTCTTTTGACCCAAGACAAAGTCCACATAGCCTTTGGAAGCTTGTAATGGGCATTGTTTCCCACTTTGCTGGCATATTAAATACAAATTTAACTTTTGGTAGCCTATTAAAATAATAAAATCGACTGCTTTATCAGTCCACTGGATACATTTTGCTGCAATGGAAATGACTGAAGTGAGATGAACAGACTGAAAACTTAATCTTATTAGATAATACAGGCGTTGACAAACTTTTCCTTTGAGGACACAACTTACAGCTGAAAAAAGGCAATAAAACGCAATTTATTTTATCGCAATAATATTGTATCGCGACTTAATTATCACCTTAATATCATGGGGAATCAAGTGATTCCCATCCCAAATTTTTAGCTAAAATTGTCTGCCTGCACATTCTTTGCACAGACTGCTGCATTCCCAAAAGTACTATATGTACTCAGTATATCAGAAAAACAAATAATCTTATACAAAATAAAAGCATGTTCCACTGCCTTTGTGTTGTTTAGATCCTGAGAGAAAGTGAAACAGAAAGACTGAACCCATATCACTGTTTATAACACTGTTAGCACATGCAATGTATTGTATTACTACTGCAGCCCAAACATCTGTGGGGACCAAACCTCTATATCAGAGATGCCTTACTCAACCCTCAAGTTTAAGGCCTAAAAAAGTTGAATGTTTGTGTCTGTAGGAGGAAGAGTTTCAGCAAATAAACCATGCAGTAGCTGAGCTGATGCTGTTGGAACAGACTAACTCCTGGGAAGAATCACACAATTCACCTTGGCTACAATAAACTGTTTCAGCAGGTAATGAGATCTTTATCCCACAGTAAAAATGTTCTTCCACAATCTCTACATTTGTGTGTTCACATGTCAGCACGGTTAGACTGAAGAATAACTAAACAAGAGAAGTATCAAACAGCTTCATGGAGAGAGCTGTGTGCTCCGCTTCAGGAAATAGTCGGAGCCTCCAGTAACCGCTAACTTAGGCATTTTTAGCTTCAGTGTGGAGGAGTTTACATGACCCAGCTGTCCCCGGCGGATCGTTAAGCCTCACCTCCACCGCCTGTCCCAGCTCCAGGTCGAAGCCGACCACACAGATGCAGTGCAGCCAGGCGGAGAAGCGGTCCCAGGGCAGCAGGAGAGCCTCCTCCGGCTCCTCGTCGCCTCCGGGCCCGGGAGGCAGAGTTATTTCCTCGGCCGGAGAGATGCTACTAGCGTCCTGGTCGTCCAGATCCTCCGGCTCTTCGACCTGCTCCCCCAGCTCCTCCGGGCCTTGCAGAGCCATGGCGACGGCCCCGACACGGACACTCAGACGCTCCGGATAATGTTAACGGTCCTCCCGACAAGTTGGCCGGTATTTCGAGTATGTTTCCCCTCAGGTGAAAACAGCAGTAGGCAAACAGAGCTGCAGAAAGTAGCCACTCAGCTAGCAGCTAGCATAGCAGCAAGAGCGTACGTATACGTCCTGGTGATCAAACGTGCAACGTCATCACGTAAGACCGTCCCTGGCACTGAGATGCGTTCAAGTTTGAAAGACAACTGTGTAAATCCAATCACTACATACAGATATTAAAAAAAAAATCAGAAATACTTTATTTATGAGACATCAACACAAACTGCTCTTTCTGTGATGGATATTCAAAAACATTTTAACACCTATTTGGCTTATTTTCCCCCCAAACTAAGAAATTCTGACAAGACCTTTGCAGATTTCTCATTGATTATATATCTATAAATACTGTGAAAAAAGACTTAAAAATGTGGTGTCTAGTTTCTTCAAACCTTTTCTTTTTTAAATAAGCGGACCTCTTTTAAAATTCATAATGTAAATTTATCAATAAAATGATTTTACTGTTTCCTGAAGGAAGCTGAGCAACATTTGAAACTACGTTCTACTTTAACTAACAAAAAGGTAAGACAATTCATATCTGTGTGTTTCATATACCCCTGGCTTTTTTATTATTGTTCTATTTGTGTACTATCCCCTGTATACTGAATCTGAAATGGATTGTTTTGCTTATTTTTTTAAGAAAAGTGTGGAAAAATGGAAAAAAGAAACGTTAGCAATGAAAAAATAAAAAATACTCATCGTTAATTGAAATTATGAGATGTTAAGCCATTTGTTTTTAAATAAAAACTTTGAACTTTCTAAATCATAGTAAGATTAAAAAAAAACTTTGCTGATCCCATTATGGAACATTTGGTCGTTGCAGCAGTCCAATAAGTACAGATAAATAGATAAAGTAAAATAAATATATATAACAGGTATATAAAACACCAAAATGAGAGCAAAATAAAATTGAAAACTATACAAGAGCATATGGAGACAAAAACAGCTCGGTAAAGTGATAGTAGTAGTGATTATTAGCAGCAAAGTCTGTTTGTCTGTATTACTATAAAGACGTATTATAAATGAAATAATGAATATGATGCAAAAATCTGTATTATAATAACATGATACAGTATAATATGGCAAATTATATGGTAAACAAATCATCATGTAGTATGAGGTATGAGATATTTAAGGTGAAAGGTAGTTATATATTACATTATATTCAGTATAGTACAGCTATATAATATCGAGGCGAATAGAATAAAGGATCAAATATAAAAACAGTATAGTATGGGCATGATATGATACAATATAATATAAATATAGTATAATATATAACAATATGTCGTGTATTTAGTGAATAATGAGACAAGTCAAACAATTATGAGATTGTAAATTACATTACTGACTTTTTAAGTCAACGTTATAAAATAAGTCAAATTATGATATGTTTATTAATTATGAGATAACTTTTTGATGTAAGACTATGATATTCAGTTGGACTAGATAAAGCCAGCAAGTTGACTTTTTGTCCAACTACACTAGATAAACACTAGAACCCAGAATTGATAAGACATTGTGAAACCATCACTGATATTTGTGCAGCCTTTTTAAGATATGTTGTTCTTCAGATATTTGCAGTTATTGCAGAGTTTCTCATCTCTCCTCACTGACCTTTTGGCCCACATAATTAAATGAATTACTTCTTCAATTACCGCTCAACCCTCAAGTCAGGACCAAGACAGTAAATCAGCTTTATCTAAATCCTTTAATAGCTCAATCACTGAGCAAACAGATGGATGAAACAGAGTGGGGGTCCCCACACAGGGAAGGGATGCACCCACTGTTGACCCGAGTTGTGACAGAAATCCACTTTACTAGGTAATCAGATTGTCTGCATTGCAATATACTAATGGTAAATATAACACTAACTTATACTAAACTAATCCTGTTTTTATATACTGCATGTTCTGTATGGTTTTAATGTTTTGATGGTTTTTATACCCTGATTCTAAGTGAATGATATTTTATTTATGGTTGAAATGACAAAATAAACTTGAGCATACAGTACAAACATAATGTGTGCACTCATCAATGCATGGATAAGATAAGATAAGATAAATTAATCTATATTAGATTCAACAATTTCACAAAGAGGTTAGAAAACAGGATAAAACAAACCACGGCATTTATAAAAATGGGTCTTTATAAAGTTTTGAATGGAGTTCATCTATAAGTGATGTGCTTGTTACCAACACTCAGCCTCTGTATAACTGGGCGCTGTGATGTCAGACTGGACTAAGAAGCTAAACACAGTAAGATGCTGTTAAATCTTAAATAATAGTCAGACTGTCAGCACAGTGACAGCTGGTCCCATGCTCGCTCTGTAGGAGGCCTGGGCATGGCTGCAGGGGCTATAGATCCAGGATCTATGCCATGACCCTGACATGACCAACACCAGGACCAGGACGTGTTGTTGTGATCCTGACACAAAGTGAACCAGCCAACACTCTGAGGCTGTTATGGTCTGATACACTTACACCTCCAGTTGATCTTGGCAGTCTGTGTTTGTCTCTCAGCCCTTGTCCTGTCCTTCACTCTGGTATATTTGGAACAGACTGATAATCAGTCTGATCCCCCGCATCGACCCTCAGGCCTCTCACACCTGCCCAGACCTCCTGCAGGAGTTCATGCTCGTATGTGCAACTTCAGATGTTAAAGGATCTTGTTGTCACATACATTCTGATTATATTACACCAAACTATGGCAGCATGGTTGTGAATGACATACAGTAGAAGGGACGTGGCAAAGAGGAAGGAATGTAGTAGAGTACAGGAGGGCTTAAAGGACTAGTTTGATATTTTGGTTTTTGTTCTCCTTGATGAGAGGCTTGATGTTACTATCATGTGTGCAAGGAGAATGTAAAGCTACAGGCAGCATCAACACAGACTGGAAACAGGGAAATTAACCTGGTTCAGTCCACATTTAACAAAATGTCTACCACCACCTGTCATGGCTAGATGGGAATCCTAGATGTTTTATGGTATGACAACGTGATTGTCTGGTTAGGTTAAGGTATACAAAGCACTTGGTAGGGTAAGGCAATGCTAATGGTTGGGTTAAAATGATCACTTGAACACTGGATCTTGTTGGAATTTTTCGAGGATCTTGGGCTAATGTAACACTCTTTTCTTGATTGTTGGTGTTCCCCAGTTCTTCCAGGCTGTGGCTAATAAGTGGGTTACAACATTTATTTCTTCCTTTTCGTTTAATTTTTACCAACACAGCAAGACAGTACTAAACTTTAAAATCACAATAGCAGCACAAAAACACAAGCAACCCAACTCACTCCCACCAAATCCCTGCATTTGGTTTGTCTAGTTGCACTTATCAACCCTCTAAATCATGAAGTATAGGTTTAAAAATATACTAGGATGTAAAATAAAAATAGGTTTAGTTTAAAATAAAACAGCAGTTAATTATCAGCCATCACACCAGTGTCGAGGTGAAACATGAATGAAATCTCCCTAGATCTTCCTAAACACTGTGGGTCTTGTCCTTACATTAAAGCTCTCCTCTGTATGATGTTTATTTATTGATCCAGTGTCTTTAAGAGGGAGGGAGGGAGGTCAGATTTCCAGCTTACGAAAAAAGCATTTTATCTCCCTGTACTTTCAAGAAAAATTAGGTGTTTAACAGTTAATTATTTTGAATGGGTTCAAGTCACTTGGATCCACACTTCTGTATAATCCTGTGGTATATTTTTATGATATCTGAGGTTATGTATTTTGACTAGACCCCCATTTCAGCTGCTTGAAGCTTCAATGATTATTTTTTTTATTTATGCTGCAACAAATCTCAATACTTGATTTATATTATTTTTTCATCACATAAATTGTGAAACAAAATGTTCTCACACAAGGGAAACTCACTTTACGAACTTTGGCTCATCTGTGCCCAAACAAAGGTTGAGGTCAGGCTCGTATTAGATGCACAAACACTGGAAACATTAACAATTAATTATGACATTTTCGGTTTTATCTCCTGTTCAATAAGGACTGAAGGAAACCAACATGAGCAGCAGTGATGCCTCGTGGTGTCTTATCCTCCCATACTTAACTCCCCTACTATCTCATCCAACATTGATTTGGTCTCAGCTGTCGTTCCACCAGAACACAGCAGGGACATTTCTGGAGCCATAAGCAGAATTTGATCCCCTCACACGTCACCCCACCCCACCCTGCTGTCCCACGCTGTAAATCAAGTCACCTGGATAGAACCCGAAGAGTAAACTGTAAAATATTGTCATTTGGTGTTCTTCTTATTATTATTTTACTGTACATGATGCTGGAAAGTTACAGTAGTATGAGCTTATACTTACAAGTATGAAAAAGTACTGTAACACATACAACAGGTATTTAAGATATAAAACCAGTTTAAAGGTACACTCCCTGAGTTTTGTGAGTTCTTGTGGAATACAACTATAACTGAAATCACAGCATCATGGAGTCCCAGTGAGAAAACCTCTAGAATACACGTTTAATTACTTTATTTTATTCTGTTTTATTTTATTTTATTTACCATAAAAAAACAAACAAACAAAAAAAACAACAGCATGAAAAGCCTCATTTTATTAAAACCTAGTACTGAAATCACTTGAGTCAGGTTTAGGCTGTGAGAAAATAAATGTATTCCTGACTGTATACTCTTGTGTAATTTGAAAAAACAACAACAAAAAAACAATACTATTCCTGTTATATCATAGTATTGCTTTGACATCTAAATAGTTCAAATATGTTTAAACAAACCTTACATTTTTGTAGTTCTAAGGAGAGTCCAAGTAAGTAATAAGTAATGAGTAATCATTTTGAGTGAATGTCTGAAAATCTTGATATTGTGAGTCTGAAATATGACTCATGATGTGAACAATCAGAATCAGCTTCACTGGCCAAGTATGTGTACACATGCAAGGATTTGTTTTCTTTGCATTGCTCTCTGTAGCCTATGTACACAGAAATTGACCTAACAGCTCTGAATAAGGACAACAAAGCTAAACAAATAAAGGCAAATTATAGACTGGACTATTATGTAGAATGGTATGTGGAAAAAATAGGTGTTTATATGCGTATTATATAAATATATATGTAAGTCACCAATGATCAACAATAAAAATATAATGTCTATGCACAAGTCAGCTATTAAAATACATAAATAGTGCAAAGACATAAATACTGAATGAATATACGTTTACTGGATTATTATTTACAATATGTAAATGTATATATCAGTATACAGTGTATCGGGTTTACATTGACAATGACAGACGATATGTACATTGAGAAAATTAAAAACTGTAAATTATAATCTATAATCAAATACGTTGTTTTGATGTGATTGACAATGTGTGACTGATTTAATTGTTCGTCATGGGGATGCCTTTTTTCCTGGCAGAAATTAGCTTCCATAGTGTCCTTTAAAAACCAAATTAACTGAATATATTTTAATCCGAAATTAAGACTAGGTTTACAGAGTCAACTCATTTAATGAGCTCAGCGTTGAGTGGAGTTGAAGTGACTCGGGCCGTGAACGCACCCCGCCTGTCTGCTCTCTAGTTACAGTATGGCGGCTTGGACTTGCGGAGGAGGACAACTTCTTCTAGATTCCTTCCAGAAAACTGTAGGAAGGCGACGGCTTTAACTCATAACCGCCTCGGCAAACGCCGGCTGGACTGAGACAGACGACGGCAGCGCAACTTGTGGCTTTACGGAGGTTTTTTCCTGGAAGATAATCGGGCTGGTGTGATGCGTGAGGACCCGCAGTCAAGAAACTCCCCTGATTTTTCCGCGTCTGACTGTCAGTTAGCCCGGCTAGCTGCTCGGTAGCTCACCACCTCCATGCTAACGTTCGCTTGCAGGGCTCCGTTGTAGCCAAAAGGCGGGCTAGCTTGCTGCTTTTATTTGCTCCAGGAGACAGGGATGGCACTTCGCCTCCACCCGGTAAGCGAACTGGTTGAGTGGGGTGGGGAGAAAACATTTCAGGACCTGGTTGATAAGTTTGTCAGCACTCATTAGCCTAGCCTAGCCTAGCCTAGCTTTGCTGGTACAACGCCAGAAAACGTTGGCCGAGAGTTAGCGCTCTGCCTGTCCACTAGCAAGCTAGCCAATTAGCATTTTAGTTGCACAAGAAGACCTGCTAATCCCCGGTTCATCCCGGCTGAGTGTTTTGAAGCCTCTGCACTAACTAATTCAGACCAAGAGCGGAGACTGAACTGCATTAGTTGGCCTAATTGACCGTTAATGTTTAATAACTCAGGGGTGTTTTGGCGTTCAGTCTTGCTAGGTGTCGTTAGCGACCTTTATAGGTGTTCTGTGGAGGGAGTGGTAACGTTAGGTAGCTAGCTAAGCTTCCCTGTATCAGGGCAACAGTGTCACTTAGATTATGGCTGTAAATGGTGAATATTTTTCAGATGACAAATGTACTTAACGCCAAACGTGCGTGAATCGACTGGCGTGTTGCACATTGGGGTGTGTGCCCCTTGTTAGCTCGCTGCAAGACAAGACTTAACACTGCTAGAAAGCGCGCAATAATATTATTAATTGACCCTGTATACATTCGATAGGTTGTTTCCTGGATTGGTCACTCATTCAATCAGTGGTCACAAGTACTGGTGTGAGCTGTTGCTATCTTGGGAGGACTAACCATCCAGTCTGTGGTGCCTGACTGGCTTCCCTCGCCTGCTTCAGTGCTGGAATAGTTTGATGGACGTGGGAGGCTGTTTTCCAGGCTGTCAGTGCTATACTCAGTCATGTATGTCTTGACACATGGCACCCTGGTCTGTACATAGTGCCTGCTGTCACATAAGAATCGTTATGTAGCTTTGGTGGACAGTCAGTGAGGGGAATGTCTTGTCTTTTTTCTACCTGTTGGTTTGTTTTTTATTTTCGTTTGTTCCAAACACAGGAGAGTCTTGTTGATTCGAAGTGGGAAAGCGGTGCAGCCTGGGCTGTGCACAGTGGACAATGTCTATTAGTTAGTGCCTAGGAACTCAGAGGACTAACAGTTCTGCCTTCATATAGGCCACAGATATTGTAGATTATTCATTGGGGATTCCAACAGAACTGCCACTCTGGATCAAGAAAACCTGCCCCTCGTGTCTGGTTGGAGTAACACTCTTAAGCCAAAATCAATGCCTTCAGCGCTGGCTGTGTTCGCCTGCCGACCCAACTCACACCCATTCCAGGAGCGGCATGTGTACCTGGATGAGCCAGTCAAGATCGGCAGGTCGGTGGCTCGGTGTCGGCCGGCCCAGAACAATGCCACCTTTGACTGCAAGGTGCTGTCCAGAAATCATGCCTTGGTTTGGTTCGACCACAAGACTGGCAAGGTAAGAAAAGATGATGATGATCACTAAGATGACATTTAATACCGCGTTTTCCCCACAGGAGTGACTTTCCTTTGTTATTTCAGAGGAATTTGGTGTAAATCCTCACACGCTATCAAACAGATAGGTTTTGTGTTTTGAAGAAAACTCATAATTGACTAGTGGAGACACATTATCCAAAATTCTCCAGCAGGCAAGCCTCTGCAATAGCCTCGCTGACCTTATCTGTAAAAATTGCCACCTCAGAATGATTCTCATTCATAGTTCTATTGCTCTTAACACAGATGTGCTCTTTTATATAATGACACTCTGAAGCAAGACCTTCTCCCGAGCGTGAACTCTGTTCAGGCCTGAACAGATCCAGTTTGTTTAAGGGTGCGTTCACATCAAGCATGTTTGGAGGGAAACCTCATGCTCTGGAGTGTTTCCTCCTGTTGACGTATCTAACACTGTGCTTGGAGGGTAATACATAATCCCAAATGAGCACAGGAAATGTTTCCAAAACTCAAGGGATTAGGGGTAGAAAGACATTGATGCTTTTTGTCATGCTAGGAAAGCTGAAAAAAAGCATAATAAAACAAAGTCTGGATCAATTCTAGCCCTCTTCCCAAAAAATATCTGTCTATAGAAACCCTGCCCAATTGACAAGCTATCTGGGAGACTTCAGTGTGCAAATTCTGCCTGTAACTGCAGTATGAACCAGAATGAATGAAATACAACAAATACTTGACCCCTCTGAACCATGTCAAGGTATACTGGAACTTTCCTTACCTGGAGCCTTTCAGAACCTGTTTAAGTTATGATCCTGGCTGCTGTTCTCTGTTTCCCCTCGCCTTCAGCAACCGTGAAGGTGAGGATATATGTCATAAGAAATAGGAGCTGTTCTAAAATCATTGTGTCGTCTGTAAATTGCAAATTACACAAAATACAGTGCATTTGATGTTGGGCATTTAGCTCCAATTTGTTTTAGATATAGGGTTTTCTAGATTTCTAATTTGTTCTGTCCTGATTTGCAAAACATGTCTTCCTCATCTGCACCAATTTATTTCCACAAATAACTTGAAAACAAATTTGGCATTTTTGGAAAAACAACAGGTAACATATTAGCCACATTCTATTTTTCCTCACTGTTGTGTGAGGAGAAGAAGCTAAAACAATAAAACCAAAGCATATCAAACAGTAAGTTGAGCATTTTTGATTCATAAATGACTAAAACCATTAATTGGTTATGAGAAAAGTTAATCAGTTTTCTGAGTGTTGAAGACAGAAACAGTTATTTTCCTGCTCATTTATGCACACGAATGAATAAAACAGTAAAAGCAGTAGCAGCTTCAGAGCTCATTTTCTGGATGGGGTCACACTAAGTCCCAGACTAAACAATATTTTATGCAGATATCCAATTCTTGTCTGCGAAACCAACCTGTAATTTTTAAAAAAAATCCACAGGTCTGAGATCTAAAGCGGACAGATCAGATCTGCATGTTGTAGCATCTGTCGTTGTGTGGCTTCAGTGTGTCTGTAGTTCCTCTGTAGAACAGGTTGAACAGGCTGAGACAGCCACGGGATTATCCAACTATGTGGCATGCAGGGACTTTGAAATACCGTGTGTGTGTGTGTGCGTGTGTGTGTGTGTGTGTGCGTGCACGCGCACAGCATAAGCTATTTATACTGACACCAGCGTCATCCTTTCCTCTCTTCAGGGATAAATGCACAAACACATGGATTGACCAGCATACACTGATTTTATTGGCACTTAGGATTCAAAGAGGATCAATTACTTGTCAGCTTGTCATTATCGCCAGAGGCTAATGAACCTGGTCACTGATTGGTTCTGAATAACTTGCAGTGCTGAAGGCTGGTGACATAAGAGACTTCACAAGTGTTGAATGGATGTACAATAGGAACTCTGTTGGCTCAAAAACTTGAGATCCCTCTTCTGCAACATCTGTTTTTGGACTTATTTGAGATGTGAAACAGTTACAACGTGGGCAGATCAAACCATATTTAACATATTCTGAATTAATTGGCACATTTAGATAAAGGGTTAGTGGCATCTGGCAGTGAGGTTGCAGATTGCAAGCAACTGAAACTTGTCCGTTCTGGGCCACTGTAGAACAACATGGTGGACTCTGTTGAAGAGGACCTGCTCCATATGTAGATATAATGTCTCGTGTTAAGGTAATGAAAACATGATTCTTAGCTTCAGGTTAAACACGTAGTTATGAATATTATCTATTATATTCAATTTCTGCCAATATATCACCATAAATTCTACACACTGGCCCTTTAAGTTACCAACCATAGACTTCAACATCCCTGGTTCACATGCATCTCATTTCCTTGTTACTCTCCTGTCGTTTCCACCCCTCACAATAATCACAAGGGCTATATCCGACTCAATTATGTCGAATCAGATTTGGGCGTGACATGAATATTTGACTATTTGCTAATTTTTTTCCTTTAAGAGTTTGAACAGGGTTCAGCGGGATGTTAAGTGTGATGGTGACATTCGTGTAATGTAGTAAACAAGCTAACAATCCTAACGATGGATCGAAAGGGTGTTACATTTTTTTGCAGTCACTAGATGTCAAACAAAAGCCAGAGACTGTATCATATTAGGTTGCTGTGAGCTTTTAATTCACCACTTGTAAGCAGGAGCAGAAGATAACTGAGTCCGCAGTGGCCTATACCAAAGAGCAGTGTAAAAGCAAGGAGCACTCACTCAGCAGCAAAATCTGGGGACTGACTGATGATTGCAATCTTTGGCTTTCAGGGGGCAGCCCTAATAATAATAAAGTAAAGGTAGCATGACTCATTGAAAATAACAAAACAATAATTATCACATTTAACTGCAGATAAACAAAAGAACAATTTTATTACATGAAAATGTAAAATTAAGCTAGGTCTGCAAGAACTCACATTTGAGCTGTGCTCCAGTTACATGCTAACATAAATGCATGTCTCTTGTGTTGTTAGGGACAATAAAAAAAAGTGAACTTTCTCCAAACATACTGACATTTGGCAGCTTTTTGCTTCATCATACATCAGGCCAGAAACGTCAGTCCTTCAGATGTTGGACATTTGTGATCTATATCAGGTTATTTTTATGTATATCACTTTCATCACTTTCATAGATATGGATATACTGTTAAATGGCAGTAGCTTAGTATTCTCTTCCTTGCAAACACTCACTCACAGCATTAAGCACATAGACCTGGCTTGCCTAACCAATACCTCATAACTGTAGGTTCCTCTTGTAGTAAGAATGTTGCTTGTCACGTGATTCTGCAGTTTGTTCAAAAAACAGCCTGCACTTTCACTTTGCTGGAATATCACTTTGAAACAGAGTTTGTTGCTTCCACCTGGCTTGTTCTGTTACGTGACTGAGAGCGTGGTGATTTGAACACTACGCAGGAACCAATATTAGACAAAGACAAAATGTCAATGAGAACTGCTTTAACATATGTCTGATTGCACATATTGACACTTCCGGATGGTTTTTGTGCTCAGCAGTTTTCACCTCCCTCTAGTCTTTGTGTGATAAGTGCATACTGGAGAGAAACAGGTGTGACTGGTCGCATCCTGTGATTGATGAACCAATCAGTCGGCTCAATGATCCAGCAGATTGCTTTATTATTGATGTTATCATTCTGTACATCAGAGCAGGGGCCATTCTTCCTGTAAGACTATAAGAAATCCCCCAAAGATCTCTTACTTAGATCACTAAAACACACTCACTTCTCAGACTCTGCAGGAGCTGCTGGAAAAATCCCATCATGTCTTTCATGTCTGGTCAGTTTTATTGTCTTGCAGCCAGAATGAAATGTGATTAAAGATTGAGACCTGTAACACTGTGATTACATGTTACATACTGTAGCTTGCTGATGTCATGGCCTCCCTCTGGGACCGTTGCCTTGACACTGACTACTGTGAAGGAAGGATGAACTAATTGACATGAGCACAGCTGGTGGGATGAATATCTGAAGGGCTCTTAGAGGAAATAATGAAGTGTGTTCTTATTCAGGCAGCAGCTATCGTGGGGAAGGTCAGATCAGACCCAGCTGCTTCTCTTTTTAACCCTGGAGGTCCTGGGACCTCCATTTGGGAACTACTGTGCTAGAGGAGCTGAGATCCAGCCAATCAGACAGGCTGCAGTCCAACCGGAGGAGCAGTCAGACAGTTTCTCAGTCAGACAGATGGTCTCTTACTTCTTCCTTTCTCCATAACTTTGAGAAACTTTCCCTAGATTAAAATTTAATTAAAGACAGGACGACAGGACTCTGACAGTTTTTGCTAACAAGAGACCATCACCACATATTTTCCATGTATAGTTCTTCTGTTTTATCATTTCTGCAACAGAAACTATGTGAAGCCCAGCTGAAGCTTGTTTACATTCCATGAAAACAAGATAGAATATATATAACCATGCTAATGGCCCAAAATGTTGATTTTAAGTTGTTTTTCACAGTCCTAAGTTTGCATTCAACATCTCAGTGCTGAGACAGATAAAGTACTCCTGCTTTGATATTGCCAAATTTGTATTAATACACTGCCTGAAGGAGTCCCCATGTTTGGTATAAAACCACAGTGACCAGGGGTCTCATTTATAAACATTGCGTACGCACAAAACTAGGCCTGTAAGAGGCGTACGCCACTTCCCAAGCAGAAGTTGTGATGTATAAAAACAGACTTGATGCTTACAAACATTTTGGAGACGGGAAGATGGGGACGCAGATAGTGAGGCTGAAGCCTGATTGTAGAAATTGTCAGATATTTTTTGGCACACGCAATTTTTGGCTTTTGTTCATATGTACATTTTTAGTATGAATCCTACGCATTGTTTTATAAATGAGACCGCAGCTCTTTTTAGGAAATTACTAAGCTTATTAAAATAATGTAACTATATATTTCGGAGCTGTTTTTAAAGATTTACGTCTTCAGTAGGAACCAGTGGGCTTGGAGCTGAATGCCACAGCTTGAGCAGTGAAGTCAAAGATTTTAGAGACAGGCTAACACATCGTCGGATTTGGTCTTTTTGTGGATTTGTTGACAACAAGAGAGGTATAGAAAAGTGTTGTCAAAATATCAATTTATTGATACCCATTGTCTCTGAATATTTGAAACAGTTTCAATACTCATTTTCCGCAGTATTGACACACCGGCCTGGTATCAGCTGTGTTTTTTCATCCTCTTTTATTGTTATTGTTTACTAAAGTCAGTCTGCTGTTCTCTGCTATAAAGTTATTATTATATTTTAGCCTTGTTATATTTATCTTGTTATTTTAAAAAAAAAAAATCAATTTTATGCAGTCGTGTCAGTTTTCCCTGTGGTGTCAAAAATGATATTGAATAGTGAAAATTTTTTGAGGTATTGTATTGAAGTTAAAAATTCCAGTATCATGACAAAGCTAGTATAGAATGACACCAGATTCATACTGAACATTTTAACACTTTAACACTTTCTTTGTTTAAAGGAAAAAAAGGTGAGGAAACTTGTTAATATTTTTCTCAGAATGATTTATTGCAGTTAGTGCAGAAACAGCTGTAGTATTAAAACACTTCAAATATTATCCAGACCTAACAAGACAGTGAAGTTCTGCATAAAGACCCACTAGCATGACTGATTAGCACACTTAATGGACCTGAGACATCATTTATGTATTCACCTGTGCTCCTCCTGTAATGACCAGTTTGATAACATGTCTCTTGTTAAAATTACTTTTAATGTCTCCCAATAAATTGTCTCTGATTGAGGGAATTGTTGTCAAAACCACAGTAAAAGGCAGAAAATAACAACTGTGAAAACGACTTGAAATGCTCCCTAAGAAGCATGCCTCTTGCTTTGTACATGAGACAGGGCAGTTGTGTAGCTGCCAGTAGCTGTCATTAACCCAGCCAGCCTGTCAGGAAGGCCGCTTCGAAACCTCTGAACAGCACGTTAGTCAGTCAGTCAGTTGGTGGTGGTGTGCTCAGGCAGATACATAGCAGATTAAACCAGATTTAGAACTCACTGTGGAGATCTCTGTAATACAGCTGTATCACTTGAAGTTATCCAGTCATTTATTCATCCAGCTGGTGAGTGTGTTCACTGAATCTTAACCCGTGTATCGTTGTGGAGGACATGGTTGTGACGTCAGAACCATGGAGCCATGACACTGATCTGTTTACACGCTACAACAGGGGTTTAGAAAATGTTACAGGAAAAAAATAAACAGAATATCACTTAATTCAAGCTGCTAGTCAAATTCTGGTTTTGTAAAGCGTGTGGCTCCTGCATTGATTTATATTAGCAGGCAAGTGTCTGATAGTGGGAAGGTAAAATGTTGAATTGTCCTGCATCCTGCTTCATGAATACCCTGCTAGCCAGTGTACATTCTGCTGCATCAGTGTTGCAGCTCTGTGTGAAACGACGTTGGTGCTAAATTTGTCTTCTCTCGCCCTGCTTGTTTCCCTGCTGGCGGCCTATATGCCCAGTGTAATACCTCGCATCAGGGTCTGCAGCACTGTTCTGCCGGCCAGTGTCACATTTGGTCGACCCTCTGTGGAGGGTTTGGAGTTGAGAGATGAAAAGAATGCAGGGGACACCCAGACTTAAATTACGGTATGCCTGAATGAATGTTAAAGAAGTCTTATCAGACCCTCATGGTTTGAACAGGTGTAAATACCAGTCAGCAAGTAGCAGCCTGTGCTGGGCGCCACAGAGGGAATATCCCTCAAGACATTGTCATTTTATATTTCTATTTCATAAGGATTCCCTGGTCAGTTATGTTTTGTATTTAGCTCTGGCTGTTGCTCGTTTGGAAACTGTTTTAAATCCGATTTCTACATTTGGAAAAAGATGTGGCTGATAATAAGAACATCAGTTGCTGCCTGCTTTTATTAAACCCCTGAAAGTATTAATTCATCTGTGATTGGAATAAGTGCAATTTAAATAAATTATGGTCCATATCAGATGTTTATATCTTCTTAATCTTTAAATGTCATCAAGGCAGTAAAATATAAAAGTAGTGTGAGGAATGTTTGCATGATTTGAGCTGAATGGAAAATAATTTCTTTGTCAGTGATGCTATGTGTTGCAGAACCTGTCGAGTTTTATTTGAAATTCCAACTATTATTCGAACCTTCAGGGGAAAAAATAAATATTTCATCTGTATTGATTTGTCCTAACTTATAATTCATTGCAGAATAGCAACAGGCCATGCCTTGAACTACAGCGAGTGTTTGCAAAATGTCACCCTGATCTATTGAATGCCTGTTTCCCTTAGCAAAGCAGACTGTTGTAAAATGCACCTGCTTTACAGTAAAGTTGTCACTGCAAGAAGTGACCTTTTATTTGTGAAGCACTTGGACAACCGAGACACCACAAATCAATGTAAATTATACAGTGTAGTTTAGAGTTAGGCTACGTGGATTGCTTTCAAGATGATTTAGACAAATTACATATTGTTGTTATTCATTTAAATTTGATTTGTTGAGAAAAATACAGGCCTTTTGCTGAAAATCAGACACTTGCATGTCTCTCATTTTCCCTCTTTTGTGAGTTTAACTGGTATTGTAGGCTCTAGGAGCAGAAATGTTTGTCCATCTGTTAGTCTTCAACATGCTTACAAACATGGCAACAACATTAGAGTTACAGACTAAAGTTTGCATGTTAACATGCTAACATGGCTGCAGCGGTATACTGGTTTCACGGTATAATGTGGTATAAAAATTGACGGTTATCATACTGTGTATATTTCAGGGATGCACCGAATATTCGGTAACCGAATATATTCGGCCGAATATTGCAAAGAAATACATATTCGGTATTCGGTGGAATAAGTGAAAAACAAGGCCGAATAATAGCAGCGTGTTTTGATGACGCAATCAAACAGTGTGCGGTGACGGATGGAGTAAAATGTCGGCAGTGGGGCAATATTTCAAAGTGTTGGAGAGTGATGGAACAAAAGTGGTTTGCAAAGAATGTAATACTGAACTATCTAGAGTAGTGTTGCAGGGTATACTGGTACCAACGGTAGACCGCTGTACTAAAACACGACGGTACATATGATACCATAATGTTGGAGTACCGTAGTACTATGGTACCTCAGGTACCACTACTGTGGGATAAGTTCAAAGTCCAGTCGCAAGAGGGTGAGTGTTCATGCGCCGTCCAGTAACGGCGTGCGCTGGCCACCTGGCACTCGATATGCTGCTGCAGTGGTTTGTATCCAGTGACATTTCAGGTATTAGCTGAGCTATTGAGTATCTTTGAGCAGTGAAAGTTATTATTGATTTATTTTTACTTGTAGGTTAGATTTGTTTATATATGCTACAGTGATTTGTTTTCCACAGAGCTCTATGGCGCGAGCATTTCACTCACCTTTGTGACTAAAAATAGTTTTGTGCGAGCAAAAGAAATCATTCAGGAGCAGCTGTGCGAGTACAGATTTCAACCAGCAGCAGAAACAAAAGGTGAATCCTGCTGGTTGTGGGTTGAACGGGGGTCACAGACACAGACAGGAATGTATTCCTGTCAAATACGGCGGCCGTGTGCTCCGCGGCGCAAGATAATGGCTTACCGGCGACGGAGAAGTCCGGCTCCAGGTCCAATAACTTCCTCTTCTTGGTGTCATGACTGCCCAAAAGTACCTGGACAGCCGAGCCATGGCGGCACACAGGTATGTGACGTGTCAGAGGAGAAACGTGCCGTTTACATTTCCCTCTTTGTGGCAGGTAACGGTCCACAAACCTCACCGCACTTAAGGGACTGTTCTTAACTTGTCAGGGGAGGAGGGTGGCTGGTTGATTTTTATTTCATTTATTTATTTTATTTTGATCCCCCTATGTTAATCACTTATTGATGCTGTTTTTGAAGTATGAATAAGTCAATAAGTAATTTATTCCATTGAAATATCATTGATGTATTATAGAAAAATGATTTATCTTTTTATAAAGGACAAAAGGCACATCTGCCTCATTTTCGCTGTGGTATCGTGATACTACTCAGAACTGTGATACTTTTACTGGTATCATACCGTGGGTCCCAATTTTGGTACCATGACAACACTAATCTGGAGGAGGTTCATCTGCAAAAACTAATGAAAAACTAAACAATGGCATTCAGTATTCGGTACTCGGCCAAGCGTTTAGTTTTATTTGGCTTCGGCTTCGGCCACAAAGTTTCATTTCGGTGCATCCCTAGTATATTTGCTTGTCTACAAATGTTGGCAGAAATATTTATTGATACATAGATACTGACTATTTGAAAGTGACTATATGGTATTAAAAAATGCAACTGGACAAAGAATGTGAACTTAATTTTATTTATTTTCAAAAGGGAGACATTTACACAAAATTCCATTAAAAATTGATTCAAGTTTTAATTATAATAAAGCATTTGTTGAACCAAAAACCCTTCTGTTTAAATTCCTTTAAGGGTCATTGTAATTGATAATAAAAATTGTGTAATACCATATACCTTGATACCATAAAACTGTGATATTTTTTGAGATAAATAAACAAAATACTTTGGTTTAGGTAATAACACGACCTTCGCTTGGCAAATATTTCAGAATAATACCGTAATCTAGATATTGTCTGTTTTCCATTCCTCTAACACTTTCAGTATGCACTTAAAAGCCTCAGTTATCTAGTAGCATGGCTTTATAATGAGGTGATGTTTATGTAAGGTCAAAGTAAATAGATTTACGGACTTGAGTGGCAATTCTCGCAGCTATTAGACCTGGATGTTAATAGCAGGATGTTTCATCATATAGACACTCATTAGGTGTTTGTGCTGGATGAAAGATCATGTTATTTTCAGTGTAGTTGTTTGAAAATAATGGTTCTCATTATTTTCAATGAGAAAATCATGAGAACACAGGTACACACACGTACACATGCACACTTCCTACAGTAGATGAGTCATTAGATTGCTGTAGGCTTCAGGTGGGGCCACTTGTACTCTGAAATAGACAACAGAGTCTTCACTCCCTGTACCTTTTTAGTGTTAAAGCTGGACTGTGAGCACCTCCTAACAGTCAGTGTCAGTGAGCACAAATGTAGCTGAGTATGTATAGATAGGCCTATGGCTACCTGACTGGAATGCCTTTTTGTGCAGCCATCAGACCTGATTTCATTCCTAAAATCTATGAGTACATAAGGCATACGTTAAAACACTGATAGTTAAATGCAGTGCCATCCCAAGCTGCAAAACATCATCAGATCTTCACTGCTACAGACTCACTGCAACAAAGTGCTAACACCACTGTAGGATACAGGTCATATTCAGGGAGTTTATCAGTTACTCAGGGCAGGGTTTTAATACTGCATCATTCACAGGGTCCAAAATTAGCTACTACTTCAGCCCTACTTAACTACGACCCTCAACACTGCAACACACAAGCTAATCGACTACATTTTGTTTTGCATCTTCACACTGGTGGTGGCATGCAACTAGTACCAGTGGTGCTAGTACTCTACAGAGGAGAATTTCACGCTAACTGCAAAGAGAGTCTGCAAGTGTGTGGTGTTGGCTTTTTTTTTTTTTTTTTTTTTATAAAAGATATTTTTGGGCAGTTTTGCCTGTAGTTGACAGGAAAGCCAAGTGTGAAAGGGGGGGAGAGAGAGGGAATGACATGCAGCCAAGGGCCACAGGCTGGAGTCAAACCCGGGCCACTGCGGCAACAGCCTTGTACATGGGGAGCCTGCTGTATCCACTAAGCCACCGACGCCCTGGTGTTGGCTTTTTTAATCACAGCAAAGCCAATACAGCGAGCTGCAGGATTTGCTGCAGGTACTTGTCAGATAGGCTCTGCTTGTTGTTTTTAACGACATCGAATCTTATGCAGTTTTACGGCTGGATGATAAATCATCTTGGCTGGAATTTTTTTCAGTTTACCAGCCATTGGCGGATAAACCACAAATATAATTTTGGACTTTGTTCATTCACCAGCCTCTTTAGTCTGTTTCTGCACATGAGTGTAGTTGATCTATGATAACCAGAGAGCTAATCACTCAGTCAACCGGGCAGCTGGTGGAGAGCAGCGCTGACAGCAGAGCAGAGCTGTTGTCTGGTATCAGTATTCCACGGCATGGTAATCGCCTCGATCTGAATACCAACACAGCACAGGAACGCTGTTACACACAGACAGGACACAGCTCTGTAACTCTCTTTAAATCCGTGTGAGTGTGAAGGAATAAGACACTGTTGGCAGGAAAAGGCACCCTGGCAAACTCAGCTCTGGCATTGTGCACGTGTGTGTTCACTGAGAGGAGCGCTGCATCCAGATACTGCAGCAGGACACCATGATGGAGCATTAGAAGAGGAGGGTGGGGATCTTTGGGAATCTCATTATTGGTGTCACATTTTGATTCAGAATCAATTCTCATTTCAAAACTGATTACTGACTCAATAAAAGTAAAGGATGGCATTATTTTTGTGCTCCTACTCGGGTACGCTGTGTGCCAAATTGTTCACTTGTGTCCGTTGTCCACTGAAATGCAATATCCAACATAACTGACAGTTAGGCTAGTACTCAGCTCTTTTTTAAAAACTGCATTAATTCAGATGCATCTTTCAGTCTTCTGCCACACGATTGACTTCTGACTTTTTTTGTTCCATCAACATAAGATTTTTGACATCGCAGTTCTTGAGTGATGATCACGTAATCATCGCATTGCTGCAGTTTTACACTCCATCTACACACCCCAAACAGTCCCTGCTCCTCTGGCTGCTGTTTATTATTTATTTATCTATTTATTTCTTTTTTTCTTTTTCTCCTTCTCTTTCTTATTTATTTATTATTATTTATCTATCTTTTTTTTCTCTCTTTCTGGTCTCAGGCTCAAATGTTTACCATGTACTTTGCAAAGTAACTAACAGCTCTTGGAAAATAGCTCTACAGCACTTTAATTTCTAGTGTTTTACATTACTCCAGCACTTTAACCCCCAATGTCTCTACATCTACTACTGTCATCTATCACAACTGATCACAACTACAAGATCTATGTACTGGACTCTGCATTGCTACAGACTTACACACTATCCACACACCCCATACAGCCCCCTCTCCCCCGTCTGCTTGTTACCTGGTTGCGCCCAGAAACAAGGCATAAAGCATATATATATACTTAAGGCACTGGAGGCAATATGATGTGTGCAATATTTCTGTTATGTGACGCTGGCCGACTCTATACTGCAACTATAAGACTGTTATGTGTTTTAATGTATCTAATACTGTAATTGTATATTTTATGTGTACTGTATTGATTTTATACTACCTTTTAGGAACTATGCTGATAAACATCTGGCAGGGGGACTACCAATGTAAATCAGCCCCTGGCTGCAATTGGGTGCATCTACATTTTCTTTTTTTCTTCTCTTTAAAAGAAATGTTTATTGATGTACACTGTCTTAAACAAATAACCGTTATTGATGCAGCATTTATGTGCTCCTCGGAAGATCTGGTTTCCTAAGTTGAGAGGTCATTCTTCCGACTTTGGTTTGTTCACGAGGAAAAAACATGGACGCTACAAAGAAGACATGTTGTACTTTTATATTACAAAGTGATTTTGTCACAGACTTGTTGCTGCACCAGTACATTCCCAAAAGCTACTACAATATTACTTTACCTGACTAATGCTAATAAATTTGTCTGCCATGTTTTTGCATATGATATGTCAACTTGGCAACTTGTGTACCAACATTTTTGCTGACTTTCTGTGTTGTTGTTCTGGCTTGAGGGGGTGTTCACCAGTCAGGAACTGATTTTATGAATTATTCAGACACCATGTGAACGCAGGGTGAATTTATCTTTTTTACTCACCCACCTATAATTAGAAGTGAAACTAGTACAGACGATCAATTTCCATTTGTTGATTCTTATAGCTAAATGTGCTATTTTCTCTTGCTGTTGACTCACAGTTAAATCACTTACATGCTTCAGTTCCTACAGTTCAAGCAGCCACTGATAATGATGTCAAAGGTCAGGTCACAGTGCCTTGACAGTAGTTGGAGATGGAGGTACATTGATTACTTTGTAGTACTGAGGTTCAAAACGCAGCCCTATGATGATGATTGAATGGAAAGAATAAGAGTAGGTCTGATGCTGGATTTTTTTAAGGTTGATGCAATAAAGTCAACTAGTTTTATTATATAAGGAATCCAAGTGTTAATCAACACGTTTGCCTTCTAGCAGAGACGTTTTTTATACCATAAAACTTGAGTCTCATGTAATGTGGAAAATTCTGTAAAATTTTCTTCCATTTTATGTGTCTTCCTTTCCACTTCCCTTTCTGTCTCTTGGAGGTGTGTGTTTGACACGTGACACTAACTTTTACTATCTTGAACTTGATACAGGCAGCTTTCGTAACTTGTTCATACATGATGCAAGCTCTTAGAAGCAGAGTTTTTTTTTTTTTTTTAAGAGCGCAGTGGTGTTAAGCCTGTTTACTATTTGCACATCTGTTACATCACTCTATTCTACACCAGCCATTATGTAGAGCTCTGTTCCTACATATCTTGTTGGCTCTTAAATCAGTGAAAGTGTGCTGTTAACCTCAGAAAAGATTAACATACCAGCCACAGCTGAACATTATCCAGCATGGTGGGAAGGCTGTCGTCAAAAAGCCAGAAGAACATGTTGGCTAGAGAAAACTCCAATTGACAGTATAACTGCAAGCATTAATCATTTGTTTAAAACTGTTAATTTAATTGCTAACTAACAATTGATAATCAAATAATTGGTGTGAGTAATTTTTAAAGTCAAAATTCTCTGATTCCAGCTTCTTGAATGTGAATATTTTCTGTTTTTTTTACTCTTAAAAAACTGAATGTCTTTGAGTTGTGGACGAAACATTTGAGGATGTCTTCTTGTGTGTTAAGAAACTGATTTCCATTTGTCAACATTTTCTGACATTTTATAGACCAGACAACTAATTTAATTTATCAAGAAACTAATCGGCAGATTAACTGACAATGAAAATAATCGTCAGTTGCAGCTGATGTCAACAGGTGAACCATTTTGTGTTATTATCTAGTGAAGCAACTCTTAGTGAGTCTTCAACCTGGCGACATTTCCTCAGACAGGAAGGAGGATGCTGTCGACACAGTCTGCCTTTATGAGCTTATTGTTAGAAGTCACAACCAGAACACATGATGCTAAACCCCGTTATGTGGCTCTTAAGTTTAGGTTAACTAGTTGAATTAGCATAAAGGTTACTTTTCCAGATGCTGCAGCAGTTTCACAGAGCTGTAAAGAAATACATCTTGTGTTGAATTGCCTCCTTTGTAACAGAACTACAGAAAGCATTAAAAAGGTACTTCATATTAATTTAACTGTGAGGAAATTCCAAAACCTCTCATCATTTAATAGGACCTAATACATGATTAAATATTTAAGTGGGTGATAACACTACAGTATATTCAGTGATTGATCTTGTTGGCATTAGGACTGTTGCTATTAAATGGACATAGTGGTATATAGGGTATCATTAAAATAAGTACCTGTGAAACAAATGAGGACCACAGAGGTCATTTAAGAAATGCAGTACCTTGTATAGGAATAAGTGTAATAAAACTAAGCAGAACTAGATATTACCGTTAGCTGCTTGGTACATAAACTTCTCTGCCACTTATATGTGGATATCATGAGGACAGGTATTTTATGATGTCATTCAAAATTTCTTGCAAGATTAGAGACGCAGCAGAGGCTGAGACGTCCTAGAAAAAGACATTTTGTCTTTTCTAAATGTATTTTATTGAGCCTAAACTGAAACTTTAAGCCTGCATTTAATGATTATTTTTTGATTTAAGCGTTTAATCTAAATGTTAAAGTGAAATGTCAAAAAATAATCAAAAATTGGCCATCAGAAGTTGAAAGAGCTTAAGTTGATGTCTTCAAATTGTCCGACTAACAGTCCAAAACCCAAAGATATTCAGTTTATAATCATATAAAACACAGAAAATGCTCAGATTTTGGAGCTGGAATCGTCTTTGCTTAATCACTTAAATCATTAGACTTATCGGTTATCAAAATTGAAGATGATTGATTCCCTGTCTCGACTAAATAATTCATCAGCAAATTTTTTTCAGCCCTTGTAATTACATATTTGACTGTAAAATCAATGATTCTGTTGAAAGTTTGTCTTGCAAGCCACTAATTCATTTAATAAATAACAGATGTTGGAGGACGAGGGTTCTTGTCTGTTGAGCACTATCTGTCTTCCATATAGACCACTAAAGAGACAGAGCCGAAAATAGGCAGCTGAAAATAGGCAGCTGAAATCTGTAGCCGAAACACCCGCTCACCACCACTCACCTTTCAAGGAAACGCAGACACTGTTCTGCAGGAATATGCTCACATGCTGACTGATAAAACCCTCTTTCTGTTTGCCAGTAGCAGCAGACCGCCTCTTTTGGAAATGGTGGCAGGCGTCCAGGCTTCAGTCAGCTGGCTCGCTGCACCAACACACACCGGCATCAACAAACGCTCCCTGCTCTCTCTCCATCTACAGCCTCTGTCAGACACGCAATGTAACCTGGAAATGCTCTGCCGGTTTTATGTGCCAAAGCACCCCAAGTTAACTTTGACTAAAAAAAAAAATCAAAGACACGCTTCCACTCCAGTCCACTGATGATGATGAGATAACAAGACAGCTTAACGACATGTTGTACCACGCAATCTTTCACCACATGCATTATACTTCTTGCTCTGGCTCGGCTCATGTGGAAGATGCTAAATATCTTGTGAGCACTGCGACGGTGTGTAAAATGATTTCATTACCAGTATATTTCAACTGGAGATGTCTTGAGCCTGTATCAGTGCTCGTGTGGACATATTTTAATGGAGCGGTATTGGCCAAAAACAAAACTGAGCAAAATTTGGTCCTGTCTTGATCGTGTCTTTACTCTTTTGTCCACCTCAATGTGCTGTTGCAGCACTGTGCTTGAGGCTGCAGCTGTTATTTCAGTGTGTCAGATTCATACACCATCATTTAGTAGTTTAACGACTCTTTTAACAGAGATAAAAACAGTATAATTCATACACAAAATGTTTTATTTGCATTTGAAATAGAGTGAAATAAATATGACTAATTAATTGATTTAAACTTTTATTTAGTCGATGTTGCCACACAGTTGCGTGATAGGAGAATACCATTTTTTCCCTGTGATTTTTGAATGTTTTCCAGTCCAGAAAAGCATCAGTGACCCCTGATCATTATTAAACCACAGTGGTGCAACTGGGCTCTAAATATTTAGTTTGTCCGTTTTTCTTTAAACTGTGATATATTCAGCTGATACTCCCTGATCCAGTTCAAACAGTGCTTAACCTAGACCAACCTTCTGTTTCTTTTTATGATGTCTGAAGAGTAGCTTGGCTGAAATGACACACTTGGCTTTATTTTGCACCTGAAACAGAATCAGGAGTCTGTTCTTGTTTAAATCTGTACACATTTTGATGCTAGGCTTCCAGTTTCTCTTACCAGCAGAGGTGTACACAACTTCACTACTTGAGTAAAAGTACAGATACTCCTTGTCAAATATTACTCCAATACAAGTAAAAGTAGCTTAGTCAAAATATTACTTAAGTAAAAGTACTTAAGTATTTGCTTAAAAAATTAGTTGAGTAAAAGTACTTTAAAAAATCTCAGGAAATACAGGAGAGGAAAGTAGCTTTATTGTCATTCTGACGCAATTCTGCTACAGAAATGTTTGTAGCTCAAAAATAAACAAATGAAAGCAAGAAGCCTCAGAACACAAACTCAGCTGCATTCATCAACAAATGAAATTGCTTCATATTGCCAAGAAAACAAATGTTACCTTCCAACTGTATTTTTCTCACAAAAACCCAAATTTCCTTTTCTTGTAGTTACATTTGAACACATCAAGTGTGACACTGCAAAAACTAAAAATCTTACCAGTATTTGTCTAATTTCTAGTCAAAACAAATCTCATTACACTTAAAATAAGACACATCACCTAAAAAGTAACTTGTTTTTAGACAATTTTCACTTGTTTCAAGCAAATTTTCACTTGAAACAAGTAGAAAAATCTGCCAGTGGAGCTTTGCTTGTAATAATTAGAAAAACATTTTTCGGTTCACATCCAAAGTTAAGTTTCGTTTAAGCATGACTTAGTACAGCTAAATCAATACGGCTAGGACAAACCATATGTGAATCGGCAGAAACAGTTTATTTTCTTTGGTATCAGAATTTAGCAAAACAAACAAAAAAAAAAAAAAAAAAAAAGAAATTCATTGGTTGACGTAAGAGCAAAAGTAGCGAGTAATGAGAGCATCAGTAGAAATGTAGTGGAGTAAAAGGTACAGTATTTGTCCTTCAAATGTAGTGGAATAAAAGTAAAAGTATCCCCCCAAAATAATACTCAGGTAAAGTACAGATACTGAAAAAAATGTACTTAAGTACAGTACTCAAGTAAATTTACTTTGTTACTGTCCACCACTTGCTTACCAGTGAATTTCTTCTATTCTTATTGAACTGTTGCTCTGAGGATCTTTGTCTCTTTCTGCAGTTCGAGTTTTCAGTACAGCACTTTGTTCTGAATGTAAAAAACAAGCCCTTCATGTAATGTAACATCTATTTGTAAAGAAACTTTCTATAGCTTAAAAGCATGAAAGAGCACTCAAACATATAGAGGAATCCTCTCTGACATCAGACTGGATCCAATCAATTTAATCAACATTCAAGTAAATAAGCACTGGGTCGGATTCAGTATCAGCGGGCTTCCAGTGTTAAAGGACGCATATCGGGATATCCCTAGTTTAAACAGTCAACATGGAACTTTTCCAGAACAGAGGCCTATGTGTGAACGCTAAAAATACATTGTTTAAACAGATGGAGGGACCCAGCAGTGCGACAGGCTCCATGTCTGAAAGGCGTTAACTGCCGTCTTTTTCTCTCTTTCTGTGTCCCTCTTTTCTCTGCTCAACAGTAAATATAACAGGTTTATTGTACCAGTCGTGACTCGCTTCCTTCAGTGTGACAGATTCATTCATTTAATAAAATATGGAGAAAATCTCACGCCCCAGTTCCAGTCCTGTGGTGTGACCAATCCTTTGACATCTAGTTTTTACAAAGGAGCCTCCTCATACTTTTACTGCCAGTAATTATTAAGACAACTCTCATGGCTTCTTCTTTGTTTAACATTTGACCTTCCACTCAACTTCTGCAGCTTTGGCTTCTGATGTTAACCTGTTGTCTTTTGAGCTGTAGAGTAATAGATTACATTGACATTACTACTTTAAGTATTCCTATAGTATATTATCCGTATTGCATCAGTGCTTGCCCCTGCCATTTTTCTGTTTTATGGTTTAGCATTGCTGCTTTGCCTCAGTGTTTTCACATGGACCTGAGAGTTCAAAGAACATTTTTCATCAAGCCTCTCAGAGTAGGAAATCTGTCCTGACTGGCCCAAGATTCTCAGTGTGACGGATGTTTGGTCCAGCTATCAGTAAAAGTATTTTATTGTCTTTCCTAACCAAGGAAAGTCATCCTATCTGTATTTGTAGTAGAGCCACAGAGCTGTTTGGACCTGTCGGGACTCCCCAGACAAAAATCTGCATGTGTCTTAGATGATGAAGAAATACAGGATGTAGTCTTCAAAGATATCCATCTCTTCCTCTCAAAGATATTAAGTGAATAAAAGAGTAAGTCAACAGAACAGTCAACAGTACTGCTAATTCGATACTGTAATTTATTCTCTTGTTCATACCGGCCATCAGAAGATCCCTTCCTAACATGCTTCTAATGTAAGAAGTCAGAGGTCATTATATCTGAGCCTAATATCATAGTTGTGTGGTCAGAATTAATCAAATCATGTGGCTATCCTCCAAATTTCCTTTTTAATTTTTTTTTAAGTAGGAAATTCCCTCTTTGTGTTTCCCTGGACAGTGTTTACATGCTGAGCTGTGGTGGAGGGATAGTAACATGAAAAGGGAAAAATTTAATATACTCTGCAGTTGTCGGACTGCTAAAGCCTCACATGACGTACAGATGAACTTTGAATTTTTACAGAGCACAAGGACTGTGGACTTTATCCCCTATAACCTACACTGAAAGCACATTACAGGGTTCGTCCTTGAATCTTTAGGGGAAAAAATCAAGTACTGGAATACCTTGAAAATGGCCCTTTTTTAAACAAAGTTCTTAAAGTCCTTGAAATTCAAATGAACCACAATGTCTTATATTTCTACCTAAGTTTTGTTCTTTAGGTCATTATAATTAAATTGCTCAGAATCAGAAGTCACCCAGCTTTTTCTTATTTCAAATTTTGATGCATCATTTTCTTACAGTGCACGCTCTCCTCTCCTTTTATCCGTTCCTTGATAATGTCCCACCAGACATTGTAGTTTATGTTAACTTCGCTTCACTCTTAAAACCCAGGCAAAATCAGTAAGCCTGTGTAGTCATGGCTCAACATTCATTCATTTTCTGTAACCACTAATCCTGTTAGGGGTCACGGGGGGGGGGGGCCTCTAGCCTATCCCCGCTCCCACTGGGTGAGAGGCGGGGTACACCCCGGACAGGTCGCCAGACTATCATGGGGCTTAACTAAACATGATTTTACTTAATGAGGCGGCTTTTCACCGTAATTTGTTTTCCTCTCTCTTCAGCGGTGCTCCGATGTCATAGCTCCGCCAAAACTAAAAGTGAAACATAAGTTCCAGCTGACATCATGTCCTTGCGCTACTTTCAGATGGTTCTATTTTAAAGATGATTTTAACTTTCTTCATTATGTGTAACGCTACTCGTTTTTATAATGAGTTGACAGTTCTCTCTGAAATCAGAAAAGCATGACGGTGTTTCTCCCTCTTGTCTTGTGCCATGTGCAGGCTGCTCACCATGTCAGAGTTCAGTTGTAGTGAGTTTGTATGGTTATGTTGATGCCCTGGTTCTGAAACTTTCTCTCAGATTTCAAGTTTTAGATTCACAAGAAAATGTTTCATTGCACTAGTATAAGCACCATGTCATTCAAATGTTTTGTTGAGGATTTTATACAGTTATGCCTAAAAAGAGTGTGACGAATAACCCTTGGCTGAAAGCAGAGACATTGATCACTTCACTTATTTCTTAAATAAAAACGTGTATTTGGAAATGAATTGTTTGCTTTCAGTGAAAAAATAGTGCTTGGAAAAAGTACTTGAATTTAATGTTGTATTGTCTGTATGAACCCTGACATTAAGAATAGATCTGTGAGAGGCCTGTATGGACAGGAGGAATGACTTAGTGTGACCCCTATGCATGATTCTGAGGGACTTGATCAATATAGGCCCAGAGCCGATCTGTCAGCTGACCACTACTGTCTGTTCATTACCTCATCATGTGTGTGTCTTTGTGTGCAGCATCCAACCAAACTGGTGTCATGTGTTGACCTGCTGACTGGTTAAGTGGTTGTTGTGCCTGCTGGCTGCCAGTGGATGGTTTGTACTGTTTTTGGAGTCTGAGGGCAAATTAAAATCCAAACACAATTACATGGTATTGGTTTAGCTGACACTAATGAGGGAGGAGAGATGGAGAGAGAGGGAGGAGGAGGAGGACAGAGCAGGGATAAAGGGATGCAGTGTTTCCCAAAGATATGTTCTGTCAGTGGGTGGAAGCGGTGCAGGAATGTCAGTGGCGGTGAAAACCAGTCACAAGTGTAGATTGGTTTGAAAAGTGGTGCATTTGTGTGACACTGTGTGGGAAAATATCTCCCTATTCCAGAATTATTTTCAGAGCATTTTTAATACAAGAAGTTTACAAAATATCCTCAGAAATGTTTTTCTTACGTTGTCCTTGAGTGTGACAGCAAACACTTCAGTCTTGTACTTCAGAGCCTCTCACCCGCACTTGAACTCAGCTTATCAGCAGACTTTTAAATTAATGCACATTGAACAACCTTTTGTGTTTCGTACAACCCTGAAATTAGTAGAAACAAATGTTCTGTGAGGATGGTAGAAAAATTGTGCTTGCTGTTATATAATTGTTAATGGGGATGGAGATTAATCACTAATGGCTGTAGTAGAGGAACAGTGGGATGAATGCGGAGGCAGAAACACAGATGGACTGGAGAGAGAAGGAAAGCAAAACAGATAGACAGGGAACGGATAGAAAGACCAGTAAATATGTGTAGAGCTGCAATTATAAGTCGACAGAATGTTCATGGATGATTTTTATGATAATCGGTTAATTGTTTAAGTCATTTGTCAATCAAAAATGCCAAACATTTGATGGTTCCAGCTAGGGCTGGGTGATATGGCCTTAAAAAAAAAAAAAACTCAGATTTTTTCACAACAAATCCGATTCACGATTTAAATCGATTTTTCCCCTCTACTTAAAATCAATTTTCAGAAAAATATTTGCTGCCTGGTAGCACATACCGGGGCTCCAAAACTTTGAGCATGTGAATAAACCCCGGCTTTTCCACGGTAAATATGGGCACCATATCTCTTGCAAGATACATTGCGATTGCATTCGTGATCGCTTTCCACCGGGCCCCTTTTTATCATACAGCAGTGTTTCCCCTACCATTATATTGCCAATTTGCAGTAAATTGGTAGTACTGCTACTTTGGGTAGCAACAGCCTTCAAACACACTTTGCAGCAGGGTGCTGTTTATTCTGTGTCTGACGCCACAAAACCAAACTTGTTCCCTTTGTTGGGAACAAGTTCTTCCCAGCTCGCTGCCATGATGTTTGCGTATCAAGCGCGTGGGGAGGAAGGGTGAGCCCACTCTGAACTACGGGAGCCCAGCGGGGAGCGTCGGTGGCGGATGTTAAAGAGAAACTCGATTTTCATTAAAACAAATCGACCTAAACTACAAATTCGAATTAATCGATAAAATCGATTTATCACCCAGCCCTAGTTCCAGCTTTTCAGATGTGAGAATTTGAATTTATGATGGCCATTTTCCACTATTTTATGAACGCATTCAGAAGATTAATCTGTAATGATAACAATTAATTGCAGCCTTTAATATTGTATGTACAGGGGTTCCCACATATGCATTTATTTGTGGCAGGCAGCTATGATTAAAATATCTGCCGCCACATCTTGATTTGAGCTGGATCATTCATTAGGTGTGCTGTTGGAATATATATTCATACTGTTTGGTTATTTTTTGCTCTGCAGACGGAAGGCACAGACAGGCAGAAACTTAACCTTTTGTTGCACCGGGTCTAAAGATTGCTTTTACTCGCAAACAGCTGCTCCTCTCATCCATCGATCTGATCAGCTCTGATCAAATCGACTGATTATTTACCCACCCCGCGGCTCTAAACTCCACAGACTGCTGCTTAGGGAAATAATGAAGGGTGCTGCCTAAGCTGCGTTCATGGACCTGGAAAAAAACCTCTGAATTTAGATAGGGGACACAGACTGATAGGACACACAGACAAGGGAAAAAACAAACAAACAGGGTCCTGTTAAATTGCTACAGGTATTCGATAAGTGTGTCAATAAGTTAAATAACTTCAAAGATCCAAGTAGACTCTGTCAATTCTGATCATCATCACAGGGGAAATGTGTTTTTGAGGTAAAATGAAAAGTGTGAACTGTGAAGGGATAAAAAAAGCAGCATGTGATGACGTGCTGCTCTCAGTGTTTGGGTCTGTTAAGGTTGACCACATTTTGGACCGGGTCCAGTCATCCTTGGGTCTGTTCTGTTCACATTGTGAAAAGGGACAAAAGAACAAGACTGTTCTTTTGTCCCTTTTGAATTGGGTCTTCCTAGTGTGCACGTCTGGGTTGCATGGGTTTTAAAAGAGTCACTTTAGGGTCAAAGCCTCTACTATGAACATGACCTCTGTAGGGACACTGTAACCCTCTAACACACAGGCATTAACCCATATTATAGTTGGGCGGGGCGATGTGGCAAGACATGCTATCATGACAAAACTTTTAATGTGAGTCGATATTGATAATTATCACAATAAATCATTATTTCTTGCAAGTTTAAAGGCTGTTTTTTTTTTTTTTTACTTCTGAGCTAAAGTTGAACAAACCATGCAGTTATAATTATCATTACAATTGTGACGTTATTTTATTGTCCAGCCATCAGTTTACTTGCCAATTAACATCTGAGATCTGAAAACACAGTGATATCACAAAAAATTTAAAACAAAACATGAAAAGTCAGATGACTAGATGGGTTGTAAACAAACTTACAATTTAGACAAACCTATTTAGAGGAGAAAATGTAGGCCAACAGTAAAATTATCACCTGAAACTGTCTGCTGTAATCACCCATCACAGTTTACAGACCCAGTTCCTGTTTCAGCTTTGACCTACTGTACTTACTGTTGTAGTGAGCACACAGTCTTCTTGTGCAGTAGCAATGAAGCCTCAAGTTGTATTAAATCAGAATGGGTCTTTTCTCTTCCTTTACAGTTCTCGCTTCAGAGACAGAAGCTAGCTGTGAGATGCTGGTATGTGGCAGTCGAGTTTACCAGCTGACTGAACGGGGAAAGAATTTTTTCCCTCTTACCCTCTGTCTGTCTCCCTCTCTCTCTCTCACTCACACACACACACACACACACACACACACACACACACACAGGAAATCACAGCCAACACTCATGGTTAGTGTGTCAGTAAGTCAACCAATCAGTGAGGCAGCCTGTGATCTGCTTTGTTGTGTCTACTGTTCAGAAGGGAAGATCAGATAAACAGTCCCAGACCAGCACACCTGAATCCAGCATTTGAAAAGCATTCACGTAGGTTCAGTTAGGAGCCACAGAGTTCCCTGCTAATCAATGACTCTGTCACACAAGCTTTTGCGTTAGCAGTCATTTTGGAGAGTGTTATGTCTTCGAACACTTCAGACTGGAGTGTGTCTGTACAGCTGCTGGACTGCTGGTGTGACTGCTGCTTCATAGTCAGCTGCAGAGTGAGAAAATGAATGTCTGCTGATGAATGATGTCGCCTCAAAGCTCATATTTAGCCACCCCTGTTACTCTGGATTTATGCTGAATCACAGTTGCTTAATTTCCTCATTTACCACAGTGTGTGTGGGGGAAATGAAAAGGACTTCCTGTATGATTCATGCTGTGAGGTATAGGTTTTTCACATTAGTTGGGGAGATCAAACGCTAACGGCAGATCAGACACCTACCTGTAACCGGCAGAAAGATACTGGGAGCTCCTCTGAAGACTGCAAGGAACAGAAGCTTTTACCTGTACTCTGGATTTAAGAAATGGGAAATGGAGAGATGGTGCAGCAAGTGAAAATGTAGAGTTCTCACACTCACTGACGAGCAGCTTAGCTAACTTTTACCCACACTTTAACCAGCTACTTTGAAAGACCACACTTGCTTTTTCAATGTTATATATTGACCACAATTTTCATGTAAATACACTTGTTTGAATGGCTGATATTGTGCCGTTGTCTGATGACGTTGTATTGCAAAAGTTGAATGAGGTTAAACTTTTTGCGTAATTTTTGCTGGAGCCTCTGCATCGAGACTCGTGCTGTGCCAATACAGCTGACAGGCTGCACAAAGCTTTAGTGTATTACTTGCCATTTCAATGCTGTCATCACTTGATTATTACTTATTGACTGTGTATCATGTTGCTGATAATGCTGTGAAATAAGCAAAGTTCAAATGCTTTAAAGGGCACCTATTATGCTGTGTATGAATGTAAACGTATGTAAGTAATCCCTCTGAGCAAAAACCTCGGACTTAAGATTGTTCTGAAGACGCTTTTTGTAATTTCAAGACCAGCTGACGTCTGCTTGTGATGGATTTCATCATATGGTCATCTGCTCCAGGCACGCTACTGCAATTGTTTAAATTTTGTAGCCCACACTGCAACATGTAGCTACATGCTGATACCAGAGAAACCAGTAATCTTGGTTTCCAGTTTTGTTAATTTCCCCCCGATTTCAGATCATTTTCTGCAGTTGTGAAGATTTTTGTTTAGAATTATAAGAAAATTGCTTAAAGTTGCTTTGTTGTGGGATGCAGAACCGAAATTTTAGCAGTATACGTACAGCAAGCACTTTGCTAAGTTGGCCAGACAAACTGTGGAGGTTGAAGCTGATTAAGTGATCCCTGGTTTTGATCTTTGTTAGGTTAAATGATGATCTTACCCAGTGATTCGATTAAATAGTTGGTAATATCAAAGTATTTCACTTTTGGCCATTCAGTGGGATCATTTCTCCAAACAAGGTAGGAACACGTAGATAAACTGACAATTTATTTATTTATTTATTTATTTGAATGGGACAGTGCACATTGATGAACATGTTAAAACATGTAAAGATGCCGGATTGTAGCTTGACGCTAATTTCCATCTGTAGTCCCATTAACATAAAAACAAATTAAGACAGTACAACATTTCACAGTAAGAAAAAAGGAGCAGTAGCAATAAAACAAGCACTAACAGTGAAAAACACATTGAAAAACACAAACCATAATATACAGACAGACAGATAAATTGCAATACAGATTGACTGTGGGTGGAGAGCTAGCCCACAGGTAGGGAGACCATAAGAGTTTCGTTTTGAAGAGTAAAGTGCATAGGTGCTGGATAAAGTGTCAAGTGCTAAAGTGCATGAGTGCCAGATGAAATTGCACAATGCCCTAAGGTGCCAGATGAAATTGCACAAAGCCCTAAAGTGCACATCAGTTTAAAGTGCCAGTTTGTATTGCACGAGGCCCAGTACACTCAGTTGCACATGCAGAAGCGTGTAATTATTGCACTAAATGTGATACATAAATGTATTATGTAAACACTACTGATGAGAAAAAATCATACACAAAAGTATTGTGTAATTTTTGTATACATGTAACGGAAAAAGAAAGAAACTCTGATGATGACCCAACAATTGCATTGCATTACAGGTTACAGGTGGTCGCATGTTTGATTTTCTAGTAACCATGCTTTCAGCTTCCCCTTGAAAGTGCTAAGAGTGGTGCTCTCTCTGATAATGACTGGGAGGTTATTCCAGCTTTGCCCACCTTTTATGGATAGAACATTCTGACCAAAGGTGGTTCTTCTGTGTGTAATTTCACAGTCACCTCTTGTGCCTGACCTAGTACCATGTCCTGTGAGTCTTTTTTTATGGATGAACTCTTTGACAGGAGCTGGTGCTGGTCCGTGTAAACATTTGTATATGAAACAGGCATTTCTGAATACTTTTAAATTTTCAAAGTCTAGAAATTTGTGCTTTTCCAGGACCTTACAGTGATGATGGGAGTTTGGTTTCCGGTCAAATATCTTTACTGCTCTGTTATACATCTGCTCTATGGGTTTTAAAGTTGAGGTGCTTGCAAACGCCCAGTTTGTGAAGCAGTAGTCAATATGAGAGAGAATCAGGCTGAAAAGATAGGTTTTAGCTGCATCATCTGTTAAGAAGGGCCGAATTTGTCTAAAATTTAATAGATTAAAGTTTACTGTGTTTCTGACTTTTTTAATGTGTTTCTTGAAAGTCAGGTTTGAGTCCAAGACGACTCCGAGGTATGTGAAGTGGGAGACCAGCTCTAATTCCTCCCCGTCAAGAAACACATTGGACCTTTTGATGTCAGTAGGGCATTTGCTGAACATCATGCACACTGTTTTTTTTGTGTGTTTAACAGCAGGCAGGTGTTTTTCAGCCAATGTTGTATGTTGTGCAGCGCATCCGTGAGCCTTAGAGAGATGTCTTTTGCGTCATTTCCATAAGTAAAAATGACCACGTCGTCTGCGTACATTTGTGCATTAAAATCAGTACATACATTAGGCAAATCATTAATGTACAGTGAAAATAGCAAAGGTCCAAGGATCGATCCTTGTGGGACACCAACTGTGATTTTAAGAAAGGGGGATTTTACACCATTTACCATGACACACTGTTCCCTGTTCGACAGATATGACTCAAACCATTCCATTGTTTCAGCTGAAAAGTTAAAATATGTTAGTTTTCTCAGGAGGACTTGGTGGTCTACTGTGTCAAATGCCTTTCTGAGGTCTAGGAACACAGCACCCACATGCGATGTTTTATCCAACATACATTTTACCTTTTCTAAAAACACACAGTTAGCTGACTCAGTGGAATGGTGGGGACGAAAACCAAATTGCATCGGGTGGAGTGGGTTAAATCCCTTATCTAGATGTTCAATTAGTAGTTTCGATACCCATTTTTCAAGCACTTTGGATAACACCGGGAGAATACTGATTGGACGATAGTTGGCAACTGATGTTTTGTCCCCTGATTTAAAAACGGGCGTCACCGTGGCTATCTTCCAGGATGGTGGTACTTCCCTTGAGGTGATTGACTGATTTACTAAGATAGTTATCGGTTTTATCAGTGCATCAGAGTATGTTTTGATGAAGTCGGTGTCCAAGTCAGATATATCCTTGGCCTTGGAACATTTCAGAGCAGAAATAATCTTCTTCACCTCAAGTTCAGTGATTTGCTTTAATTTAAAGACAGGATGGTCATTTATGATTGGTCTGGGAAGAACATTGGAGGGGGCAAAGAGCTTTGTTATGTCTTTTACACTGTCTAGGAAATATTGGTTAAAAGTTTGGGCCAATACTGCAGAGTCATTGACCAGGATATTGCCAATTTTCAGTGCTAGAGTAGTGCTCACCTCTTTGTTTTCTTTAACTAGTAACTTATTTAATAATTGCCAGGCTTTCCTGCCATTCCCTTTGGCCCCTTCAATAGCATTCATAAAAAAAATAGCTTTGGTCCTTCTTAGTAGCTGTGTTACCTTGTTACGTGCATGGGTAAATTTCTGTCTGTCAACAAGCAGCCCAGACTTGAGACTCTGCTTGAGGAGTGAGTCTCTTTTCTTCATCATAGCTCTACAATTTGAGTCTAACCAAGGAAGTTGATTTGTGTTTTTTGCTCTCTTTCGCCCCCTTCTGCAGAAAGCAGATTTTATCTCAGAGATCTTATCTAAAAACAACCTGCAGTTTTCCTTTGTATTTTTAGAGGAGAGGATCACTTGCCAATCTGTCCTTTTTATTTCATCCCCAAAGTGCTGTTGCATGTGTTTGGGGATGTAATCGTTGGGAGGGGACAGTGTTTTGGAAGTGTTCAGAGAGCGATTTTTCCTTAGTTTCCTCGAGAACAAAATAAAGTTATGATCTGAGATACCGGTTAGAATGTTATGAATTTTACTTATTCTGTTTCTGTTATTTGTGAATAAGAGGTCAATTCTGGTTTGTGAGGTGTTTGTCACTCTAGTAGGTTTTTCAACAAGTTGTGTTAAATTGTGAGCATCCATAATTTGCTTAAGATTCTTTCTGCTTTGTTTATCATCCCAATTTATGTTGAAATCACCTACAATTATTTTCTCTCTGTTTGAATCACATGAATTTAGCAAGAGTTTTAACTGATCATAGAAATCTACCTTAGCAGTAGGTTAGGCTTTGACATGGTGAAATCTAATGAATTTCACTAGCTACAGGTATTTTGTTCGCTTTTCAGCCCTTGGTTGCATATTGTGGTGCTCCAATGGGCATGGTTTTCGGAGTGTGATGCCTTATGCTCTGTCTCTACAGCCCCTTTTATACTGCCTGTTCAAGGCGGTAGTATTGCGCTGTTATCCTGCCTCGCCATGCTGAATATAAGGTACAGTTGCAGCAGGGGGGTACAGTGCGATCTTGCCTTTAAGCTGCCATGGAAGGTTACTACCTTGTTGCTGTAAACGCTGTCTGTATAAACAGGACGGGGCCATAAACAGGACGGGTGTGAAGTTTTGACGACGTTGTATCCGTGCAACCCACCATGGAAGACTAAAAAAGCAGCAGGTTGCAGTTAGCAGCTAACTCAAAGATTAGGAACAATGGCGATAGATATCTGCAAATTGGGAAACCAGTGAGATTCAGGAGCTCCTTAGCGTCCGAGCAGAGGACGAGATCACCTGCAATATAAAAGGGATGGTAATTAATTGTTATTACCGGGTTATACCATTGTTATTGTTTATAATGTGCTGCTGAGGCATATGTATTATGTCACACTAGACGCTGTGACGCTGTTGTGTTACATGTCATGCCCATCACAGCTCTTTTGATTCTGCAGTGTTTGGATGCGGTCTATGATCACACGCTCGAGCAGAATGATACTGCTGTCAGTTGGTTCTGTGTAAAAATGCAAAGGTGCCATAAGGAAGGGACTTTGTAGTAGGGATGTCCCGATCCAGCTTTTTCACTTCCGTTCCGATACCGATATTACAGCCTTGAGGTTTGGCCGATACGATACGATCCAAATGCGTATTATACATATTCACTTATTTTGTTGTCAGTCATGTTAGAAAAGGTTTGATCAAGCGATATTACACTAACAAGAACAACTACTTAATCAGGTTAGTTAGAATGATCCACAACAGTTGGTATGAGAAACTGACCCGTTTATTGTTAACAGGGTTAAATAAACAAACTTTAAACTTGAACATTAACATTAAATAAAAAAATAAAGCTGGTTTGCTTTGGCTGCTTTGGCCCCTTAATAAATAAAAAATAAATCAACACAAGAAATCTTTAAAATGTCTAACACTGAAATTAAAATAGCAGCAAGACTCCACACACTTGTGCTTTGGCCCCCTAATAAATAAAAAATAGATTAACACCACAAGACATTGTTGACATTTAACAAACAATGCAGCCTTTCCTTTTCAGTTATTTTAGTAGTGTCAGTGCCAGCCCGCTGCTGCTGTTTCCTGGGACCAACAGAGGGGACAAAAAACTACACACAATATTGTACAACTGTTTAAACAAGCAACAGACCATTCGTGGCTCCAATTTCACTAATTGTGCCCAAAACAATGCCATCAGTGCTCTTTACTTAAACAGTAAGAGTGTAAACCAAATAAAAATTATCACTCTCAAAAAACCAGAGCAGAAAACAAATAGTCAGTTAACTAAATTGACCGCTACTCTTCCTACCCTCCGTGTGTGTCTGCCGTCTGCATGCTGGCCTGGTGGATTGATAGTAAGTGCTGGAGCGGATCACTGGAATGGACTGCTTGATTCGCGGAGCACTGGGCTGGCTGGAAAACCTGGATTGGAGTCCGTGAAAAACTGGATCGGAGTTCTTGGATCGGCATTTTTCCATGCAGTCTGATCCGATGCCGATGCACATTTTTTGCTAATATCGGCAGCTGATAGATCGGGACATCCCTACTTTGTAGCGGCCCTATAGTGCGAGTTCTGTGTTAAAAGAGCTTATGATGGTACAGACGTGAGGTACCGAAAACCTGGAACCTCTGACCAGTCAGTGCCGACGGGGCTTTTATGGGAGGGGGGGCTTAAAGACACAGGTGATTAAAGGGAGCATTTCAGATTGAGGGTGAATACAGGCATGTTCAGGCAGACAGTATGAGGAAAATAACATGTTTTTTGAACAAGTTTGTAAACATGTTCTCATAGAAACCCAAACCCCAAGTATAAACCTAAAAATGAGCCTAATAGGTCGCCCTTTAATAAATAAAGACAGATGACGTTGAGCTGAGACTAAACCAGCAGTCTGCTGCACACAGGTCAATGACGTAATGTTTTCTGTGTGTGTATGAGAGTCATACTAGGTATAAGTGTGTGAGAGCCATATGTGAGGTATGTGACGCATACTGTGTGTGTGTGTGTTGTTGCTGGGTGAAAAGCTCTATAGTTAGGTCCCTCCTTCCCTGTCTCCAGGTTACCATGGGGACAGGAGGTAACTGTCTGTGCGTGTGTGTGTGCGCGCGTGCGCTTGTGTGTATATAGCTATCATGATGGGTGAATTGGTAGCTTTTCGTAACACACCGCAGTTGGATAAACAGCGAAGTCGACCAGTCTGTCTCGGCATAGCTCTCTCTCTCTTCCTCTTCCTCCCTCGGTCCCTCCTTCCTCTCTTCAGTGTTCAGTCGCTCTCTCTCTGGTAGATCGACAGTGGTTTTCAGTCATGACGGAGAGCTGAGAGCTGATGAATGAAACTCCTGGAACGACAGACAGACAGACAGACAGGCCTCAGGCATCCAGATCAGATCGCTAACTGTGTGTGTGCGTGTGTGTTTGTGTGTAGTGTCATTTATACCTGGCTGTGTCTGTGTGTGTTCTTGTTTAAGGTTCGTGTGTTACGTTTATGTTTCGATGTTAGCTCTTAATCCTTGTGTTTGTGTGTACATGTGCAGTTTTTTGCCTGATTTGTGTGTGTTCAGTTTCCTGTCCGACATCTGTTTGTGTGTATACACTTCATTGCTGTGTTTGTGAATATATTTTTGATGTCAGCACGTTTGTTTTCTGAATGATGTGTGAATGAAACAGAGTTGATGTGATTCTTCCTGTTTGTTTACATTTCACTGTCATGGTTGTTGTTGTTGTTGTCCTCATGGATTTGTGCTATGGAACAGTGTCTCAGTGCTTTTAAATGACATGAACTGTTGCTGTATTGTCAGTATCATTGTATATTTTTGGGCTGTTGAGCTACAGTGTAGCCTCAGGATTTGAACAAGTAGTCACACAGCCCTAAATACTGACAGGAGGAGAGTAGTGATGAGTTCATTGTGAATCAAGTGCAGCACTGCAACAAAAGAACCAGTGCAGTCCAGAGAGCATTTTCTTCATAGACTGCAGTTATTAAAGATGTGCTTTGAAGGATGATGTCGATAGGGTATTTTGAAAGGCAGACGTTCAAGGTCAATAATTGCTTTTTTAATTAAGTTACTTTTTTAAAAAGATTTTATATTTCAAAAACTTCCTCAGAGCTTAGAAAAGCATTTTTTAAACTCCTTGGTGTTAAGTCTGTGGAACGAGCCCAGAGTTCAGGGATAGACACATTCATGAACATGCTTTGTGTGTGGCATAATATCGAGACAAACCAGAGAGAGAAAATAATATTTTGGCGTATGTGCTGGGTAGTCTGTGTTACCAGTGTTACATGGTGTTCAGGTGTACAGCAATTACATTACATGCCAACAGGCCCCCACGGTAGTTTTGCTTTTTTTGATCAATATTAAGTCGAAAGACGGACACTTCAGTTATAAACTTAAAGTATCTGTTCTGTACAGCAGCAGCAAAAGTTGGGCACAGAGTAGCAGATTTTGTTTATCATGTGGCAAGAGTTGACTGACAAGACAACAGTGGAGGATTTGGTGTCAAAGCGAAAAGCAAGAACCCAATGCTAATCGGAAACCTAATGATGTTAATGAATAAAAACTAGTTTTCTACATTGCTAAGAAGTTTAAGGGACAGCCTGTTGCCTGCAGCTCTTCATCTCACTATGGCCTCTCCCTCTTATTCTATCGCTGCTTGCAATACGTCAAACTGATCAACTAACAACAAATGCCGAAAAAATATTTGTCTTATTTTGTAGACACATTTTGGATGAACGATAGTGGTTTTGCTAAGCTTAATGATTACATATTGCATTTCCTGTGACTACTTCACAAAAAAGTCAACTCATGGTAATATGATCTATTGGCTGATAATATATATACATATACTAGAGCACTCGGAGAGCGCAGACCTCCGCCAAGCAGCTCGGATTTCCCGCCATTTTATTATTTTATCCACTTCACTTCAACCATTCACCACTAAAATTGTATCATCTGTTCCTTGTCCCATTATCAACCTTTCCTGAAAATTTCATCAAAATCCGTTCCGAACTTTTTGAGTTATTTTGCAGACAAACAGACCAACGCCGGCGAAAACATAACCTCCTTGGCAGAGGTAATAATATATATAATATAATAATGCTAATATAATAAGTGTTTCCATGAGTGTGTAATGACCTGAAAATAAGTATCATTGTGTTTTTGATACTTTAGAATGAGCCATTTTTATCGACATAGGGAGCAGGACTTCGTCTACAGAGATTATCATGTGGCACAGCCATCTTTCTACAGTAGCCCCGAACAGACAAACCAAACATTGGGTCTAGATAGGGCCATTCGCATTTTCGCGTCGGCCATTGTAGTTACAAGTCCCTCCGCGACAAGCAGAGATAGAAAAACACAACTTTTTTTTTTTTAACGTAAAACTGCTTTATTCGTTGTTTTTACCGCTTTAAATCACCTGGTCTGCCAATAATTTGGCTCCTGGTAAAAACCTCCTTTAAAATGAACACTGGAGGAATTCAAATTGGGGGAAGTTGCAGCTGGTTGCAATCTCCAATCCCCCACTGCTGGACATGACTAAATCTCCCTAAATCTAACACACTGTTCCTTTAAAACCGCCCTTTACAGATACTGAGTGTCATCAATGAATATCTTTTTTTGTAAAATGTACGGTGTAACCAGTAACACAAGTGTAGTGTCACAAGTTTAATAACCAGTGGAAAAAATGTTCTCACCATGGCATCCCTAGTGCTGTGTATCAAAGGACCTTTGGCGTCAGACCTAAGGAACATTAATATAACTGCTATATGTGCAGGTGCTCTTAAAAGCTATGTCAGTGATGCGGCTTCCAGGGGGCTGGTTGCCATGGTCGGTGCACCACTTTCATCCAGACTGTAATGGCTCAACAACTACTAGATGGACAGCCATGAAATTTTGTACAGACTGTCATAAGGTCTGATTCAGAGAGGATGGAGTCGATTTTGGTGATCCTCTGACTTTCCATCTAGCACCAGTATCGGGTCAAAATGTCCTTTTATCTGACTGCATTACATTCCTCTAAAACTATGCAGTGTCTGGTTTATTAATATATCATGAAAGGACAGCTTTAATATTGAATCCCCCTGCTGGCTGATGGTGACATTCTGGGCATGGCAGCTCTTCCTGCTGTCATATGGCGTGAGCACGACTATGATGTATAGAGTTTGAAAACTGCTATTCATGGTTGTGAAATTTCATTTTGTATCATAATGTTTTCTCTCCTTCCTGTCAGTGTCTTTGATGATTTTAAACTTAACTCTGCTTCATTTCAACAATCGTTACAGTCTGTTCATGTCTGCTTTTTTTCTGTTGCATTGTTGTTTCTTCCCATGGTTCTCAACTGCTGTGTCTGTGTGTGTCAGTTCTACCTGCAGGACACTAAAAGCAGCAACGGGACGTTCATCAACAGCCAGAGGTTGAGTCGTGGCTCGGAGGAGAGTCCGCCCTGTGAGGTGCTCTCCGGCGACATCATTCAGTTTGGCGTCGACGTCACTGAGAACACACGCAAAGGTACATGCATACATGGAATATATTTATACACAGTGATATGTTTCAATTATAATCATTTTAGTGGACACAAACATGGGATAAATTGTGTGCTATGCTAAGAGATATTCAGAATGGAGAGAATCAAGGAAAGATGATGGCAGTGAGCTACAATAGAGAAAGATTTTTCCCTCCCTCTACCAGCCGTGTGTTTTATAATGCACACATGTACAACCCTGAAATAATTACACTTGACTGACCCTGAAGGGTACCTTAGGGCTTATTTTGCTAAGGTCATAGACTACATACTGTTTGCATACAAAGAGCAGCGTAGATATTGAGGTCAGATTTTCAGCTCCACTAATACTCCTTTCATTATGGAGATGCACATTCAACCTGCATTCATATGAAACGAGTAGTATTGCATTCAAATTACATAAGATGAAATGAGCACTAAATAAATGTGAGTTGTAGCTCATTTTGTGATGCTCATCTATGAATTCGTTCTTATTTTCAAAATCTACTTTAAGGTACATTTTCCCCAGGGTTCTGGAAAGCCATTGGTTTCAATTCTTTTTCAGTATGAAAATGAATTGTCAGGCTCTTGAAATGTTATGTTATTCATCACAGTGGGTATCAGGCATGCTTTAATTTCAAAGTTAACACATTGTTGTGAGTAGGGCTGACCCAAAAAATTCGAAGCTTCAAAGCTTCGTTCGATGGCACGGGATTCTATTGTGAAAATTTTTTTTTGACGCTTCGGTGCTTTTTTTTCCTGTTTTTTTGGGGGGAGGCCTTAAACGCAACACTAACCCCCACCAGTCCGATACTGACAATGAGCGCACTCAGAGCTGGCAGACAAGTCCAAGAGGTCATCAGATGTGTTAGGCCTGTAAGAGTTCATGTTCCAGGTCCACTTTGTGTTTTTAAGTGATTGATTGTTTTTGGTTGATTGACAAATAAAGGCTGGCCCCATTAGGTCGTGTAAAGGAGTCATCCGGTCTGATTTTTGCATGAATTGCCTAAAAATGTTTCACAGTAAATCAGAGAACGGGGATATTATTGTCACTGGTTATTTGAAATGGATAAAGGTATTTTTTACTGGTGAGTTAAGGGAGAATAGCCTATATATCATGTAATTAAAAAAGAAAAAATCTCCGACAAGGAAATAGAAAGCCCGACGCACAATGGAGACCTGCTATTATCCTGCTTGAACACAGACGACTAAATTCTTTCAACAATGTGACTCAAAATAATGATAAAATAGATTTTATTGATGTAAAATATGCATTTTCCAGTTCCACCGGTCCGCTCTGAGTCTGGTGTCAGAGACACTTCTGATGCTCTGAGTTGCGCATTTGTTTGATTGTGCTGCAGTGTGCGCCGAGGGTTTTAATTTAGTGTTCAATCAAAAGTTAAACACTACTTATCACCGACCATTAGTGTTTTTTCGTTTGTGAATATTTCTAATTCTAATTCTTAATTCTTGTGTTGGAAGAAACTACGTTTTCGCCATAAATTTTTTTTTTTTAAACTTTAACAAAAACTTTGCGTTAAATCCAATGAACTGCACAACCATAGAGTGTGCATGTATCTCTGGCCTTTTTTAAACGGTCTGAGACACAACAACAGTTTTCAAACATTCATGATTTTATTGCAGCCTAAAACAAGAAGCTGTTGTAGTTGCGGCAGCTGAAAACTATCCTGGAGATGGAAGATGGTGGGCGGATGTAGCTCAGGTGGAAGAGCGGGTTGGCTGTCAATTGTAGGAGTGTAGGTGTTACATCACTGACTTCTCCTGTTCACATGTTGAAGTGTCCTTGAACAAGACACTGAATTCCAGTGTGGGTATATATGGGGGAAAATGTAAATTTCTCTTGACAAAAGCAATATCCAAATAAATGCAACATGAACAGGAAGTGAGGAAGCAGGGGGCATCACACACACACACACACACACACACACACACACACACACACAGAGTGACTCCTTTGTTGAATGTTGCAATCATTGGAATGATCTTGTAATCAGTACACCTTTTGTTAGTTCACCTGTGTATGATATGCACCCCACATCAACATGACAACAATCTGGCACAAACATGTCTTGTAGTGGTAACAGTACAGCAACTCTGAGATCCAGAAAGTCATTAAGGTACAAAGTACGGTGTGATGGAGGTTGCAGTCGGTTAACTTTTTTCCCCACATCTGGTGTTGTAGTGATAATGTTGTTTAGGTCTTCTTTCCACAGCTCTGTGTTTACATTTGATGTGATTACGGCGTGACGATGTTGACTAAGAACTGGTAACCTGTACTGAAGCACAGTGCATTAACATGTTGGTTGTCTACTTGTGTTTTCAGTCACCCATGGCTGCATTGTGTCAACAATCAAACTCTTCCTACCTGATGGGATGGAGGCACGCCGACGAAGCGAGTAAGCATCCTCATTTAACATCGATCCGTGAATCTTTCTTATTGATCATTCACATTGTGTGGTTGGCACAGATTTCAAAAAACGGTCTCCGTTGTCAGACATATTGAATGAAAGATTTGCTCGTTAATGCAACATAATGATTGGACAGAGTGAACCGCTCACTGATGGTTTCAATAGATCTCTGATTACTGTAAATCATGCTGTTACTGCCTGTCTGGCTGCTTTTACATGCACAGACACACACACACACACACACACCAAGTTTCTGCTTGTATAGTGATACGATTAGTGTCAGTCTAGTTGTTGATGAGGACAGCCATTTTGTTAACAAGCTGCAAGGACAATGGTGTGTGTTTGTTTATGTTTATATTTGTTATCCAACATTGGAAACTGTTGTTGTGCTGGTTAAGTGGACATCTGATGTACACATGAGTGTTGGAGAGTAAAGGAAAAAAATTACAATACCTCCAAAGTGTGTGTGGAGTTAAATGGGCTGTAGCAGACCAGCAGCTGACCCAGCATGGAGCTTCCTACTGTACTGGGAATCCCACCTGTGTGTGTGTGTGTGTGTGTGTGTGTGTGTGTGTCTGTGTGTCTGTGTGTGATGTAATTGCTTACTGTGGAATCTGTGTGTGTGTGTGTGTGTGTGTGTGTGTGTGTGTGTGTGTGTGTGTGTGATGCCGGGGCACAGTGCCATGGTGGGCAGTGCCATCTGCTGCCCTGCTCCAGCTTTTAGTCTGGAAAACACAGACGAGCATCCTGACCTGCGTGATTACACACTGAAATAAAGAGTTCTGGGTCTGTTCTGCTCCTGCTGTCTGTGTTGGCAAATGAAGAGTTGGACACTTCAGCTTTGTCCACACAAAAATGGGTATTATTAAAAACAAAACAAACAAACAAACAAACAAAAATCCTGCCCACACAAGCACTCTTTTAAAAACAGTCTCTGTCCAAATCAGAGTCTGAAATTAACACAGGCTAAGTAGGCACCAAATGTGGGTTGATTTTTCATTTGGTGATCAAATCTCTGAAGCCTGTCCAACACACTGACATCTAAATGTTTGCACTACAGTAGTCATGTAATAAAAAACCTGCGTCTCGAGTCTCGACTGCATTTTGGTGTCATTTAGAGGCGCACTGCTCCACTGCTTTAAGTGTTAAGAGTTTGACACACGCTACAGATGTATTTTATGCACGACTAAGCGGTGCTGCTAAACTGACCTTCCTGAGCGCTCTTACTTTTGCAGCACTACTTACCGTACGGGTATCAGCTGACCCGCTAAACTGTTACTTGCTGCCAGTCTGCTAAAAATAACAGCAGGGAGACTCTGTCATCTGAACCAAAACAGCAAACTCTTTGGTAAATGGACTGCACTTCTATAGCGCTTTTCTAGTCCTCTGACCACTCAAAGTGCTTTTACACTACGAGTTACATTCACCCATTCACACACACCTTCACACACTGGTGAGGCGACTACACATATTACACACACTGATGGAACGGCCATGAGGAGCAAGTTAGATATCAGTATCTTGCTCATGGATACTTCAACATGTGGACTGTAGGATCGTATCACCAATCTTCTGATTAGTGGACGACCCGCTCTACCTCCTGAGCCACAGCTGCCAGGGCGTAAAATTAACTTTTTACCTCATCTGCCATTGGTTAGTGACCTCCAAAAATTTACCGGCCAAATATATTTTTCACCAGCCAAATAAAAAAAATTGTGCCTTGTTTGACTAAAAATAATTACCTTACCTTACCTTCCAACTTAAGGAAAATCCAACCCTGTCCTCTGTGTTTCTTTGGTGTGCTTGCGGCAGAGGCTGCAGCTCATCATGTTGGTGTGTGGGTCGTAGGTCAGCCATGACCGCAGCTGGCCAGTCTCGTCTAGTTTCCATTTTTTCAATAAAATGCCGTGCGACATTTGTACTCCGTTTAACTGTCTGTTCTTCTTGTCCAAGTCCAACATGTTCGTCTTCGTTTTTCCTCTTTTCTGGCGGTGGCTTCACGGCAGAAATGTGTCAGTAGTTACCATAGAATGCCCAGGGTTCCGGTAGCTGACGTCATGCGTTCCTGGCACACATACAATAAGCCGCGAGGGTCAAAATAGTCTGACACAGCTGTCAGAAATGGCCGAAGCCAGAGGCGGTCCTGGCTAGTTTTACGCCCTGGGCGAACCATCCCTCATTCCTGTCTGTGACCCCCGTTCAACCCACAACCGCCAGGATTCGCCTTTCCTTCTGCTGCTGGTTGAAACGTGATAATAGGGGCGCCCCAGTGCCCACTCCACTAACTTGACGTGGAAATGAGTGGTAGTCTAGAAAACTGGTGAGTTTTGTTGTTTTTTAATTTTTTTTTTTAGATTGCGCCCTGGGTGGTCGCCCACATTGCCCATAGCAAAAACCGTCCCTGGTCGAAGCACATAAAAAACCCACATGCAATTCAGAATTTTCCATCGGCCACTGACGAGTGTGTGTTTTTTTTGTTTTTTTTTTAACACGCCAATCTCATTTTTTACCCGCCATTGGCGCTTGGCAGGTGTTAATTTTACGCCCTGACAGCCGCTCTTTGTTTTCTCCCACATTGTCAGCGGCAGTGCATTACAGTTTCACTCCTTACGTTCTTTCCTTTCACAATTAAAGCCCAAGACATACACTGCATCAGTGTTTACCAGAGGGAACTTAAACTGAACTTAAACATACTATAAATCATTTTGCTTCAAATTTTGCTCTGACGGCTTCCTTAAGTTTGTATTCAACATAATACCTTATTATCTCACTGAAATATACTGAAAGAAATTCATAAGTGACACAAAAAGGCGATTTATTATTTTGGCCGTTAAGAATATGCTTGGTGGGTTAAGTACTCACCAGCCAGTCAAAAAATGTGGTAGAGACTCTCAGTATAGTTTTTTATTACATGATTATTTACCCACCAGTGTGGGGAGAGACTTTACTCGCCAAATGTGAAATCTACCCACAAATGGCGCTTGGCAGGTGTTGATATTAAACTGTGCCTGCTCAGGTGTAACTAATGTCTCAGGATTGCAAAAATACTTTCAGGCTGAATTACAGTTAATATGATCTTCATAGAATCATAGTATTGTTGATTAATCAAACCAATTAACTTTTAATTGATAATTACTTAATAGAAATATTCCTTGTCGGGACGATGCGGAGGAAATTGCACCGTATGCTTTCACAAATCCACAAATGGCAACTCAAACATCAAATTTTAGTAGATGGATTTGTCTGTAATCCAGGACGACCCTACATATCATTTTCTTTAAGTGTATGCAGCTCTGTCTCTTTAGAGTGCAGCTGGAGAGGGAGTGGAAGTGATGTGAAGCTAATTCAGACAGATTTATTAATAGCTGAAGAATGTTTCCACAGCCCATGTGTGTTAGCATTAGCCATCTGGAAGTCTGCCAGATACAGTGTACACATATACACTACTGTGTTCTCTGAAAACTTTGTGTAAACCTAAACACTTAAATGAATACTTTAATTTACCTCTGAGCTTTGCAGTTAAAACAATAAACTCAACAAATAGATAATTTGTGATAAGTTTAAACTATTTAAACTTCAGAGCACTCTGCACGGTTAAAAAGAAAAGGAAACACGTGGGTGCAGTGTCTTTTAAATAGCTGCAGTCTGAGCTCCCTGCCGCCACGTCCATTAGATTTAATGTAAAAAAAAGAGCAGTTTGTGAACACACCCATATTATTGCGTTTTCCAGCTAATGCAAAACACCTGCTGTGACATCACTGATTGGGGTGTGGCCAGAGAAAAACGTGCAGCAGCAGCTCTCTGCCTCTGTGATTCAGCGAGGAGTCACATAATTATTATTAATGTGGTGACACACAGACAGGACAACACTGAGACAGACATGAAAAGATCCAATTCACAAGTTTTTTAGTTTTTAAATTTAAAAAAGCTCCAACTCACAGCTTCAGTTTCTTTACAGCAAACAGGCAGCTTCTTTTTCTTGCTCTACCTGGTGAAAATATGACTGTATGTCAAACTTGTAACACCTCCAGAGTTTTTCAGGTTTAACTACTGTTGCGTATCCATGATAGGTCTCCATTGTTTCCCTTATCAGTCTGTTATCACCTGCTATATTTCCTTAAAACACCCACACTCTCACACACGCTCATGGTCAAGTGGTTCGAGAGGATGTTCCATTTTCAGAACCTCTGCACTCACCCAGGTGAGTGGAGCTTTTGAATGCCAGCTGATAAACTGCTGAACTCCACCCCCTTGTGCAGTGCCAGGTTAGTTATCTAGCACACCTTTAGCCTCCCACAGACCATAAAGGCGGTGAAGAAGCATAGCTGCAGTAGAGAGGGGTTTGTTTCCCTGTAGTGAGTGCCAGGAGGGGGTGGAGCTACACTAAGTTGCACAAGTTAAGGAAGAATATCAGCTGTTTTGCTCAGAGGAGGAGGAGGAGGAGCAAAGAGTAGAAAGAAAGAAAGAAAGTTTGTGTTATGGGATGACTTCACTCACGCTGTGGAAAAGTAGAGAGGAATCAGCTGCTCGGCATGAAGCTACGAGAGAAAATGAAGTAAGAAGGATCCATTTTCTCACAGGAGTAGCAGAGTCAGGCTGAGATAGAGGCCGAGCAGTGACCTTTGTCCTGTGACAAATCATCACCTGACACACACAGGGAGAAGACCTGGCAGGTAACGTCTCTGTTGTCCAGAATCTCAACCAGGATTTTTAGGCTCAGATGGTCGTGATCAGGCCACTGATTGTGCATCAAGCGTTTTTAGATGTGTTTATAACACAATGTGAGGCGTGACCTGTTAGCTGTAAGTCTGAAGTGGTTGACATTTAGAGAACATACAACACAGAGCTTGTTTCTTGTGGTTTGTTCAGATTCAGACTGTAGAGTTTGTTTTTCATGCTGTCTGCAGATGAAAACATGAGAGACCAAACCAGAAGCAGCAGCTGTGTTGAAAGCATCTTTTATTATGTTGTTTCTTCTATACAGTAGTTATTGCTTTAAAAAAGGAGCAGTCTTTCTGTACAGATCTGTGGCAAGAAGGGAGGTCCTAGTGGATTTGTCCAAGTGTCCTCCAACACCAGAGCAAGGCATCTTTTGAATTTTAGTGTCCATATAGATTGAGCTACCACTCTCATAACTTTTTTATTTTTCCCATTAAAGTTTTTTTTCGGGGGAGTTTTTCCTTATCCGCTGTGATGGTCCAAGGACAGAGTGATGTTGTATGCTGTAAAGCTCTCTGAGGCAAATTTTGATTTTTGACACTGGACTTTATAAATAAAATTGAATTAATGAGCATATCATCGGCAGACATCCCAGACACTGGTGAAAAGTGGACATTACAATCTCCCATACTCAAGGTGACGTCTTCAGGTGTTTGAGTTTTTAGCTGTTGGCTGTACAAAACAAAAAATATAAAAAATGTAGTAATAAAAATAATAAGAAAATTGATTAAAATGATTTAAAGAGATGAAATAGAATACTATGAAATCTAGATTTTATATCAGAAACTATTACATGAAAACAAATGAAGAGAATCTGATAAAACATGTGATGCCAGTTTTTCGTGCTTGACACTCAGTGCTACAGACATATTTCAAAGCCAAATATGCGGGACAGGTCAAAATGTTCTCCAAGGCAGCTTGGTGAGTCCTCAGCGACAGGTCTGAGTTGTGGTGTGATTGTAAGTGGATGAAATATCTGAGCAGGGCACAGATGGAAACTACTGCCAGTGTTTTCCATCATCAGTCTCCACTGGACCGCATGCAAAACACACTCAGCTAGATCTGATGTGGATGACTGATTCCTGTGGACCAGCTGCACTTTGTGTGCATGTGTGTGTGTGCGTACGTGTGTGTGTAGGCAGACTTGATGTTCTTGTGAGCCTTAGTTGAAGAGCTGTGTATTTAGGTCATGTTATGCTGTGTGTTTTTCTTTTTTTTTTTTTTTTTATAAAATGTGTTATTTTGGAGCAGTGCTGGTCTGGTTTTTGCAGTGAGTTTGTGATGAGGACACAAAATGAGTGATTTGCTTGATGCAGTTAGAGTCTGCTTTAGACACCTGCTGTGGAGCTTTGACTTGACGTCATTTTCACAACATCTTGAAATGTGGGCCTCCATGCAACAAAGGTCTAGAACAGGAGAAGTCATGGAGAAGGCCATGAGGATGTCCAGGCATTCCATTTGTTGTCTGTCCCATAACTGTTTATGTCTCTAACTTATCAGACAGCACATTACATGACTTAACCCCTTTCACACATGTAGTCTATCCCTGAAATGCTCAGCAATGTTTCCTGCATAGGATTGTGTGTGAATGGGAGCAGTGACATTGCAGAACAATTAGGTAAAGGGTTACGTCCCTCTGATAAAAGATGCTGATACATGGTGCGAGCAAACCAGTCCCAAGACTCCACTAATAATGTATTTGGATCCATAGTGGATCACGGGAAAAAAAAAAAAAGTACTTGTCTTGCGAATTTGTTCAGTATTAAATACAATACAAGAACATTGGCACCGGACAAAGACAGCTCCTCCACTGCCATGTTCCTCAAAATTACAAGTGATGTCTTTCTACACCATAGACTATAAAAGTAAGTCACCTATTGGTTTGTGGACTCCTGTTTTGAAGCCTTGAGTTCGATATTTCGGCTGTCGCCATCTTGGTTTTTTGGGAGCCTGAAATGACCACAGTTGGGCAAGAGGCTGGCGCTGTAAAGGACTTAGGGATGGTCCTGACTGAGAAGCTGAGGACACTATCATTAGACAGCCTGTCAGTCAAAATGGCCCACCCCTTAAAACCAAATTCACCAACCATACAGTTGTCATGAAGCGGGAAATTAGAGGCGGAGAGCTGGGCATTTTAACAAGGGTGTCTATGAAAATTGACTAACTTCCGTGGCCAGCCTCAAGTGGCCTTTAAAAGAACTGCAGTTTTAGCACTTTCCTACCAGCTTCATTTTTCAGCCCTGGAGGTTGCTACTTGGCACATACGTGCATCTAGCCCTGCCACACCCTTGTCTTCTTATGTGGAGTTTTACAGAGTTGGCATCTGTAAGTGTTGCAGTAGCACAGTCTTAGTCCATGTATTCCAGCACCACCATGGCAAGTGATAAAAATCGCAAGACTAAGTTCCTGTAGTGCGTGTGAATGATTAAAATCACTAGCAGAAACTATGTATGAAGGAGGTGAAACAATATACAGTCACACTGGCAGATCTGTGAGGATGTACTTGGGCACAGTGGTGCTTTGAGCTCAAGGTTAATATCACCGTGATCATGCTAACATGCTGATGTTTAGTAGCTATAATATTATTCATCTTATTCTACCGTGCTTGTATTTGCTAGTTAGAAATAGACGCAGGTGCTGCTAAGGCTGAATGTCATAGAAGGTCAGTAACCAAAGTGTTGGACAAATTAAATGTTTGAGTTGATAATGGTGGTAATATCAAGTGAATGGGTCACCGAAGTTATTACCTCCTCAGGAGAACATGAATGACAATCCATCCAATAGTTGTAGATGCATTTCATTATAACCTCAAATGTGTGAACCTCGTGGTTGCACCAGAGGAAGACATTGTCTGGGTATCGTGAATGTCTGTACAAATTTTCATGGTAATTTATCCAAGTTGTTGAGATATTTGGACCAAAGTGGTCAATGACGTTTATCTGACACAGCTCTGTTTGTAAAATTCAGTGGAAACGCAAGTACAGACTAGCAATAAGTTCAACATTATGATGGAACATTATGGAGCCCTAGGTTAGAGGTTGTCAAATTCCTACTGTGGAAAAGGGATGTTTGATTTATGAGCTAGCAAAAAAAAAAATCTCATTATGAACATAAAGCCTCCTGCTGTGATGATGCTGCCTGTGTGACAGAACTGCTGCAGGCAGTAGTGATAAATAAGACAACATTATGCGCAGTGATTTCCATGGTGCTGAAAATTAAAGCGTGACAGACCACTGAATGACTTTAGCAGAAACAAATTGTTGGAACCATTAAACACTGGATAAAAGATAGAAAAGGTCAAGTATCTTATGATACACTGAAGTCTGTAAGATGACATGTTCAGGAAGATTATTTCCTGTCAGGATACTTGCAATTCTTCCCAAGTGTCCAGTGATCGACGGGCAGCAGAGCTCAATGTAATGCAGCTCTGAAAACACTTAACTCAGCACAGTGAAATCAGTCTCTGGTGTTTACTGTGATGGATGATGTTGCGCTGTGGAAGTTATTTGTTACACCGAAGGAGGACAGCCGCAGCAGAAACCCTGATCTCTGCAGAGAACCCGCAGCGTTGGTGCTAAATGTACAAAAGTCCTTTTAAGTTATTGGCTCAGTCTTTGAGGTGTATTTTATCCAATTCACTTACCTAAGCTTTGGTCTTGAGTGCAAAGCAGCAATCACTAATTAAAGTACTCTTCCCAGACCCACCTCTTTATTTTCTTTATATATTGCCTTATTTTTTTTTTTTTCATTTTATTAGCAAACTTATTTTTTTCTTTTGCTTTACTACTTACCTTTGAGTTGATTCGGTGTCAGTTTTGTTGGTTTCTCTTTTGTTCTGTTGTTCAAGTAGAAACATTATGTAAGATTAAAACCAAGGTCAAGTTACAGCAGCCATTTGTAATCACTGTTTGTGTGTTAAGTTCCCTCTATGTATGTATTAACAACCAGCTTCTCTCGAAGTATTGATAAACTAAATCTGCTTGCATTGATAAAACATGAGGAGTGTCTTAGCGAGTAAAGAGTCTGCATACATGGAGAAAGTGTGTCTCAGAACTAGGAGCCCTATTTTGTTTAATATTATTGGCATAGTTTTTTGTAATTTCATGCATTATGTTTTTTGTGGGGATGGCACAGTGGTGCAGTGGTTAGCACTACCACCTCACTGCAAGAGGTTGAACCCTCTGACTGGTTGGGGCTCCTCTCTGTGGAGTTAGCGTGTTTTGTCCCAGTTCTCTAGCTTCCTCCCACAGTCCAAAGACATGCAGATTAATTGGGAACTCTAAACTGCCTGTAGGTGTGAATGTGAGTGTGAATGGTTGTCTGTCTCTATGCGTCAGCCCTGTGACAGTCTGGTAACCTGTCCAGGGTGTACCCCGGCTCCAGTGCACCCGTAACCCAGTACCAGGATAAGTGGTTGTGGATAATGAATAACTGAATGTGATCTTTTGTGAAATAGAGTGTAATGATATATTGGTAAATGAACATTATTGTTTCATTGTCTGATAATGGAGCCTACATACAATAATCCTTATAATATACCAGTATGTTATTATTATTATGGAGCATTATTGATTAACATTCAGGCTTGGATATGATACCTCTTTAACCAGCAGTTTATATATTGCAAGCAAGTTCAGTCAGTGGGTGTAAATATTTGGCAACAACCAATATTTACATGTGTGCAGCAAACCATTTTAATTAAGTGAATTTATGTGTGTAAATCTCCACTTAGTAAATATAATATAAATAGGCTGAGGTTGAGCTACAAACAGCTGGTGCAACTGGATCCTAAAACAGAGGAAATGATTATGACAGCATGAATACACTGGTTGTGGACTGGCTAGCACTGTCACTTCACACTAAAGCCTGATTTATGGTTGGGCATGCAACACTTCTGATCAGTGTCGCTCGACAAAAATTATGTATTTTTGACGGAGAAAATTGTGCGTGACACTTTCCTTTTCGTGTCATGCACCTGGAGAAATTTTCCTGTTGCTGACATCATCATATTTTGTTGCACAATGTGATTAGTAGTGTTATTATTGTCGCCATTGAGATAGTTTCTTAAAGCCACATCAGCTCTGACCTGCAACAAACATAGGCAATCTCTGGTTACCATGAAAATGACTAAAACCTTTCACTGATGCATTAATTGAAAAACTCTGCACTGTTCGTCGCACAACCATAAATCAGCCTCAAAAAGGTCCAAGTTAAAATCTTGAAACTGGCTCACTGCTGCCTTTCTGTGTTCATGTTCAACCGGGTTAAATAGTGGACAATATGAAATCAAAGCAGTATTTTGTTATTGATTAAGTCACTGCACATTTAATTAGAATGTTGGAATATGAATAGCGATGCAAAGGGTTGTAAAATATCCATAAGAATTTAACCTGCACAATTGCACAATTGCAGATATAAAAATCACATCTTTTAACAGTGCATTTATGTGGGGAAAATACACATAAAGTAATCTTAGGTCTTAAGCCATGTTTTTTTGGTTAAAAGTATGCCCATTTAAGTGAACTGTAACCACTGCATTAAGCAGAACACTCTGCCATCACATGTACAGCGTCCCATTAAATGGGAATCCAGTAAAATTACGGCCCTCTGCATACACTGTGCATTCTCCCATCACATGCACAGCCCACTGCCAACACTACTGCTCTGTATGAGCCAATGGACTACTTACTTTCATGTATGTTTTGATTACTGCAGTTGATATTTCAAACTTTTTATGATATTTCAGTTCTTGCTAGCTAATGTTAGCTATTACTATGCGTGATGTAGCTTGATCAGGTATCAGTTGAGGAGTTAAAATGAATCTATTTCCATCCATACTTTATTGTAGAAAAATCTCTTTACTTCAAACCCCAAGTTTTTTCTCAGCTCACATTGTCAGTTCACATACCTTTCCTTGATAGTTACCTTGTTAGCTAGCTAACTCATTACATGGCACATTTTACATTTTATGAATTTGACAAAATAATTGATTTATTTGGCAAATGAGTGGACTATGTCTGCTTATGATACGGTAAAAGTTTGTTCCTATATGCATATGATGATGCTAAATACAGCCTGAGCAAATTACTGCTATATGTCCATTTTATTCCTATTTTCCATATATTCCACAAAAATGTCTTTTAATTTACATGGAAAGTTTCTCCTTTAACATTCCTGGAGATTTTGAACCTTAAATATGAATGGCAACTTTTCACCTGCAGGGTAGCAAGTAATTCTCAACATACTACATTTGCATGATGGATTTCCTGAGACAGGGTGGTGTTATGACCTGATCGTTTTTGCAGGAGCTCCTGCCGTCTCCACCTCTCCTGCTGGTCGGTAGTTACACATTAACAGAGTCAGCTTATATTTTGCTCAGAGTCAAGTTTACCTTCATTCCTGAACTCTGACTGTTCCCAGGTAAATTCTAGATTATCTTCACCCTTGCTAAAACAAACCCGTGTGACCTCGTTTTGCTATAAGATACCATACCTTGAATAAATATCTCCACAGAGGTCACGTTCACGCAGGGCAGAAATTGAAGGTGGACAGTTTCCCTGACAATGTGACTCAGTGTTGACTCAGTGTTGGTTTACTGCTCTGATGTGTTAAATCAGAATTTTCTGTTCTTTTAATTACCATTCATGTAACTACTTGTATAACTCTTACCTGTGTCAATCTGATTGAAACATTAGAATTGTTTATGGGCAGAGTCATTTGATGTATTCTCTGATCTCTTATTAGATTTACTTGTCTCACTAATACTATGTGATCTTAAATTGTCTTTTTATCATTTTTTTGTGGACCCCAGGAAGTATTGTGACCACTTTGTGGAAACTAATAGGGTCCCAAATAAAGAAAAATGAATGGTGGAAACAACTTTCGCTGTGACCATATTAAAACACATAACAAACCAAGACAGTATATATTAAAAAAAAAGAAAAACACCTGGCCTGTGCTGCATATGGTATTGATTAGTGATAAAAATAGGTATCTATCTGTGATTAAAAAAAATAGATGCACCCTTGTTCCATGCTGTGAAACCCTCTCTTGCTGATGGTTTCTTAGGTGGATGGTGTCAGAGTCTCTTGCTTGAAAGGTTACACAACAATCCATTGTGGCTCACAAGAATCAATCAATCAATCAAAGCCCAATATCACAAATCACAATTTGCCTCAGAGGGCTTTACAGCATATGACATCCCTCTGTCCTTCGGACCCTCGCAGCGGATAAGGAAAAACTCCTTATGAATGTGTGTGCACTTAGAATAACAGTACAGCTAAATGACCAGTATGTCTCAGTAGTCTGTAACTGATATCATGCTGTTAGGGATAATTGCTGTACAGTGATTTAGGAGTAGCAGTTGTCCTATCATTACTGTTGTATACTGTAAATTAAATGTCTTTTTTTAATGAATAGTCCAATATATCTTTGCTAATAATGTGTAGGATTTAATGTGTATTTTCAGACATATTTTACCTTTTGAAAAAATGAATAAATAAATTAATCCTTGAATAAACTGACCAAATAATAATTTGGCGGCCCCCCTGCAGCAACTCTGAGGACTCCCTAGGATTCACGGAACCCCTGTTGAAGACCCAGGTCCTAGAGCATTATGTGATGTCATCAAATATCTTGTTTTTTCCGAGTAACAAAACCCAGAATATTCAACTTGCCTTAGTGTAAGCACATTTGGGAACCTGGAGTCATGAAATGTTTGGCAGTGTTACTCAAAATAGTAGGGCTGACCTTCGACTTCATTTTTGAAAACCGAAGCTTCAGAGCTCAGATCGATTTATTTATTTATTTATTTATTTATTTATTTTTTTTTTTTTAAGGTAGTTTCTTGCAACCCTAGAATTAAGATAAAAATATTCACAAACGAAAAAACACTTCTGGTTGCTGATAAGTAGTGTTTAACTTTTGATTTAACACTAAAAATTAAAACCCTCGGCGCGCACTGCAGTGCAAGCAGACAGATGCGCGACTCAGAGCAGCATGTGTCACTGACACCAGACTCAGAGCGCAGCGGACCGGTGGAAAATGTCACCATCAGCATATTATCTTACATCAATAAAATTTTTTGGGTCAGCCCTATAAAATAGTTGTTGATTTATGTTCTTACAATCAGCTTGTGTAATTGTTGCAGCTTTAAATTGCCCTACTAACAAAATAACACAAAGAACATGAGGAACATGACAGTTATCCTAAGCTCATGGTATATTTGTAAATATGTCAAACTTATTCAGTCTGCACTGCCATGTTTTGTTAACCAAATATTTTACTCTTTGTTTACTTTCTTTGTTGTTGGTATATTGTTGTGATAGCCAGCTACAGGCAAACGTTACATGACTTGTCATCGGTAAATCTTACTACAGGCTCGTTCTGCATCTCTGAAAACTGGCCTCAGGCTGCTCTGAGTGACCAGTGACATCTCTCATTGACTTTAATGGCTCTTCAAGTACTTTACTTTTTCCCTGTCCAGCTTAATGCTTGACTGACTGTGTTTGATGTTCAGTCACTTACACACAACAACATCAACACACTGATTTAACACACACAACAGCCACTGCAGTGTTAATCTGCTGGATTTACCCGTAAAGCCTGAGGCGGGCTCAGTCAGTGTTTTATTTTTGTGCTTTCACTGCAGCATCTCTTTTTAAACTCATACACAGGCTGGACAAAACAACAGAAATGATAAACAATGTAAAAACAGTTAAGTGAAGCTCATAATGTTTGGTTTTGTTGTGACCATTATGGGTGTTGATTGAACTTAATTATCTGATGTTTAACTGTTGTTAAGTAGTCTCTAGGCTCTAATTGAAGCTGATGTTGAGTGTGGGAGTTAAACTAGTCCATTAATCAATCAGCTTCAGGTAATGGAAAAATAATCACTTTAAACTAAAGAAAATTTCACAGATATTCAAAAGTCCTCAAAATAATGAGGAGTCAACACTTCGATGTGCTGAGATGAAGTTTTCAGTTAACGAGGAGGTGAAAAAACGAGTGTCACAAGACCTTCAACAGACTTTTTTTCTCCTTCTGTCGCCGTGGTTACTCCACGTGTCTTCCCTCCTTGCTGTTTCCATGGTGACGAACTGTTTTCTCCTCTCTCTGTCTCTTTCAGTGTCATCCAGGCTCCGTTACCACTACCTGTAGACAAGGTAAGAGCTGAAATGTGCGTGCTGTTGTCGTCCTGTCCCGTGTGCAAGTTGCTTGTCTGCGTCTCGGATTTACATGTTTGCATGCTCCTCAGCGACGGAGCTGAGTTTGTGTGTGTATTGGGTTGTTTTCACACACATAAGTAGTCTTTGCACACACACACACACACACACATACACACACAGAGTGGAGTAGTCAGCTGATAGAGGAATGCAGGGGTTGCTGCCAGTTTCTGCCACCGCACTACAGAACTCTGTCATGTGGTTCAGGAGGTTAAGTTTTTTCCCCACCGTTCACTGAGTGCTTTCTGTCTTATGTGTCTTTAAAACTATTTAATGTGCTGCTGGAACTTAATAGAATTTTTTGTCTGCCACATTATATATATTTTATATATTTATTATATATATCTGCTCTGTAAATCACTTATCCTGTGCTCTCTTTTGAGAAAAATCAGAAACACAAATGAAGAAATTAATAATTTTTAGTTTCATGATGGCGATCACTACTTTTGCATTTTATCAGTAGAATACTGTTTCATTATCCATCTACTAGGGGTCTTCCAAATTACTTTCCTGAAGTTGAAATGGAAGTTTAAACTAGTCTGAAAGTAAGATAACACTCAGAAAGCAGTCAAACTTGAGCATAATTAAATATACAGGGTTAAACATTGTCTGAAAAAAATATGGTTTATGTTATCAGAGTCATTTGACATTGTTAATCACATTTTAAATGTTGCTTAAATGTGTGGCGCTTTGCACCGTGCATTATGAACACACATAATGCTAGAAAACACAACAACTTACTCTATAACAGTTAACAAATTACATTTATTTACTGTGTATTTAACATCCTGGCTCATCTCCTTCCAAAACACTCAGACACACACCCACTCACATGGTAACTCTCATGTGCTCTCACCTCTCTCGTCCAGCCTAGACTGAATGAGAAAGGTGTTAAGGCTTCTTTCTGGGCAGTAGAGAGTGTGTTTAAAGGCTTGGATGCCCGCAGACAGCTGCGGACTTGTACTGAATGTGTGCAGGCGAGTCTGAGAGTGCACTTGTGTTATTGTGCATGTGTGTTAGAGAGAGAGACGTTGATGATCAGAGCTGCTGGTTCGTCTCACATGCTGATCCAAACTCCTCACGTTTTCCTCAGGATATTTTAATAAGTTTAACCAACTAGTATTTCGTGTGTTGACTAGTGAAGGTAACAACATTTAATTGATGAGTCAACTATTCTGAGTGCATCCGGTGGAGTTTCCCTGGGAGGGGAGCAGGGAGATATCAACGCTGGTATTTGTCCAAAAAATCCAGAATCCGTCACTGTAGTTATTTTTATTTAAATTTGACATGTGCTGCTTAACAGTGAGTGCATTTACATGACATTAGAGAAAATTTATTGTGTTAGTCTGACTAAAACTGGGCTTTTAAAATACATGTGAACATGTTAGTCCTACTGAAATAGTACTGAATTGAATTTCTCAGTGTCGGATTAACACACCCAGATAATGCGATTTGGAGTTGAATTACTGCATGTATACAGTCAATCGCACCCAAACTGGCCTCGCGCTCTGCGCATGCTCCACAGTTTCTGCCCTGAGCTGTGACCTAAAAGTTGAAAGTATTAAATATGTAACAGAATAAGAAGCCAGTAACAACATGGAGAAGTCTACATCCAGAGCCGTGCATCGCATCTGTACAAAAGGTAAAGCGTACAGTAGTATGAAATGTACCCAGCTCTAAAGTTGTCCACAATGGTACCAATTTGCTGCAAGCTGACCGTTGCTAACTTGATAGGCGATTGTTTGGTTTGTGACGCAATAGGTCAACTGGAAAAAGGTCCAATATTAACAAGCTGAAAGGGGATGTATCGCCACCTATCTTAGCGGAGTCAGACATACTTTGGTCAATAAATCAATTACCCTCGCGTGCTTGTATACTGGGACAAGAACAGTAGTCCAATTAAATGGTGTAGTCGAGTTATAACCGTGACTGGACTTAACTGTGCATGTAAACGCAGTGAGTGAGTTGAGCGAGTCAGCATGCAGCTGCTGGCTTTGGTGTAGAAAGTAGACTTCATCATACCACACTGGACTAAACCAATGAATCGCTCTATCATGTCATCTCAACTCATGACTCATAACAATACATGGCACACAATACCATACTATACTATGGTGTGTCAAATTTACCCTGTAGTGCAAAACCCTATTATGATGATATAACACACATTGTATTGTACTGTGTCATTTTATATGTTGCACGAAACAGTGCCAGACTGATTCAACTGTCCAAACGGCACTTACACAAACTGTATGTACAATATTAGCTTTCTATTAGCTGCCTCGCCCTGTTCTGTGTTTCCCTCCAACGCTGAGAACAACAGGGCCTCAGTGTAACCTGTCTGAGGAATGTAGGCTGGAGCTGATGGTGTGTCTATGTGTGTGTGTGTGTGTGTGTGTGTGTGCTGTGTCAGGGAGAAACTGTGATTAGATTTGAACCACTTCTGTAACATAATTAAGTGCTTTAAAGCAGGATACTTGCACCTCTCAGGTCTCTAACGACACTCTCTCTCACACACACACACACACACACACACACACACACACACACACTGACTCATATGCTCAGAAACTCCCCCGCACCACACACCCAGACCTAGGTGGAAATCTACTGCACTGTATGCACAGACAGTATGTTTTTTGGTCCAGTGTACATGTAGCAGTGGCTTCACCCTAAATGGGTCATGGTGCACCTGCCTTTACCAGCATCAGGCTTTTTAAACATTTAAATAAGACGAGGAATAGTTTAACGCTTTTGGAAATATGCGAAGATGTTCAGATGTTAATCTCATGTCTGTGAGTACAGTACAGAGCTGGAGTCAGGACTTGTGTATGAGCTCTTACCTGAGGGAGCAAGGCAAAGCTCTGGTGTCAGAAGAGGGAGTGGGCAAGAATCCTGTCGACTACATAGCATACAGACTGGAAACAAGAGGAAACTGTTAGCCTGGCCCTGTCCTCAGGTCAAAAACACATCTAGTGACACCTCTAAAGAGTTGACGTTGTACAAAAACTAGGATTAACAGTACAGTAATGTTAGTGACATTATTCTTCTTGGCCTTCATGCATTCATCTTACTACAGGTTCTGGTGTTTCTTGAGGTGGTTTCACAAGTTGTGTTGCTTTTCAGCGCGGACACGAATCTCATGCACCCTTTGCATTCGATTTGTTCTCTCCTTTGTCCAAACAACAGATGATGATTGTGGATGACAGATGATTTTTGTTTCACCCGTCTGTAGTCTCAACAGTCTGCAGGGAAAGTTTTTCACAGGCTACAGCTGCAGAGTGCACGCGGAGCGAACAGCTATTTAAAAGTGGAGTCAGGCTGTTAGTTTGGGAAGCACTTGATCTGATATGCAGCAGAGTTTTCTATGAGAGGAGCACGCATTTCAAACTTCAGTGTCACAGTTGATCATTTTCATTTAATCGTGGGTAGCCAAAATTTGTGGTCAGTATTAATATTAGATTAATTGTGCAGCCCTGCTGTGTACTGACCCTCGAAAGAAAAAGTTTTCCAGTTGTTGTGGGCACATTTCAGTCAAAAATTAATTTAATGCACTGGATCTTCACACCCTCAGATGATGGGAGTGCATGAAGTGTTTCCTGTTGCAGTAGAGAGGAAATCACTGTAGTGGACAGTGAGGATGATTTATTTGGTACTCTGGGCAAGGATGGTCACCTGTCTGGAGGTGGTTCTGTCGAACGTGAACCCAATAGGATGCAGTGTGTCCCCTGGGTTGACGACTTTGGCCTGGCGGATGAGGGGCTTGGGTTGGGATCAGTGGTGGTAACCTAAGTAAACACTCCTTCTACCACTGACCACCACCAAATTTTGTTCACAAATGTAGTACTAAGAAGTTTATTTGAATATTTAACAGTTACTCCTTCAAATATTTAGCAGTCCACAATCCACATGAATTTATGAGGGCAAAGCAACATCATTTATCTGTTTTAACTGAATGATCTGTGATCTAGCTCAGCTAAAAACAGAATCTGTCAGCATGTTAGCGTGTTGTTCACTACTAAGCCTGTTAGTAACTCGTATTCAAACTTGGGCTGTACAGTTGTCGGGGGAACAATGATAACTTATCCAGCATAAAATCGTATAGGCTTGTGGTTACACAGGTTTTCTGTGAGATGGAGCTGGTGAAAAGAGACAGGATGGTCTCCTCCCACACATTTATGTTAAAAAGCCATTAAAAAACCTGCATTTTTTTTGCATAATATGTCACTGTGAAGATGGACACAAGAGAGGGACAGGGGACTGCTGTGTGGTTATGTCCAACTGGCTCACTGTTTCACCAGTTCAGTCATTGGTACTACTGCATATGTGACCGTGTAGTTTTTGTGGCCTCTGGCTTAATTGCAGGAGGTTCAGGGCTCATTCCCAACGCTACTGAGACATGATCAGAATACTTAAACAGTGGGAGTGTAAGATTTATATGCATCCATGTGTTTCTTCCCTGGTTGTGTCTGTGCTCCTGTCTGTTGTGTGTGTGTGTGTGTGTGTGTGTGTGTGTGTGTGTGTTTGCAGCACATGCTTTTGACCTCTGTGGGTTTTCATCTGTTTGTCTGTCTTCAGTTCAAACACAAGGCTGACTGAACTCCAGACATCTGTCAATATGTTACCATGATGTATGTATGCGTGTGTGTGTTTTCCAGGTTGCAGCCAACACTCCCAGTATGTATTCTCAGGAACTGTTCCAGCTCTCCCAGTATCTACAGGTAACACACTGACACCTACTGGTCTTTTTGTAGAACTACACCAAAGGTAAAAAGGCAGTAAATCTCCCTCGCAGAAAAGTTGGTGCATGTTATTAACATGTTTTGAATGTCAGATGGTGAATCATGCAACCCTGCTGTGAACATTTTCAGTGTGGACAGGAGAAAGAGGAGAACGGGAACTTTGACCTAATTATATAGTGAAAGCATATGTTATACATTTTTCCTCCATCCAGAATTATTCTAGTAAAAATACAAGGACCATCAACAAGTCGTGTACATTGCAGAAGAGGAGATCACTCTCATCTTTGATTAGTGAAGCACAGAAAAGATCTAAAGCTGAGGAGAGGGTGGAAATCATTCCTAAAGGAAGTGCTTGGGAATCTTTCCTGAAGACTTATGTAATACCCACTTTTTGATTCAGGAGGATCAAAAACTTGATCCCCACATGGCCAAGATGATGTTACCCCTCATGAAAAAACACATAAGTTTAAAGAGGTCTGATACCTCTGTTGCTTCTGATTTCATATTGAGTCATTCAACACCAACCTCTACCTCCCTCCCTCCCTTCCTCTCCTTCCGTCTCCCCCTGTCTCCCTCTTTGCCAGGAGGCCTTACACAGAGAGCAGATGTTGGAGCAGAAGCTAGCCACTCTGCAGCGTCTGTTAGCCAACACTCAGGAGGCCTCAGAGAGCAGCTGGCAGGTAGGAAACACCATTATCATACTTTAAAGGTCCAAATGTCACGATACATCCTCTGAGTTGTAATTCCAGCTGTTTTGGTCAGTTTATCTGTTTAGGAACATAATTGGCAGTAATGGCACTTGTGTACACGTACAGGCTCACACACGCTTTGGTATAATTACATATATGACGGATTCCAGCTCTCTGAAAATTTAATCATTTCGGAGCTGTGTTTCCTGTCGTCACACAGACCACATGATCTATCTTAGATGCATCATACTGTATCTTTAACAGTTGCCAGTATAACAATACCATTGTCTACATTTACAGCATATTGTGATATTCAGGGTATCTATGGTTGGTCTATTTGTTTGTAATCTTCTGGGGATAATCTTCCATGTAATGTAACATAACGCAAATTTATTTTCTGTAAGTTAGCCATTGATATAACATATCTCTAACATGCGTTAACATCTAAACTATGATGTGCAATAGTCACAGCACAACGCGTCCATTACAATCAGCTGAAGCAGCTACACTCATCAGAAAGAATTCATTTAATTAATTCAGTACAAGTTAATATAGCCTACTCTTCTAAATCCTCCATAACCAACTGCATTATCACTTGGCAAAACTCTTTACACACTCATTCAGGCTGGCGGCAACCACATGCTACAAAGACAGAGTCTGTGTAGCAGGTGAAACATCCTGCTTTGCCTCACCTAAGTGAAGCGTCGCATCTGTACCCTGTGTAATTCGGTTGTTAGGTGTCTTGCCCAAGGACACTTTGACATGTGGACAGAAGGAGGTGGGGAGCGAACTGCCAAACGTGTGATCAGCAGACATCCTGCTTTCCCTCCTTAGCCACGGCCACCCCGTATGATATGACCAAATATGTTTAACACTGTCATAAACTGATTGTGTGTCCTCACCAGGCTCTGATCGATGAAGACCGTCTTCTCTCCAGACTGGAGGTGATGGGCAGTCAGCTACAGGCTTACTCTAAGGTGATTATCACGGTGGTGTGACAGAATATCTTATGATAGAAATAACAAATCCTCATGCAATAAATAGCTCAAGATTAAAATCCTCTCCTCTCCTCTCCTCTCTGACAGTCCCAGACGGAGGAAGGGATCCGTAAGGAGCTCTTGGCTCTTCAGGAGGACAAACACAACTATGAGACGACAGCTAAGGAGTCTCTGAGGAGAGTCCTCCAGGAGAAGATCGAGGTGGTCAGGAAGCTGTCAGAGGTGGAGGTAGGCCACACACCAACACATTTACACACTGTCTCTGCATACTATGATCATCATTTGTAGTTTTTAGGCATGGGTCTCATTTTTTTGTTTCTGCTGTCCTGCAGCGGTCACTCAGTAACACGGAGGATGAGTGCACCCATCTGAAGGAGATGTCTGAGAGGGGCCAGGAGGAGCTGAGGGAGCTTGCCAACAAGTACAACGCTGCCGTCAATGAGATCAAAGAGCTCACTGACAAAATTAAGGTACCTGCACTGACACTGGGATACACAGGAGGTGTGTGATGTTCCTCTGAATGACATGAGATCTAATTTCCCTGCAATAATATTTGATTAAATAACGTGTAAAAATATTTAATTTTGCAGACTGTTTGCTTTTTTTATCATTGTTTGTCATCCCTCTCTCATCTTTCTGTTGTGCTCCTGTCTTCTTTCCCCTCTCTTAATTCTGTCGTCTCCTGTTTTCTCCTCTCCACCCTCCTCTGTTGCTCATCTTTTTCTACAACCTTGCTCCTCATTCCTCTTTCTCCCCCCTGTCCTCTGACTTATTCTGTTTCCTGGTTTGTCTTCCCTATCCCCTTCACTGTGTCTCACTCTCCTCCACCTCCTCTCCACCTCCCTACAGGCGGCAGAGGGCCGGCAGGAGGAGCTGACTCAGCGGGGAGCGACAGAAAAGAGGGAGTTGGAGCTGCGGATCGAGGAGATGGAGGAGAAGGAGCAGGTTCTCCAGGCTCGCATCGAAGCTCTGCAGGCCGACAACGACTTCACCAACGAGAGGCTCGCAGCCCTGCAGGGTACACACACACACACACTCTCTCTCTCTCACACACACACACACACACACACACACACACACACACACACACACACACACACACTCTCACACTGTCCTGCCCTAACTTTTAACAAGCTCACATATCGCACCCTGCAAGCCAATCACTTTAACTTTAACTTTAACACAAGAGTTACCATAGCAACCAGTGGCCGGGTCAGACCAATCATGGGGGCTCAGCTGGGACTTCCTGTCAGTCAACGCTTCTCTCTGCTGTTGTTCTTGTTGTTGTTGTTGTTTACAGTGCGGTTAGAACAGCTACAAGAGAAAAGCATTAAAGAAAACAACAGCCTGGGTGAGTGCACATGTCTCTGGTCTGCTCTGGGACACTCGTCCTAACCGCCGCCATTTGTCTCTCTGTTGCCGCTAATTTCACTTCATCATCCTGCACTAATGATGATGCATGACAAGTTCCTGCATGATGTCCACATTGCTTCCTGTTGCTCGCTGCTGTCTTTGCCCTTTTTGTTCATCCGTCTCTCTGACTGTCACAGTGGAAGTCTGGCTCTTCTTCTTCTGTTTTGGTCTTGGTGGCTTGATGTCTGGCCGTCAGGTAGCCTCTGGTAGTTTCAGATGACATAAGATGTTGATTAATGCTCAGCCGAGATATTTCTCTGATGTCCAGTCCACATAAGCCCTCAGTACATATCTGTCAATACCTTAAATATTTCAGCAAGAATCTCTTTTCACTTTTCCTGATTTACATTCAGAATCTTTAACACAGTCACAGTGACAGCAGGTCTGTTTCTGTTCATAAGCCAAATCATCAGTCGAAATAAAATTATTCAGATGTTGAATTAGATTTAAAAGCTCTATTCACACACATACAAGAATCTGTTTTGGGGCAGGTATTTGTACAATAAAAGAAAAATCTATACATACAAAGAAGAAGACATACAAAAATAAAGTTATATTCTAATATACAAATAAACAAATATGCACCTGACCCAACCAATACTGGCTTTTTCAGGCTGATACCCATATTGATATTTGAGAGTTCAACAATATTATATAATGTAATGTTTAATATTCAAAACAAACATGCAGCAAATATTTTTGATAATGGTCCCCTCAAATGTTTTTATTAATTAAGACCAAGATATATAGATGAGATATAATGACTATTATTGGCTATACCAATAAATACACCAATCAGCCACAACATTAAAACCACTGATGGATAAAGTTCATAACATTGATCAATTATTTACAATGCAATGCTCTGTGGGGAAACCGTGGGTCATTCATGTGGATATCACCTGACACGCTCCACCCATCCAAACACCGCTGCAGACCAAGTACCTTCCCTCATGGCAACGGCACTCTCCAATGGCAGTGGCCCCCCAGCAGGATAATGCACCATGCCAAACTGCCAAACTGTTGAGGAATGGTCTGATGTGACAAAAAGCTCAAGGTGTCGACCTGGCCCAATCTGATCACGTATTTGTGGGATGTCCTGGTACCCCACTTCACAACCCACAAGGACTCACAGGATTCACCGCCAATACCCAGGTTCCAGACACCACAGGTCACCCCCAAGAAATTCTGTGTCCATGTCACTACAGGTCAGAGCCAAGTCCAATCCAAGGATGCCCCACCGTGGATCTGAGACACCTCTGGTGTACTGTTACTGTACGTTCAAACCAGAAGCTTCCAAAGAGGCAAAGTCTCTCACGGACGCCCAAGAAGCACGACTGTCAAAAATATTTGTGGCAGCTTTGGTCGCTCTAGTTGCTCATCACGTGAATCATTCGAACGTTCGATCGTGTTTGTCAAAGCGGACTAGTGGCTTTAATGTCGTTTTGCGAAATCTGTGTTGATAAAATGCTTTGCTTTGCAGTATGTCAGCCCATTCAAACCAAGCAAGGAAGACTTGCATGCTATGTCGCAACATTAGCCTGCAGTTCTCTTCTTTATTACTAACATAACTCATTCTTTTTATTTTGGTCTCTGTAACCCAACAGCGACACATAATAAAGGACTGAGTGGGCGTGAACGCAAGTAATCAACTTCTCGATATCCATTGTCGGAACAAGTGTGCTGTAGAAACCAAAGTTACATGGCTTGTTCTCTGGGACCTGCTTCATAGAAGCACATCAGCATTCCGACTGGTTGTCACTGAACCGCGTCAGAGCTCATCACCATGAAGTAAAACGAGTCTTAACTCCCTTCCGGACCCGCTCTGGTCACCCAAGTTGCCCAACACGCATGGCCGACGACCAGGTCGCCCAAGTCGCCCAAGTCGCTGGGCTTTCATTGAAAATGAATGACTTGCGCCGTTTTGGAAGCTCGGTTCGCTGTTGGTTTGAACATACGGTTACGCCCCCGGAATGCTCCATTGGATCGGGATCTGGAGAATTTGGAGGCCAGGTCAATATCTTGGGCTCTGTTGTCACATTTGAGTGGGTGGTGCGTGTTAACTGGCATCCACCTGTATGCCAGGACCTAAGGATTCCCAGTAGAACATTGCAGTATAACAAGGCGAGCAATTTTCACTTCACCTGCTAGTTTTTTTTTAAAGATTGTGTTTTGGGCTTTTGCCTTTTATTATAGGACAGCTTGAGATTAACAGGAAAGGGGGCAGAGAGATGCAGCAAAGAGCTACAGGATGAAATCCCACCTGGGCCGCTGCAAAGGACTCAGCCTACAGGGGGCACACACTCTAGCAGTTGAGCTTAAGGTCGCCCCACCCGTCAGTGGTTTTAATGTCTTTGCTGATCAGTGTAGGTCAGGCTATAGAAGTTAATTCACAGGTAAAGTAAAGTTTTGTTGAAAGCCTTATTTTAATGTTGTGCAAAGATACCAGAAATGTGGAGGGGTTATTGCAGTGCAGTGCAGTGCAGCGGAGCGATCTGTAGATCCATTAAAATGTGTGCTTTGGTGTGTAGTGTTCAAATGTGCACAGGCTGCAGAGGTACAGAGAATAGGAAGAGATGGAGCCAGTCCAGTGGAAGATTTATAAACTTTATTTAATGTGCCAAAGTACAGTTATTCAGTAAAGGTGTTGTTGGTGTCATTGAGATGCAGTATCTTAATGTTTCTTCACTGTTTTCAATGAGCACTAGCAGCTGTAATTAAAGTATAGTCTTGTTCATACTGTGTAATGACTCACAGCATACAGAGATCTTGTTCAGGGACATTTTGACAGGACACATGGATTAATTAAGAGAATTGGACTCCTTGTTCCAAAATGGCATCCCATTCATTCCAGTAGCGTTGCTCATCAGATGCATATGCTGCAGAAGTTTGTTAGGTTTGCACGTTTTTATGCCTCACACAGTGCGTCATGATTGAGCTCATTCTCTGGCTGAAAATACTCCACTGATAAAGGTTCTTAAGTTTATTGTTATTTAATCTAATGGCCCAAATTAGTAAATAATAAAACAGAGAAATTTCCCAATTCAGTATTTGAAACAATCATTGTTTTTTAACCTTTCTTTCATAATGATCATGTCTGAGAAAAGTCTTTTAAAGTGTCACGTAGTAGTACCTGTAGTATCAACTGTGGCAACACTATGCCTAAGCTGTTAGGACGAACATCAGCCTGTACGAGGATTCAAACATGTGATCTGTGAATGACAGGATGGCTGTGGCTGTTTCAGAGGAGGCAGGTTGTCTCGGGGACGCGGTGGCACTCTGTCGAGCCCAAACAGGGCTTGTTGAGGTTTCTGGATAATCTGGGTTGTTTCCATGGTTTCCAAACTGTCCACTGCTTTGTTTTTCTTCTGGGGGAAAAAGAGCTTGTGGTCACTGATTGACTTCTTGGTCATTGAATGACAACACTGAATATGAATGCTGGAGGTGACTGTCTCACTGCTCACTTCGCCACAGTAGCCACATTGTGAAGGAACCTGCCGTCATTATGAACATGTGTGTGGCTGGAAAAGTTTCGACAAAATCGTGTATATATATATCTGATCTGGTCACATGACAGATGTCGACATTGTCTCCCACGGACCAGTAGAGGAGCCTGTCGAGGACAAAAAGAGCCTGCAGACACCCGAGAGCCAGGATGAAGACGAGGATGAGGAGGATACAGACACAGATGATGGTGCATTTGGTGAAGATGAAGATAATGATGGTAGTCAGTTTGCTTATCATAATAGAAAATTTAATTTATATACAACAATGTTCTTTAGCAGGTTTTGCTTTATAGAATTAAAGTAAATAGTCAACATAATTTGGCACGATAAAGAACTCTAATCTAGATATGTTTAAAACATTGGAGAATAAAATGCTATTGAATTAACAGCTATAATAACAAAATCAAACCTATAAGATAAGATTTTATAAAAGACAGAATATTGGATTTGTTTACCTGATTGTGTGAGGTGATTTTGACACAATTATCAGGGTTTCGACGCAGTATGGAAAAGTATGGAATTTGGTTTTAATAATGTCCAGGTCTGGAAATAAAGCAGAATAGACAATAGAGACTGTTAACCCCTATTCTTTTTTCTAAAATTAGAAATTTAGAACTTCAAATAATGAATTGATCATACAAGCAGGGTGTTTTTCATGGTGTGAGGAGCAGGCAGCCAATGCAGCCAAGATGTTTACCTTTGTGTGAGAGTGCGAGCCAGAGCGAGCTTGATGCCGCAGAAAGCAAAGCTAGAAGTATGGCGTACGACTGAACACACGTTTCTACACAGAGCTGCTCTTCATCACAGCCTCCAACACAGCTTTGCCCCCATTTTTTTTTTTTTTTTTTTAACCAAACCATATCTGGACATCCATGATCAAACTATTTTTTAAAGAAAATGCTGTTATGCAGTGATGTAGTTATCAGAAAAGTAAACTGTTTTTTGCGCACTGAAACCACATCTTTATGACTTTGTAATCTTCATTTCCATGGACACAGTAAATAAACAAGACTGCACGATGTGAAATCGGAATTATTTAACTTTTTTTCAACTAATGTTAAGGGAAAATAATACAAGTACAGGTAGCACCAGTTAGTTTACTTCGACTTTGGGCAGAGATGTTTGAAAGTGGAACATCGTCCAATTTTGTGCATAGAATTGTGGACTGAACAGCCAAAATTGGGGGAATACAAGTTTTCTGAGGGCTGGGTATTAGTCCTCAGATGTCAAATATGGGCTGAAAAATCTACGGAGGAGCCTGGAAAAGTACGGAATTTTGAAATGGAGAATGTGTAGGAACCTTGTATCATTATTTTTTATTTAACTGGAATCTTTCTTTGCTGAAATGTTGATCTTTTTCCCAGTTTTTGTATTTTCAAAGTAAAGTTTATCAGAAAGGGAAATACTTTTATTTATCTAACCTCATTTTAAATTCCTACTTTAAATACACTGTTGTTTTGAGTAGTTGTGGTTGAATGTGTATCAGGTGACCAATGCAATATGACAGTGCGGGATCATGCTTTAGATATAACTTACTTGGAGTCATGTTACTTTTCAGTACAGTGCTTGTTTTGCAAAAAATGTTAATTGTCACAAGCGATTTTACTCCAGATTTTGACTTCTCAGCATGTTGTGTGATCGATAAAGTGGCTGAGCTTTTGGTTGATTTAAGAATTCAGCTCATTTTCTGCATAGATGATGGCACTTCAATAAATCTGTGGTATTACTGAGTCCATTTTTTGGGGAGACACTTGTGGATCTCACACTTTGTTTAAGTCTGATGACTGATGACTGGATGTTTTCTTGAAGTTGTAGTTAAGTTTAAACTATTGGGCTGTTGAATTCCACATTTTATTGGTACTATGTTTTTGAGAGACAGAAGATTACGCCTTAGCTGTCTGTCTGCCTGTCCACATCCTGTCTGCTGTTACAGTGTTGTGGTATCTGTCCAGAAACACTGTATTTTACCTCTGTCTGAAAATATCTGCCATGTATGGCTTTGACTTCTGCCCTGCCCGTTTGTTTATCGAGCATCTGTCTGTCCGCGTAGTTATCGATCTCTGTCACTTGTTAGTTCTGTCATGCTTTCTACCTGCTTGTATCTGTCATGATCTCTGTCTTCGGCTCTTTCTGTCTCGTCCTCTCTACTACAGAGTTTGGTGTCAAGAGGAACCAAGTGTTAATTAAGAGAGATGTTTTTTGATTCTGCTCATCGATTCCAGAATTAGAAAATTCACATTCTGCTCTTCACTATACATTTCTGTTAATACATACATCAACATGTTTGAGTTGCAATTTCATGCATGGAAGAAGTCCGTCTGACATGATGAAGCTTTTCCTGTAGTTTTGATTTCATAAGGCCTCCAAAATCAGCTGATGATTGAACTGGAGGGGAAACAACTAACTAAACTTAAACATGGTAAAATAGAGCGTTCTATGACTTGACTATGTCTTTTACTGAAAATAATTCAAATAATGAGAATTGTTAGCTTCAATCAGCTTTAAATGTGTGTTTTGTTTGCCTCCAACATACATAGTTTCCATTCTTTAATAATAATAAGACTAAATCAGATGTGGAATTGATGAGCAGAATCAATCAATCAATCAAATCTGCAATTAATGATCCAACTCCACTCTTGATAGCCATCTTAGTAATGTCAGTGCTCTGTGTTTCTATCAGACAACTGTCATGTTAACAACAGCGGAGGAGACTCGACTAGAATCCAACAGTTGATTGAGTGTCCGCGTGAGTACACACCTCCATTCCTGCTGTATGCTGCTACACACACACACACAGAAACGCATACAAATAGAGAAACACACACATGGAAGCACGGACACCCTGCCAGGAAAAGACTGGAGGAAAATTAATAAATAAAAGTCATGTTAAATCAAAATTATGAGATGGTAAGTCAGACTTTTTTTTAACTTTCTCAGTTAAAATTATAAGATAAATCAAAATGAGACTTTCTATTTCAAAACGAGATATAAAGACAGAACTTTGAGAACATAAAATTAAAGATTTTTACTTCTTTTATAAGTAAAATTTTGTATTTTCTTATCATTTTGTCTTTCAAAGTCATAATTTTTTTTAACATGCCTAACATATCTTATTTTCCTGGTGGAAATGTGCCTCCATACTAATGTGACGCCTCATCTCAGAGGAACCTTCTTTATTGGAGCACGTTCAGGATCAGTTGCTGTGAAACTGCAAATTAGTCCTGATGCCGTCTTGGTTGCACTGTCAGCGTACGTCCAATAAAAGTGCCTGTTTTTGCAGCTGACAGGTTCATATTGTTATTTTAGGTTTCTGACAGCATAATGGAAAGGATCACAACAGAGATAAACCTTTTTGTTAAAGAGTAAGATCCTTTTTCTTTCTATCCAAATCACCGCTGCCAAACTCACCAGAGTCCATTTAAATAAACAGTAATTGTGTCATCGTAAAACACACTTCATTCAAAGTCAACAGAAACAGAACAAGTTCACAAAAACCTTCTTGGTTCATCTTTCCACTGTTCCAACAATCACTAACTCTGGTTTGGTTGAAGTAAACCCTCAATTCACCCAGTTAAGTATAAAAATATGCTGCCTCTATACATGCTAAAATTACTGTTTATCCAAATGGAGTCTGGTGTGTTTGCCGATGAGGATTTGGGGCTGTTTCTGGTTAAAGAAAAAGGATATTACTCTTTAAAAAATGGTCTCTCTCTGTAGGTATCTTTCCTATAATATTGTCAGACACTTAGAATGACAATCTGAGCCTGTCAGTGGCAAAAACAAGCCCTTTAGGTGGACGTGAATGGACAGTGTCAAATTTTAAACATTGTTGTTCCTTTTAGTCACTTAGACACAAAAACATAAGAAAATAGGGTTGAAAAATACAGAAGAGGTCCCTTTAAGAGATAAAAGGCCCTCTGTTCGTTAAACAACAGCCCAATAAACAGAAGAAAGAGACATCTGTGATGTGTCTGGATACCAAGAAGCTTCTAAACAATGTCATCTTGACCTCTTGGCTGATCTAGTTCCTCGTTAGGCAGGAAAAAAGATCCTTGACCAACCTGATATTTTGAAAAAGATTTTTCCAGCCGTTGTTCTTTTGCTTTAAAGTAAAGTTGGTAACTTTTTCCTAGTATACTTTGTTTCTGCAAAATGTACAAACAAATCTGGAGAGAGAGAATCAATACATGAGAAAAAGACAACTTTGCCAAATTACACAATTGTTACATCACTGTCCTCCAGCAGAATCTGTTCATGCAGAAATTTTTGCTTTACTTGTGCAGGTTTCAAAATTTCTGCTTTCACCTGAACACAATTAATGTGAATTAAATTTTCTCAAAGCATAGGAAAATTACATTTGATAGTATCAGGAGAAGCATCTCTCTTCAGAAATAATGTCCCTATTATCCAGAATTATCCACAGACTGTCAAGAGTTTGCAATGGAAACGGAAGATTTTAGATGTTGGTTTGTCACGAGTAACTAGGACACAGTTTATGGAAAGACTTAACTAGATTTTCTTTTCCGTTTTGTGTGTATTGGTCACTGCTGGCAGAACTGTCTTGCCTGAGCTCATTTAACTTCTGGTAGTGAGTTAGGGGTTTTACTGGTGCTTTGGTACGTGGTATATTGTGGTTCTAACAGTACCTCCATCTGAATGGCTGGTCACGCAGTCGTCTTTTCTTCCTCTTTAGAAGTTCTTCACGTGTATCTGCATGCTGCCTCTGTAGCTTTTCACTGAATTAGCTCACCAACCTCCTGTTTTTTTATTTTTTTATTTTTTGTTTCTGTTGTCTCGCCCTTCTCTTTTAGTTCTTCCCTTTCCTCCGGTCACCTTGTAGAGATTTTGTTTAGCAGCTTTTTTAATCAACAATTGTAATGCTAACAATGTGTTCATACCTGAAGAATTTCAAGTATCAAGTCTGTGGGGTCTTAACGGCCTTCATTCTTGATACCAGCCAAACATTAGCCAATATTTAAGTTAAGAAGTTACCACTTCTCTTTTTTTGTCTGATGGCTGCAGTGATATTTGTCACAAACTGGCAGTTACATATAAGACTTGCTCGTTCCATATGCTGCTGCTGTGGCTGGTTGCAGAAGTCATCCATCTCTCTCCGCTGTGACATTTTAAAGTGGATGTTATTATAGATCAATATTCTGGCTTAGATGTTTGTTGTTGGGCTTTAATGACACTGTTGTTACTGTGGTGACTAGGGCTATATGAATATTCAACATCTCACCTCCTCCATGTCACTGCATCGTGCCTGCAGCTCAGTACCAAAGAGTTGTGTAAATCTGAAGAGTGACGGCAGCAAAATCTGGGAACCAAAATATCCCAAGCATAGACTAGCAAAACACTGATGACCGCTGACTTTCAGGGGGCAGCCCCAGTGGTGACAAAGTCAAACTGTACTGTTTCATGACACTAAAAGCAGTGAAACCAACAAGAATTCTCGTCTTTGGGAAGAGGAAACATAACTTACTGTGTATGCACAGTGTGTTGCTTCAGAAGTATTTGGAGGATTTCATAGAGATTTATTGAATTTAGTAGATGCTGGTGGATTTTGATATTTTCTGTGGAAACAGCTGATGACAGCAGGGCCAAGTACATGTGGTTTTTGCAGATCAAAAGATGTGTAGGCATCTGATTTAACTGGACTAAATTTTGTTGTGAAGAAACCTAGCTTACATAGGGCTTTCTTTTTCAATAACATTTTTAGGACTTTAATTTAACATGTAGTAGGCTTTACAGGCTAACTGTGACTTACTTTTCTGTACAGATGCACCAGTGTTGTTTCACACATACACATGTGAGATGCCACTGAAGTAATAATGGCTTGTTTACTTCCATTTATAACATGGATAAGTCTATATTTTACATGTTTTAGACATTTAACAGACGCCCTTGTCCAGAGCAGCAACACAACTGTCATGTTGTAGGTTACAACGTAACTGTACCAGAGACAACACATTTATTCTGTGTACAGTTGTAACTACAGTAAAAGTACTTATTCTATTAACACCTGCAACCTTTACTTTACTGACTTTACTTTTAGTATTTGTATGATGAAGCTATATCAGTTAACTTGTCACTGATTATTTTAATGTGCAGTGTCTAAAACAATGAGCACATCTTATTTGAGCAAATTCAGTAGTTAAAGTGAAACTTTAGTTCAGTGTGATTCTACCTTTAACATCTGATCTACTAACCGGTCACTAAACCAACTGATTATTTACCTTCAGTCAGTGTAAAAGGCTGTACAGTTGCTGGTTGTTGTATTAACGGAAAGTTAAATCGGCCTTTTGGACATTTGCAGAGTTTGGGAAATATATGAATTGATTCAAATTCAAATTCTTTTTTTTTCCCTCACTAAATTAAAATGACTTGATTCACTGATTCTCCTGGATTTCTTTTTTTCTCCCTGCAGCGGTCAAACAGCTGAAGGAGACTGTAAGTTCTTCAATCCACAAACTGGCCAACTTTGATGGTAAGACCTCAACTAAGCTTCAGATATAGAGTACATATGAATGATTTATTGATCAATTAGTCCTGCAGCAGTTCAGTTTGTGTGTAAACTAATATTAGAAATTAGAGGGAAAACAAACTCTGAATCAGATGAGACTGCTGTAGAATTATTTTTTACATAAACTGTGAAAGGCTGGCTGACTCTGTGAAGCTTTAATATTTAAATCTAACTATATTCTGTTGTCACTAACAAGTATAAATGTGTGTTTGTAGAAGTGATGGACGCCCACCTACAGAACAACCAGACGGCAGAAGACGACATCCTGGCCAGCCCAGATCGACTCAAAGGTAGAGTTATAAAACCATCAGACTTACTACAGTTATATTTTGGTAGCTGTTTATGTTCAATTCTTGTGATGGTATTATAAAATGTAGTAATGTAAATGTAGTAATGTACTAATCAGGAATATCCTCACTTGTCTGGGTTTTATTAAAAGCCATGTTTTTTATTCATTTAAAATGTTTTAGTCTTGAGTGAACTAGTGACGGTTACATTGACTGACTCACAAAGGGTAAAACCTGCTGACAAGTAGACATCCTACAATTGTGACCTCTGACCTTTGACCTGTGTCTTTGCTGTTGTGAGCCTGTTCGTCATCCACACACAATGCTCGGGCTCACCAGCAGCAATGTGTGGAGGCTTTGACACATGACACATTTTTTTTCGGGACAATAACACAAACTTTTATATTGCTACACTTTTCATGACCTTAAGGCACAGTTCAATCCCCAAGCCTTAACTTTAACCGCCACAAATACATGTCAAATTCTTCAAACAGTTAAACAATGGTATGAAAACTGCTCTTAACTGCTGCTTCTGTTGTTTCTGTTTCACCTCCTGAACCCTGCATGGCCTCACACAGTATAAGCCAGTCAGTGTGCTACACACAAGTGTACATGCATATTTGTGGAGATATATTTGTTAATTTTTCTTTGCCTTTCTTTTCTTTCTCTTTTTTGAGTTTCTCAATTTTGTTAGCTGCTTTTATATCGCTTTTACAGCTTTCCCACACCCATTCTGTCCCCTCCTCGCTAACCTTTGTTGTTTATGTGTGTGTGTGTGTCCTCAGGGAATCAGATGGATGCCAAAGAGTCCGACATGTCAGACACTCTGAGTCCCAGCAAAGACCGCAGCAGTGACGACACGTCAGGTCAGTAAAATGCGCACAGTTACTCACATTATAACCAGAATTTGTTTTTTCATGTCGATTATTTAAGTCTCATTTATATGATTCTTTCACTCTCTCAGGTTTTATCTTATATTTTGTTTTTCATCAGTTTGACTTTAAAGGTTTTCTGCTGTTAAAGTCTGGCCTCTGCATCTGTTACACAGACCATCTAGTTTGTAGTAAATTCTTCATGTAAAGAGTTTTAAGTAACCTACTGAGAACTAAAAAACATTTTGATTTATTTTATTTCTAGTGAATATTAACTGAATTTTAAAAAATACACAAATCATCTTTTTGGACCAGGCAACACAGGGTAAAATTAAGATGCTTTGTGTATTAATTTGTATGTGTTTTCACCTGTTGGCAATTTAAGGCACTTTTTAAGTGCTTTCTAAGTCCTTTTTGAATTTATTCCTAGTTAGAAACACATCATAAAGAAATATGTGTGTGTGTGTGTGTGTGTGTGTTTCAGACGGCAACATGGACGACCAGGAGCTCAATGAACCACAGAACAGAGTAGCTCTGCTCAAAGGTAACCATGGCAGCTCATTTCTGCTTTGTAGTTCTACTCTGTGCAGCACAAACAGACCATCAGCAGTAACCAGGGTTATAAGATTCAGTAATACAGTCAACTGTCCATTAGGGGGTGCTGTTCAGTTGTGTGTGTGGCTGCAGGTCCTTCAAGAGACTTTCCTCCTTAAAGTCTTTTTTCCACTTTGTCTCTGTCATGTGTGTTTGTAGCTGAGTTGCATCGGGCTGGTCTAGAGCCTGGAGACACGGAGCAGGTCATCCACCACCTCCACAGAGAGCTCCTAGACGCCCAGGAATTAGCCAATACTGGCAAACAGAGGTGTCTGGAGCTACAAGGTAACTAACAGTGTAAAATAATTTCACTAAAATTAACACCCAGATATTATTTGAGCCGTGACTACTTCCTAGCTCCGATTAAGATCTACAGATTCTTACATGTTCTGCTGTTTCACTTGATACTCTCAAAATCAAATGTGGACTGTGTTAGATTTCATAACAGAGCAGGAAGAGAGTTGATTGAGTTTACCTCTAATATTTGACATCAGAGTTTTCGACATTTAGTTCATATATTACTATCATTGTACGTCACATGACAACATACCAGATTAAGATTGTGACCACATGTCTGTGTTTGTCTGTAGCTCTGCTGGAGGACGAGAGGAGGAGTAACTCTCAGCAAACTGAAGAGTCGACCAAACAGATCCAGTACCTGCAGAGTAAGTACACACCTACACACACACACACACACACACACACACACACACACACACACACAGAGTACAGTGCGATACTACACACCTGTATGTGTCAAAACCTTCCTCGCTCCCACTTCACTTTGTGTGTGTGTGTGTGTGTGTGTGTGTGTGTGTGTGTGTGTGTGTGTGTTTTAGCTCAGCTTGGGAAGCTGCAGGCCGACATGGAGGCACTGAGGGAGCAGAGGGAGAGCACCATCTGCACCACCAGAGAGGAACTCTGCTCCGCCCAGGAAGAGGTACCACTCCATCTCATTACCACTCCTACCTATTACCCTCACAACTCCTCTACATCTTCATTACTCCCTGTGATGCCTCTTTGACTCCCTCTGACTCCCTCTACTTCCTACTTATTGTTTTCTTACTCCTTCTGACACTGCTTTGACTCCTCATCAGCCCCCTTTACTTCTTTCTGTCTCCTACTGACTCCACTCTGACTCTGAATGACTGCCACCTGATTCCTCCCAACTCCTTTTTGCTCTCCTCTGACTCCTTTGTAGTCTGACTCTACCCGACATCCTTCGGACACCTCCTGACTTCTCCCAACACCCCTCTGACTCCTTGTGGCTCACTCCCAACTTGCTTTAACTCGCGTCTCTCTCCTCCAAACTCCCCTCGGATTCCTTCCAGCTCGTTCTTACTCCTCCTGTCTCCCACTGACTCCCCTCTGACTCTTTTTGACTTCCAGGTGATTCCTCCTAGCTCCTTCTGACTCCTCGTGACCTCTTCCGACTTCCCTCTAATTCTTTCTTGCACCCAAAGAAATCAGACCTCTTCTTTTATGGAACAGACTTGAAGTCCATCAGGTTACGTTAAATCCCAGTCATGTGTGACATCACTGACTGACTCATGGATTGTGTTTCTTCTGTCAGATTCTCGTCCTGCGGCACGCCATGGAGGCAGCCACGGCGGAGCGGGAGCGCGAGATTGCTGCCCTGCAGGCTGACCTCAGCAGCGTGCGATCAGAGCTGGACCACTGGAGGGAAACGGCCGCCAAGTATGAGGGGGAGATCAGCCGGCTGCAGGAGGCCTTCACACAGCAGCAACAGCAGCAGAGCACTGCCAACCAGCTGCAGGGTGAGCAGAGAGTCCAACGATAGTCTATTCATCAAGATTAAACACAGAGGTGTTAATTAAAACTATACTTCCTCTTTTTCTCTCTCAGCGGAGTGTGCTACGTTGCAGCAGCGGTGTGTGTGTTTGCAGCAGGACTGTGACGGCCTGAGAGGTGAACGGAAAGCTCTTACAGAGAAACTGCACCGCCTGGAGACTGAGCTTAGCAGGTACACACACGCTACAAGGGAAGTGAAATTAACAGTCACCTAAAATATCACGTTCATGTCAGGAAGTTTGGAGCATTCAGCATGTGGAAGCCCAAAACATCAAAAGAACATGGCAGCTCACACAGTCAGCTATAGATAAATGCAGTATTTCTTTAATGATATACACACTTTTCTGCTTAATTTTAGGCAAGACATGCATTTAAAATAATTTCAAAGCTTGTAAGCAACCACACAAATTCTCACAACCATGAATGAAATACAAAGACTCATAAGCTGAACTTCAGCCGACAGAATGAAAAGATTTGTAAGCATAAAAGAAAAGGAAAAAGAACTGACTGAATTTATTATATCATACTTTAAACTTAAACTCTATAGAAAAGTGCCTAAACTCTTAACTGAATGTAAAGCTGAGGATCGACCTGGAAGACATCAGGAATGTGTGTCCAACAATGTGAAGGTGGACATTAAAACTGGACCTAAAAGTCTTTGTGACAGCCGTGATGGACTTGATGAATCCTGGCGTAGGACAGCTGACAGGAAGTCCACTGGTCCTGACAGGTTCAGAGTTTGGATTCAGCATTAAAAGAAGGACTGGAGGAAACATGGTGTCCAGCTGACTCAGCCTGAACAGGACGAAAGTACGACAGCTGACGGACGGCTGACTGAACCAGACCGAGCAGTCGGCAGGTTAATGCTTCGTCTGCTCTCCATGGAGAGAAAACATCACTGCATGTTCTCGTCAGAGCCGAGAGCTCAGCAGGATTTTATCCGAGCTTCAGCTGTGTTTAGTTTCCAATAAACTGTGGGTGCCTCTGGCAGCACTTCTCATGAATATCTGAAATGCACCACTTGGGTAAAACTGCAAATGTCAGCGGCAGCACGCTGTCCCATCCCTGTTGAAATGCACAGCCTCGAACTACTTCCTAAACATCTTTAAATGATTGATCTGTGATGAAGCCTTGGTGGGTAAAATATCAAAGGTTGTTTATCATACAGCAAAGACCACATATTTAATGAGTGAGGCAACTGTTTTGGACCAAGATGTAATAACTGAATAGATCACAAGGTGTGTCACGGTCAGTCTGAGTCAGCTGAAAAAATGAAAGTGATCGATGACTGATTGTTTGATCATCGTACATTTGCTGTCAGGGAATAAATGCAGTATGAAATGTTGGGAGAAATAAACTTCGTCAGTCACAGTCAGGTGAGGCTGTTTGACCAAAAAACACTTTGTCTGTGTGTGTGTGTGTGTGTGTGTGTGTTTGTGTGCAGCACCAGGGAGCAGAGTCAGGTCCTCAGCAGCAGTCTGGAGTCTCTGGAGAAGAGGGAGGAGGTTCTGCAGGACAAATTGGGTTCTCTGGAGAATCAACACCTGCAGGACGCAAGCAAGCTGAAGAGCCAGCTGGACCAGGCCAAGGCCCACACACACACACTGCAGAGAGAGGTACACACACATACACACACACACACACACACTGCAGAGAGAGGTACAAATCCCGTGAAGCTAACTCACTCCTTTCCAGATTTATAGAAATATAATATATGTGATACATAAATGATGTTATAGTGGTCTGTGTGCATGTGTAATTGCTGTGTGTGTGTGTGTGTGTGCGTGCGTAGTATGAAGACACACAGTCCCAGCTGTTGGACCTCCGTCAGCGCTATGAGAGAACAGAGAAGGAGAAGCTGAATATCCACCAGGAGCTGGAGCAGTGCAGAAACAGCCTGAAGCTGCTGCAGGACAAGACCAGTTCTGTGAGTACACACACACACACACACACACACACACACACCACACCACACCACACCACACCACACCACACCACACCACACACACACACACACACACACACACACACACACACACATTCACACTTCCTTTGTAATTATACCAAAGACCATATGTACTATTTGTGTTGTAACCTTTATTCTTGTGTTGCTCAGCTTTAAATCCAGATGTTTTCATGATGTCTTTTTTTCACAGTTTTGTTTTTATTGCTTAAAGATTAAAGCAGGAGAAGCACCAGACTTGCTCATGGACACTGTGACAGTCTTGGACTTGTTAGCTGTAACAACCACCCAACACTTCCCGTTCACTGCCTCCCTCCTCACTGCTTACTTGCTAACTCTGAACACAATAAAGTCTCATCGATCAGTGTTTAAATCTCTGAATTAATCTTGAATCCGACAACACCCTCTGTAGTGGTGAAAGCAGATGGAGTAAATAACGTAATCTGTAAACTGTAGAGATAAATAATAACAAATCATTACACATCATCGTCTCTCCTGCCTTCCATCCTGAGCTGATCAATAACAGCTGCTATTTTGTGAAAAACCCCAGGAAACACAAATCAGAAAATCAGGAGATGAAAGCGAGGCGGAGCAGCCTCCTCCTCCTCCTCCTCCTCCTCCTCCTCCTCCTCCTCCTCCGTTACCCCTCTTCCTCCTCTTCTCTCTCATCTACCTGTCCTCAGCTCTTCCTCGTCCTCGGTCTTTGGTGACGTGACAGTCGATGTTTGTCTTGTCCCTCAGGTTTTGTTTCCACAGAGCTTTTCAGAATAAAAGTCCTGATCCGGTTTCACAGGATCAACAAACTTTGTTTTAACTGACAATTCAAAATGATAATTCCTGTTTATTACAACTTTGCTCTTATTTTCATAGTGTTTGTCCATCATTTCTTCAGCTCGCTCCAGCATGCACTAATAGAGTAAATAGCTGAGATCTTGGAACATAGTGACATGACTAATGACACTAAGGTGTGATGACAGTCCAAGAAACAAGCAGTCAGACAATCAGTAAGGTTAGAAACAAACTTATTTTCATCCATCACAATTTACACTTCCTGCTTCAACTTCGGCTTACCTCACTTACTATAGTTGTGCGCACACAGTTTTCCTGTGCACTGAGCAGCTCCTCCAGGATGCAAACTCAGCCAATCCCCATGAATTCTGCGTAGCCTCACAATTTAGTCCAGTCACCACAACTTTTCCGCAAGTTTCAGTATTTAAATCTTTATCATAACACTACTCCTGCAGGAGTGTGAGCTTCACACCCGGGAGGATGGAGTCACACATACACAGTGACAGGGCAAAGTGTTAGCATCACAAGGCTAACATTAACCAACAGTTATAAACAGGTTTAGCAATAGAGTCATACCAGTGTTGGCGTGAAATTAACAGATTATGTTTGTTTTATTTAGAAAGGGACAGTGCACATTAATGAACATGATCACCTAAGTCATATAAATGTGCCATATTTAGCCTTACAGGCTGAGTTTCATCTGCAGTCCCTCGCAAGTTGTAAGTGTATGTAAGAAAAAGTCAAAATAACATACAAAAGCACAGATAAAAGCAGACTGATGGCATGGTGTGGGATGTTAATCACCACTGCAGGGCTTCAGCCCAAGTGACAATCGCGTTGATCGCATTGTACTGTGTTAGCTTGTGTTGACTGTGCAGAGAAAGCAGGTGGAGATCGTCTGTAATCAGCTCTCGCTGCCTCCCTAACCTCACAAATAGTTTCTAATATGTAAAACACTGAACGCTTGTAATGATACGCTCTGAATCCAAAATGGCATCGCAACTATTTTTGCAAAAAAGTCTAAAAACGTTGCAACATACATCGCAGTTTTTTAGAAAAGCTGCCCTGAATTCAGCCATTTCAGGCCACAACGATCCCAAAACAGCCAGAGAAATCCTGAAGGGACTGAATGAGGGATTATTACTAAGATTAATCAGGTGTGTACAGTTTTAAGTGGTTTTTTCGCAGACATTGTGCAGCTCCCTCTGGAGCAACAAAAGGCTTTATGCAACTTACATCACATATGATGGAGTGCTCCTCAAGACCTGTAAATGGACTGTGATGTGTAAAGTTGGTAGAGCACCCCTTCCCCTTCCAGTTTAGTTTTTCATGAAAAACAAAAGATGGAAATGTTTTTTATGTGTGTCATTCACCACCAGTGTGTTCTGTACCTTGTCAGACTTTGTTGAAATGATATTTTGGTTTTTGATGAGCACAATATTTTCAGTACTGATTAAAATGATGGACATTACTATGAAAATAATATCTCACGTTGAAATAACAGCATTATCCTTTAAGTCCATTATTTATCTTCACCAGGCACAACCTGTATTGGCACCTTAGTTTACAAGAAACAGTTTTTTAGCATTCATTTTACAAAGTTGTCTTTTCTTAAATAGAAGATCAGATTTTAAACATTTCACTCTGGCCTTAAAGACCAGTGGACTGATATTACTGTGAGCCAGCAGCTGATATAAAGATCAGCTTCTGAGTGCTAACGAGACGTCCTGGTGCAGAGAGTTAATGAGCTGAAACCCAACAAGAAAATGTTTGTGCTTTTAAAAGAGCTTGGTGACGGATTGCACTTCTTCTGTGATGTTTGGTGAACATGGCTGTTTAATGTGTGGAAACGGCCGACCCGATACAAACCTGCCGTCATACATACTCCCTCTCTCTCCTCTTCTCTCTCTCTGTCTGTCTCCCTCCCCCTCGCTGTAGCTGCTCCATCCTCCATGTTGGTTTTGGTTGATTTGCCGGCTGATATCTTCTTATCCCTCTCCTCCCCCTCCTCCCTCCCTCCCCTCTAGCCATCCATACTGCAGCCTGTCCAAGCCATATTCATTGGCCTTGTCCTGGCTCTGCTGTACTGGTGTTTCGGCCAGTTGTGGTAGAAAGGTACACACCGACATGACATCAGTCTGTCTCTCTGCCTGTCTCTCTTTTGCCTCCATTTGTCCGTCATCTCTGGAAGGAAAGATGACGGAGGTGAAAACGTCGTCCTGATCCGTGATGAATTCAGAGTCACATGCTGTGAAACATAAGAAAAGTACCCAAACACTGGATCAGTTAAGTTTTATTAGTTATGTTTTGACCCCACACAATCATCTTTTGGTTGAAATAATTATTCCTGCCAAATCACAACCATGTTCATGACCTTTTACGTGCTCCCATGAAAAGTAGTTGTCAGTTGTTATTTCTATGACCACCAAATCAAATTAAATTAAATAAAATTCTATCTGATCAGAGACAAGTAAGAAGAACAGAAATCTGACCAGACATGAAATGCCAACTTTTAGTATTTGATAATATTTGATGGATGCATTCGGTCAGTACCAGTAAAGTACTGTAGTTCAATACCCAACCACCAAATTCTTATAATATTTATCAGGAAGGAACCGTTGGAGTTTGGATTATGAACATGTACGTTTAGTATATTGTGTCACACGTCTGTGGACCCAAAAGAACTGTAGCTGTTGGATGAAAGCTGATGAGGATCCAAGTTGTAAATGAAAAATAAAAATTAACCATCTTAGTTTCATCCCCTTATGACAGCCTTAGCAAATAAGGATCATTTGAGTTCAGTTTTTTGCACTGCTGTTACAGGCTGTTAGTATTGAACCCTGAATTCTGATCAGCAGGACACTCTCCTCACCTCCTACACTTTCCTTGAAGACTGAGTATCATCATCATCTTCATCATGGACTGTCTTTGTCTTCTTGCATAAGCAGCTCTAACTGCATGGCTGTCAATGACACGTCTTCAGCTTCTGCACTGCTGACTCTAACACTGAACTCTTTAAAAGGAGTTCACAACAACCACAAAACCTCTGTTTAAAGGGATACTTCGATCTTCTTCTGGAAACATGTTTAGTTCTTAATCTTCGAGAAAACATTGGTCCTTAGGTTCCTTCATTATAATCTCTGGCTTTGATAGTAACTTCATGTAATGATCCATGCAAACTGCTCACCAGGTAGCTCAAATTATAAGGTTAATTTTTTTTCTGTATTTTTCTTATTGTCATCAGTGTGTTAGTGCGTCTCCCAATGCTTTGACCTCCCTACAGCTGGCCCCTGTAGTTCTTATCAAATGTTACTCAAACAAAAGGAAGTAGTGCATTGGTTGGGGACTATTTTCAGTGGCGAATTAATCCACATTTGGTGCTTTAGTGAGTATTTGTGGCAGCAGGACGATGTAATGAGGGACTGAGTCAAAATAAATGACGGTTTTGGGTGCTCATGTGAGTATATTTTTTTCAAAGTGTTGATTTTGTCATGAGCACTGTCGCGCAGAACGTGAATATTAGGCTGTTTTTTCCAAAATAAGGTACATTTTTCTGAGCTTTTCCACTGAATGAAGGCATCAACCAATCACATTGTGCAGAATAGACATCACGTCACAACGTCGTGACAGTGGCAGACCGGTTGCAACCATGGATCTGTTTTCTAAATCATACATTCATGGCTGCAACTGTTGCAAAGTCACATTGCTGCTGGTATGAATACTTTTGACACAGGCGAGTATTTTGCATTTTCGTTCAACAGTGTGGCTCATGGTTGGGTTATTAATAGTTTCTGGAATAAGTTTGTTGACAATAAGAAGAATATATCACATCATCATATTTACCTTTTACCAAACTTTAGGCCCTGAATTTAAGCTGTTGAGTGGTTAGTATGAAGTGAGACATGGTTCAGTGAAGATGTTAGGTTAGACTTATGTTTTGTCTTGTTTGAATGATTTTTATTGGCATTGTCACCTGACCAAGAAAAAGCTGGAGGCTCCGTGTTTCAATTCAGTGTGAGCTCCAAGTTGTTGCACGTCAGTTAAGCTGCACAGCATGAGCACAATACTTGCAGGTTCTGGCCGTGCAAAAGGACCAATTAAAACATGCAGTGTGAGTAAACACAACATGCAAGATCAATAAAATCACTCAGGCAAAAATCAGAGGTAAAAATTTGTGAAAAACAGTACAACTTATTTCAAATAAGGCTCTTTATTTAGGGTATTAATTTATGCTTTACAGACAGACAGTTCTAAATTTGATAAAGTCATGTGGAAAGAGCAGAAAATTTTGTTATTTTTTAGTTAGTTCTACAGCTGCTGTTGGTCGGTCGGCCCACAAAGATGTCTTCACCCTCTGGAAGCAGCAGCTTTTGCCCTCGGGGGCTGGAATTTGGTATGATAAAATTACAAGCTCTCTCAGAAGTTGCAGAATTGTTTGAATTTGTATTAATTAAAAACCAAATCCTGTGATGGTCTGAGCAGTTTAAACATCATCTCAGTATAAGAATCAGAGCATGGCTGTTTATTTTTAATCCAGTAAAAAAGCCTGGTAGAATAAGGCTTACTGAGTCTTCATTCTGGACTCAGTTTCTGTCTGAAACTGGAAATGAAGATGAAGGTTTCCCTTTAAAGAGTCGGGTGCTCATCCTCACATCCGAACATCTCTTCATAAAAGTCACTTACTAACACTTGCCTCCACTTACCTCCCTCAGTCATTCATTAACTGTCTCTTCACAGCTCCCGCTCACTTTCAGGGTGCTGGTGCTTCTTTTTTTACTCTTTATTTCATGCATCATTTCTCTTGCAACAGGGTTTGTGTTTTGTTAATTTTTCTTCCATTTCTTGCATCCAGTCTGCTGCAGTTATTTTACCATTTTACTCTGTGTTTACCTGCTTTAAGGTTTGTGCTTTTTACACTGACTCATCCATCTTTTTTGTTCAAGTCTTTCTTTGGACTGCAGTTTCTCCATTGTTATAAAATGTCCATCACTGTGTCCATCATGTTTGTCCTGTGTTGTTGTGCTGGTTGTTTGCTGCTTGTTTGTTGATGTGGTGTTCACTGACCAGTGTTTCCAGTCGTTTGCTGTGAAGGAAAACTGGTCTGTAACTTTTCTGTTTTTCTACTCAGGTTACCTCCTCGGCCTTGTTTACTTTGCTGCTTCCTCCTGTGTCTTTTATATTTATTTTACCTTCTGGTTTTATTTCCTTCTTTCCTCTACCTCTCCCAAAACCCCAAAAGATGATTTTTTTTTTTTAGTCATTATCTTTTGTGTATGAGTTGGGGGAACAAGTATAAACCCCATACACTTCAATACCCTGCAGCTTTGAGTTGATGAACAGAACGTCAGAGTGTCATATAATGAACTTCTTGCTGTTGAAAAACACAAATGTTGTTTCTCAGCAGAAACTCACTCTGTGAGCAGGAGAAGGAGTTCAGGTATCCCTTGGTCTTATTCATAAGTGAGGGTAAAATGGAGCGTTAGATGGACAGGTGGTTTTGTTTGGTGTGGTGTCAGCAGTGACGCAGCTGTTGGCATTAAACCATCGTGGTACAGGGGGAGCCAGGCCAGAAGGCAAAGCTCTCGATTTACCAGTCCATCTATGCTCTGACCCTCACCTACGGTCATGATCTTTGGGTAGTGACTGAAAAAGAGATCAAGGATACAAGCGGCTGAAATGGGTTTCCTCTGCAGGGTGGCTGGGCTCAGCCATAAGACTGAATTGAATGTCTGCGGTTTCTGTGCTAGTACAATTGAGGGTTCGTATCAGCCTCCAGCAGGAAACAGGAGGACTGGGAGTTGACTTTACTGTCCCTCTACTGCCAGCGTCAAGTGAAAGTGAAAGGAAGTCTGGAGTGACTGTATGTCAAATATCCAACTTAAAATTTACTTCACTATAGTGAGGTGGCAGCAGTGTTCGGAACAAGAGATTAGAGCATGCACAGTTGGTACGCTTGCTTTGCGCACAGTTAACACCATCACAAAAAATGGGTTCCATGTGAATGTTTGCATAGGGGTCTGTGCGGTCCCTTGGTGGATGATGTCATTTACGTTACATGGACCCTTGCAGACCCTCGCAGACACACGGACAGGTAATGTATCACTCGGCCTTTAGACAGATAGGGTGAGGAACTCAGACATTTGCAGGGAGCTCAGAGTAGAGCCGCTGCTCCTTTAAGTGGAAAGGGGCCAGTTGAAGTGAATCATGCATCTGATCAGGATGCCTCTGGGGTGTCTCCTGTTAGAGGTTTTCCGGACACATCCAACTGGTAGGAGGCACTGGGATACACCCAGAACACACTGGAGGGATTATTTATCTCATCTGGTCAGGGAACGCCTCGGGATCCTCCAGGAGGAGGAAGACCATGTTGCTGGGGAGAGGGACTTCTGGAGTACCTTCCTGCTCATGTGACCCAGCCCTGAATAAGTGGAGGAAAATGGATGGATGGAGATTCACTCTGCAAAGAAAAAAAACTGTGAAAGTGCTCTTCAGAAAACACAATTATCATCACCATTGTCATGTCATACGCAGGTGTAATTTATCTAGCATCTTAAGTTTTAAATGATATAAAATCAGATGACGTCTCATTCAGGTGCAGCAAAACTGGACAGTCGGCTGTGTGTATGTGAGAGCAACAAAACTTTGGAAAAACGATAGAAATGAGCAATGTCTTTTCCTACAGCATTTTTAAAGGAGCTGTGTAGTTAGAGCATATCTGTTTTGGAACTGACTCAGGTTGCAAGGTTGGCATTAGCTGACCTACAAGCACGGGAGGGAGTGTGCTGGTGGAGGAGCTCAGACAGATACAGGGAGCCAGGTTGTGGAAGGCTTTATAGGTGATGATTAGGAGTTTGAAGTGGATACAGAGATAGGGAGACAGTGGAGGTTACGGAGGATGGCAGTAAATTGGTCACAGTTCCATGTATGTGTATGTCATTTTATGCTCTGTAAGGTGACCTTGGGTGTTTTGAAAGGTGCCTTTTAAATAAAACGTATTATGTATTATTATTACGAGTGTGTGAGAAGGTGAGCAGCTGAATTCTGGTTATATTGTAGTTTCTTAAGTTGTGTATGATGAACCATAGAGGAGACTATTGCAGTTTATCTGTTTTGTCAGCTTTTAGTCACCTTAGATCATCAGGTCCAGACCTTAACCTTTGCACACTTACATTGATTTTCTAAAATAACAATGTTGATAGGTGTGTGTTGTCCTCTGTAAATGAACAACAAACAAAGTGTGCACACTTTTAGATTACCTTGCCCAATTAGATAAGAAACTTGTGTGTACAAGATAGGAAAAAAATCATCTTTTGGACATTTTGGGGCTTCAGAGGCTTTTTCTATTTTGTACAGTCCTCTTTGTCTTTCCCTCTGCTCCTCTTCATCTTCCTTTCTTCTCTTTCTTCCTTCTCTCTTACTGGTTTCACTCTTTGCTCCAGTTTGTGTCAGAAAGTTCAGTCAAGACGATGCACACTAACTTGATTTTCTTTGTGTCGTCTCTCGGACAGAGCGGCTGGAGCCCCTGGATGCCGGTCATCGCAGTGATGGTCGCCGTGACGGCAGCCGTCCTCTACCCGAACCTCTCCAAGAGCAGCTCCACCTAGGACACACACACACACACACACACACACAGACACACATGCGCACACAGAGCGCTGTGAGGAGAGCATCACTGCTTTACTTGTATAAAGTCTAATTGTACATAATTGTAGAGGGAATATAAAGGTTGTGGTTTCTACAGAGGATTCAGAAGCTTCTCGGTTTATTTTGTTTTTGTGTTGTTTTATTTTCTGCGGCGGGAAGTTTTGTTGTCGTTTTTATTCTCGGCTCTCTCTCAGCTGTGGTGGGGGCTCTTTTGGTTTTTGTCTCTCTGCTGATTTCTGGGTTAACGAAGCGTTCTCCAGCAGGCCGAGCTTCCACACAAAACACCTGCCAGAGGTGACGTTCACACCCGTCCCATCGTACCAACGGGATCAAGGCGAAAGCAACACTTTCCAGCAGTCTGGGAAACATGATCTATAATCTGCAGGTCTGCATTTATTTGCTGAAGGATCTGCACACCTTGTGATAGATTTCATTGGCTATTGGAGTCTGTGAGCAGGTGTGTTCACCTGTAGCTCCGCCAGAACTGGTTTTTCAGCTGGTTGGACTGGCTGCAGCGCTCCTTCAACCCTGAGGGTAGCTCTCATGCTGGACTGACACATTTTGATTTTCAGTGTCTTTACTTAGCAAAGTCTTTTCTTTAAATTGTCTCCATATTTAGCTTTAACTTTAAATTCTCAAAACCAGCTCAGTGCCTCACCTGCCTCCTATAAATGTCTCTGTGACATCATCAGTGTGAGTCATGTGTGTCGCTTTTTTAGAGCTATTCATGTGTGTATGATTACTTTTTGATTTTAGCTGCAGATATTTGGTGCCATTGTGCTCTTTATCTTTGAATTTGGCCATCTTTTGTTCCTGAAACATACAGTATTCTCTTTTTGTCTTGTCAGAGCAGATGATTGATCAAAATAACAAATTACCAACTCGACAAAACAGATTGTAATTCAATTAAATGCAAATTTGTTTGGTAAAATGTGCCACTAAAGCTTGGTAAAAGCTCTAATGTTTTTTACATATCACCTTCAGAATAGGCTCTGTTTCATGATGTGTTCACACCGAATGCAGAGCGAATGTTTGCATCACGTCACTCACATGACGTTTTTTTTTTTGGAGTATTTAGCAACTGGGGAATTCGTCCTCAACAGTTGTGCTAACTAACAGAGGAATGCAGCTAACGGCTAACTCCGAATCTGTGTGAACCAAGACGGCAACACTTTTTAAAATTTGGCATACTGTCACGTTACGTTACCGCCTCACTCTTTCCATTGTTGCCTTTAAATTAAAGATCAACTTAAATTACTTAAATCGTTTTGCTAGGGAGCACCCAGAGATGTATAATAATAACAAGATACCAGACACCAAGATGGCACCTATTCAGGAACTGCTTGTCTTGTGCATATGTCAAAAAAGCCTCAAGCTTCTGCGTTTACTTCCTCGGTATGCAGCCCACTGTCCCTCGTGGACATGGGTGGATGATGCCATTTTCAACACGCAGCCCCTCACAGACACGAGGACACGTAAACTATGAATTGGCCCTTAGAGAGATCGGGTGACGAGCTCAGACATCTGCAGGGAGCTCATAGTAGAGCTGCTGCTTCTTCATTTGAAACGAGGCCAGTTGAAGCGGTTTGTGTGCCTCCCATTAGAGGTTGTCTGGGCACGTCCAACTGGTAGAAGGCACCAGGACACACCCAGAACACTAAATATGCACAGTAATGTTTCTCCCGCTGGCCCCGCCCACGGGTTCCCGCTCAGCTCACAGACTTGACACTGTGATGATGTCACAGATTTTTAAATGTACAAATGTAAAACCTCCATGGATCAAGAATTTATAAGAGAGGCATAACTGTCCTTGTTGGAGGTGTCCCGTCAACAGTTTTACAGAGGTCTCTTTTGTTACAATGGCCTGTGGGAAAGATGCTTCTTGGACCGTAGGGGATTTGTTTCGCTGCAATACCCCAAGTGGCCACTTGGAAATCACCTCAACAAAATAGCGTACACTTTGAAGGCAGTGTCCTGTGAATTTTTCACTCAAGCCGAAACATTTCAACTCATGCTAAAAGCACAAATCTCACATAATTTGCGTCTTTGCATTGACTTTGTAAAATGCTCGCTTCGCATTCAGTGTGGACACAAGTGGCTGTCTTTAGTAACTTGAATATTTCATAGATTTCTGAAACAAACGTGTGATAATAAGTCATTATCACTCAGCAGGAGTCCCCTTATCGTGTAAATTACATGTTTATATGAAACTGTGAATCTGTATCACAAAATCATCTCCAGACATCAGTAAAACAACAAAGTAAATTCACGTCAATAGTAAATGTACATCTGCGTCGTTACATTTAGACAAAGTGTCGTCAGTTCACCTGAATCAGCATTTCAGTTTCTGTCGACCTGATGATGATCTGTGTCCGCCTGCTGGAAAGTGTTCGCGTCCAGGTGTTCACAGGAAGTCCTGCTCTACTCTGTTCTGGTTTGAGTCGGACATGTTGGATGTCTAACATGCCGTTTTTCTCTGTTATTGTATTCCCTTTTTTTCCGGGGAAGTTTTGGGGGACGGGGTTGAAACTTGAAGCCAAATTATTAAAATAAAAATCAGATTTATTTTCTGTTTCTTTTTCGGGGCACAGTAAAGGGGGTCAAAGTGCCTCTGATGTAACTAACTAACACCACAGTTTGTGTACGTGTGCCGACAAACGAGCGCACAGCAGCACACACTTTCTCTAGTGAACACACACAAACACACACATCATTTATGTGACTGTCAGAGGTCTGTCGGTGTTGAGTGTGGAGAGAAGCTGAACGTTGGTGACCCACAGTGTCTGTGAAGCTTCTTTAGGGCGGTTAAAAGCTCTAACAGCAGCCAGTAAGCGGACCTTGAGTTTAGTTTGTCAAATTATTGTCGTGGCTTCACCCAGATTTCCATCAGCTGGGTGATTTTTTTTAGCCACGTTCATGGCTGTTAGGATGCTCAGGACAAACTTTTTTGAGATTGATTGTCGTCTCCAGTTCTCATCTTTCCAACAGCATTACTTCCTGTTGAGTATCGAGCTTGAACGCCTCACAGAGCTGCAGGAAGAAAATCAGCTTCTCTCTGACGTGAAACACTCGAGGCCTCTGCTGAGATGTTTTTAGCAGACATTAAATTATTTTGAGACGTGTGTGTTTGTGTGTGTGTGTTTGGGGGCTGGTGAGCAGGGGGGGAGTGTGTGTCGGTTCACACTCTGGACTCTTTGTCATCGTTCGTGTACTCTGTCTCGTCTCCGTGTTTAAAAAAAAAAAATCTAAATAAAAGTCAACGAACAAATATTCCTGATGTTTAAAGAGAAAAACACTACAGTACAGAGAGAGAATTGTAAAATAAAATGTTATTGAATGATGTGCTACTAGACTTATTTTGTTAAAACTGTTTAGAGATATGAGAGGGAGCTATGTAGAGGATATGATGATGGTGATGATGATGATGATGATGATGTAATGAATATGCAGAGCGATGTTTGGATTAAAGTTGTAGCAAGCTGACCCACCAAACCTGCTCCTGTCGCCTTCATTCAAACATTTCACAATGAGAAATGAACTCTGCAGATTGTCTTCTTCACCTCCTTCCTCTCCTCCTCCTTCTCCCTCCTCTGCCTCTCCTACATCCCCTTCCCCATCATCATCTTCTCTTCTTCCTTTTCTTTCTTCCTCTACTCTTCCTCCCACCTCCCCCTTCCTTTCTACTCCTCATCCTTCCCCTTCCTCCCTCTCCTCTCTCTTCTGCTTTCTTTTCATTCTCCTCACCTTTTGTTTTTCCTCCTCCCTCTGCCTCTTCTCCTGTTTCTTCTACTCCTCCTTTTCCTTCCCCTCTGTCTACTTCTACTTCACCTCATTTTTCTTTACCTCCTCCTTTTTCTTCTCCCTCTCATCATCCTCCTTCTTTCTCCTCCCTCTGCCTCTCCTACTGCTCCTGCTTCTTCCTCTACTCCTCTTCCTCCTTTTCCTCTCCCATCTTCACCTTTTCATCCTCCTCCTCCTTTCACTCCTTTTCCTTCTCTTCCTCCTTTCCCTACTCCATCTTCTCCTCTTCCTTTTCCTCCTGCTTCTCCTTCTTTCCCTTCTTTTCCTTCTCATCTTATTCCTCCTCCCTTTGCATCTCCTCCTACTTTTTCTTCTACTCCTCTTCCTCCTTTTACTTCCCCATTTTCTCCTCTTCATCTTCCTCCTTTCTTACTCCTCTTCTGCCTCTCCATCCACATCCTCTTTTTCTTCTCTACCTTGTTCTCCTGCCTCTCCCCTTCTCCTTTTCTTTCGTCTTCTCCCTCTGCCTCTCCTACTGCTCCTGCTTCTTCCTCTACTTCTCTTCCTCCTTTTCCTCTCCCATCTTCTCCACCTCTTCATCCTCCTCCTCCTTTCTTTCTTATTCTCCCTCTGCCTCTCTTCTCCTTCACTCCTTTTCCTTCTCTTCCTCCTTTCCCTACTTCATCTTCTCTTCCTTTTCCTCCCGCTTCTCCTCCTTCTTTTCCTTCTCATCTTTTTCCTCCTCCCTTTGCCTCTCCTGCTTTTTCTTCTACTCCTCTTCCTCCTTTTCCTTCTCCATCTTGTCCTTTTCTTTCCCCTTTGTTTCCATCTTCTTCCCCTCATCCTCTTTTTCCTTCTCATCCTACTTCTCTTCCTCCTTTTCCTTCCTCTTCTGCCTCTCCATCTACATCCTCTTCTCCTTCTCTACCTTGTCTTGCCTCTCCTTCTCCTTTTCTTTTGTCTTCTCCCTCTGCCTCTCATCCTCTTCCTCCTGCTTCTTCTTCTCCTCCTTTATTCTTCCAATAATAAGTGTTGTTCTTTGTCAGCAGGTTAAGAAATTGACTTTTTAGACAGTTCAGAGTTTTTCCTTTTTTTTTTTGAATAAGAACAAAATAATCTGTTATTTCTGAATGTATGTTTAGATTATTACAGTCTGTTGTGAGCAGTGAGGAAGTGATACAGACGGCTGAGGGTGACACATCAGCAAACATTACACTGTGATTCATAGAAACCAGATTAGGAAACAACCGAAGATTCTGATGTCTCAAAATCATCTGTCACTCATTCTTTCAGCAGAAATATGAGCATATTAGTAATTCATCATGCTGTGTGTGTGTGTGTGTGTGTGTGTGTGTGTGTGTGTGTGGACTTGCCCTTGAGGGTTGGGTTGCTCCTGTCTGAACAGTGGTTTAAACACAAGTCCAGTTTATCAAAGTCTGAAAATATTAATCTGATCAGATCAAAGTTTGGACCTATTGATTACTGACTGGAGATCAAAACAACAAACCAGACTGATAGAGAATGAGAGCTGCTGATTTTGTACCTGAATCAGTTTTTACAGAAGATATTAGAGCAACAAGATGCGTCACTCCTGTTCCTGTTTTTTCCAGGAACAGAAAAACCCCACACAAATACAATACAACTAAACACAATGCTTGTGGACAACAAAACAAAACAAAAACATAAAGTCCACTTCAGCCGACAAGGGTTCACCTTCATCTTACACTCCTCCTCGGTGAATGAGTCCACAGTGGAAGACCATGACATGTAGCTGAAAGCTCCGAACATAAGAACAAAGAATGTAAGTGTACTTTGACTTTAGTCTTTTTTAGGGGGGTGGTTCTCGTCTTTAGAGGTAGAAGTTGACCTTTGATCTTTTTTTGGGCGTCGAGATTTTTGAGGGTTGGAGGAAGGTGTTGTTTGTTTTCAGTCGTCATGGTAACGGTTACTCATTTTTACAAACTAGGAGGGGGTTCCTTCCTGTATCATGATGAAGCAAGACTAGTGCTTATCCAGCTCATCTTAGAGCATGACTCTGGTTTTCTGTTGTGTCATGAAGCCGGCTCACTTTTAACCAGATCACCATGGCAACCAGGGGGTGGATCACCATGGTAACTGTTGCTGTTGCAGGTGTAACTTCAGGCGATCAAAACCTGTCAACAGAGAGTGTCTCACCAATCAGATCACTGGAAGAAACAGACAGATTGATCATTTCTACGGGATCCTGACATGAACAAAAAATATTTTGTTTAAAATAAAAGGACCACAGTGTCAGAGAGAGAAGAAGATGGCTGTGTCCTTTTTAAGTTTAAAGTAAATTTAATAGTAAATTAGTTATTGAATATTTATCAGGGAGTAGTTTATTTTCTTTGGGCGTTTCTGAAGATTTCAGTTTTTCTTTTAAGACTTTTTAACTTTTTTAAAGTGTATCCGTTATTATTTATAACCATGAATCCAAATTGATTTAGTTTATTTTCTTATTCTAGACTTTGTTGAAAATGTCAGACGTTTTTAAAAAGGCCTCTAAAAGATGTGAAACCACCCAAACCATGTTACAGCACAGACTCCAAAGGTGAAACATGATTTAGTTTGTTTATAGACGATCTTTGAGAAAGTGAGTTCGGCTTCACAACAGACTGATGCTGCATTCACTGCTGCCGGAAATTTGGGCATTATGACATTTGTTTCAATAATCCCAGGTTATATCAAGAAAAGAGACTACAAAAACAAACAAACAAACAAAAACAATATGACTTTGTTTTGTTTCGTTTCTCTGTTTTTAATTATTTGTAAAAACTGGTAATTACTTATGTATGTTTCACAGAAAAAGTGTGTGATCAAACTGATCGCCACTATTTAATTCAAAGTAAAATAACACCACAGATAAAATACCTGTAGTTATTGTAAGATATCATATTATAACATAAAAAGTGATAAAAACATACACACATTTTATTCAAAAATACATAATAAAATCACATTTTCTTTTAATTGAAACAAACAGTCTAACAAGGTCAACTTTTATTTGTTTACAGTGGAAACTTTTTTTTAAAATACATTATTAATCTAAATATAAAAGGTACCTCTCCTTATTACCGATATATTTTTATTTATTTTATTTTGTTCCTCTGTTTGATTTTTAACTGTGTCATGTTGGATTATATATGTCTACAAATGGTAGCTGTAACTATATTTGCTTTCTTCTTTTTTCCAGACTAATTTGGGGAATTTAAATTAAAAATAATTCCTGTTTCATGTTCTAGTAAATCAGTAGTCATTTATTCTTCTGTTTTTATTTCTTTAAAAAAAGATAAATATGAATTGCGGTACTGAATATAAATAAATAAATTCCTGTATTGTAAGTACAGAAATGTTATAAAATAAATGATCAGTGGAAATACATTATACTCTTGCTGTGAGGCAACATTGCAACCGTGCACCACCGTGAAAGAAGGCGGATATCTACAACACTCTGCAACTCACACCAAAACTATCTAGACTGATAAATAGCTCTGCAGGTAACAGGAAAAATATATGTTTTTGATTTTAGGGTGAACTGACCCTTTAAATACAGTACTTGAGTAAATGTACTTAATTACATACCACCACTTTATGAGAGCGACTGGACTAATTACAGGACTTTAAAAACATAAATGTACACTGGGGCAGATTGAATCCAGAAGGAGGCAGTGATGCAACGTTAGGAAGCCCTTTACACCTCAACCAAGAAGTAATCCGAGCTTTTACAGCAGCACCTGAACGCAGCAGCAGCCAGTCAGTCTCAGTGAGGTTCTAAAAAAACTCCAAAGCAACTTCAGGCTGCTCCGAGGAAACACCACCGCGGGAACACCAAGCACCCTCTGTCACATTCAACCAAAGTCCCAACAAGAAGCGTTAAACTAAGACATTAAAGATGCCGGCTACAGAGAAGGACCTGGCCGACGACGCTCCCTGGAAGAAGATCCAGCAAAACACCTTCACCCGCTGGTGTAACGAGCACCTGAAGTGCGTCAACAAGCGGATCGCAGACCTGCAGCTGGACCTGGGCGACGGCCTGAGGCTCATCGCCCTGCTGGAGGTGCTGAGCCAGAAGAAGATGCACAGAAAGTACCATTCGAGGCCCAACTTCAGTCAGATGAAGCTGGAGAACGTGTCGGTGGCTCTGGAGTTCCTGGAAAACGAGAGCATAAAGCTGGTCTCCATCGGTGAGTAACGGCTCCATTCATTCGTCTGGAAGCTTCTCTGAGCCCCCAAAACCACCATCTGCCCCCCAGACTACTTTAAGTGTTTGTGAGAAGTCTACAAACACTTCAGGAGTCCTGGCAGTACTTTTATAACTTGTCCCAGTAAAGTTTCCCCCAGTTTTCCCAGTTTATAGCCCCAACACCGTTTTATATCCATCACAGTGCGGACTCCATTAGAAAATATGGCGTTTTAAAGTCTAATTGCTTTTTAATACTAATAGCCATAAAACACATTATTAAAAATGATGTCTCTTGAATCAGTTTCACCCACTCTTTAATTCGGCATACATATAATACACGAAGCGAAACCTATTTTTAAAAAATCTAAGGTTTTGTACGTGGTTCACGCTGTTGCTGTCGCCCACCTGGCTGCATTGAGCACGGTGGCACACGCTGGGAATCAAAAGGAAACTTAACGTCTTTTAAAGTTGATATATAATTGAATTAAACGCTGTTGAGTGTGTTATGTGATGTCAAAGTAAAGACTGATTTGTGACGCTTTTGAAATCCTTCACTTGTGTTTTAAAATGTTGGCTTTGCACTTTTGCCGGAGACCAAAGGTCAATCCGCAACTTTCTCGTTTGTGTGGAAGTTTCCTGGGGTTTCCCAGATTTATTCTCATAATATTAACCAAAGTCAGTCTAATTAAAGGTCCTATTGTGTTATATGAAATAATATTACTTAATTACACGTAAAAATGATATTTACTCCCATTTTAGTCAGTTTGAGTCCTTTGAGTTCCCTCTCACGTAGCACTCGCCAAATTGCGTTTAAAATTCTTGCATTTTAAGGTTACTTTGCCTATTTTTGGCATTCAGGTGTTGTCAATTGTATTGTTTGAATATCAATAGAATTGAAATGAACTCATCTTAAAATCGGCATACACATAATACAAAATTAAAGTTTTTTTTTTTTAACGAAAATCACAAGTTTTCCCAGTAAACCATGCTCCTGCTGCCTCCCAGCTTATTGGGACCGTGGGAACTGGAACCATATCATCTCTAATATTTCCTGTTTCATTAATAAAGTATGAGCTACAGATTGGATCCCACAGTAATTACTAATTAAATGTATCATGCAGTCAACAGCAGCTAAACTGACAGATATCCGAATGGAGTTTGGCACGTTGTGGGTGTAGCGTCTCCACATGACAACAGCAGAGTGTGTTTTAACGAGCAGGCTCCTGCAGAGAGAGGACACACCTGTGTTAATGAGCCTGGCCTCATGTGGAGAGGAGAAGTCTCCCCAATGAGAATATTTCACCCCAAAGTTCACAAATCCAAAACAAACTGCTGTTAATGAGAGTGAAGGTGATCGGCCTCCACCTGCTGCTCTGTTACTTCATATTGTCTTTAACAAGCTGCATGTTGTTGTGTCCCAACACACATGTGACTTTAATTAGTCGTTTGGCTTCCACCCAGGCTGCATGATACTGACAGTAATTACACTGCAATTTTCTGCTGCATATTTATAACAACATCCAGACAATCATTTGTTTTTAGCAAACAAGAAGCTCTTTTAATTAACAACTGAGTTTGAGTTTGATTTATATTGATCGGGCAAACAGTCCCAGGACAAGACAGAAAAGTGATTCATGCTTAGTTTTGTCCTACAGATCTTTTTTAAAAACTTGTTCCTCTTTCCATAATGATGTTGGTTTCTCTCCTGTCGTGATGTTATGTCGTCTTTGCTGGTGGTGAATTTTACAGACGTTGACGTCCTGTCACACAGATGTGAGATTTTTAAAAGTGCAGTCTTGTCTAAAAATATCTTACACAAAAACTCTGACGTTTCTGGTCGGATGTAGTTCTTTGTGCTGGAGGTCAAGTCACTTTGGTGCCCTTTTTATTTTATTATTTGTAAAACGTTTTGGGTATATTTTTCATTCAGTTGTTTTGGGCCTGTTTTGATGCTCAGAAGACAAATGAAAGATTGAAAGCAAAGTGGTGTGACAGCAGTTTAATGAAGGTGATTAAAACTCTGTGGTGTTTGTCAAGCAGTTTCTTGGATTTAACTGGAAGTCCATCGATCTCTTTCGCTGCTCGTCACGCAGAATGCTTGTAAGGACTTTTTTTAATTGGCCTTTACACACACGCACACAGTGTGATTACAGCCATCTTGCAGTTTTGTTGCGTCTCACACTGTGTGAGATAATCTGACAAAACCTTGGTCACAGTCTGGGTCAGACTGCACAATTATGAGCTTTGAGTCATGTCAGGTTGTGTGATGAATGTAAATAAATACTGTCACAAATATACACACAGACAAACGTGTAGTCTACAGTGTGTTTCTACGGGGACTTTAAACGCCTCATCAGTCTTTTCTGCATCATCTCATGCTGTGTTCAGGTGACTGGGTTTGTGGATGTGATGTTGAAGCTGCGGTCACTTTGTGAGATTTCAGTCCTAATACTCCGACACTATCAGGATGTTCACATCAGATATGTTTGGTCTCCAAAAGCTCTGAATCGTCCGTCAGTGGACAAGTCTCAAAGTGAGAATTATAAGACGTAAGAATAGAGTATGAAATAGACGTATGTAAATATAAAATAATGAATTAAATATAATGGAAATAAGGACATGCATTATGCTGTTTAACAACAAAGCAAAGTTTTCTTGTTGTGAGTATTGAATGTTTTCTCAGCTTGATCAGATATTTCTGATGACAATCCAGTTGCCAGAAAAAATGTTGGCACTGTATGTTTGCGCAAACCACGAACATGTAACATTTTCATGTTGTTATGTAGCAGATGCGTTGAAACATGTTGGGACCTGTGTTTCAGCAAAGCAGTGATTAATGCGTGGTTTAAGTTTAGGCACAAAGACCTTTCGGTTATGGTCAGGAAAAGGCTTTCAACAGGCTTTTTTGCACTTAAAACACCCAGTTTTGGGGCACAATCCCTGCTGGAAATGCAGCGATGTTTCTGTAAAAATCAATCTCTTTTTGTGTCGCTGTCCCCGCCAGAAAAACAGCAACAAGTCGCTACAGAACACCCATGTTTGGTGTCTAAATAAATCACAGTTTTGTTGTTTGTTGGTCTTGAACAGTGGTCGGTTTGGCAGACGTCTCACCGAGGTGACATCCATCCATCTCTTCCACCTTCTGATAACAAAGTCTGCTCGTATCCTATGTCACGTTAGAAACGTTGGTATGAAATGAACATTTGTAAGATATTCCTGGTTTGCAAAAAACGGACAATGTCAACATTTTTTCTGGAGACTGGGCTGCTGATGAAATTATAATTTTGTTAATCTGATACTGTAGTTACTCAAAGTTTTTGACTGGCTGTTTTGGACATTATTAAACACTTTCTACCACATGGTTTTGGAAAAAGATTTTTGTCGGCATATAACGTAATTAAAAAAGTATTCAGTATTGTGTGGAGCACGTTTTGCACTTTTAAACAGGTCAGCTTGATTTAAATTGTGATTTAAACAGCACAGTCGATGTAAAGTGTTTTCGGACATTCTGATAAGACTTTTAACCTCAGCTGTTTTCCTGAGAGTTAAGAGAAAACACAGAGCTGCGTTCATTTGTTCAGAGATGGGGTAGAAAAATATGTAGCTTGAATCTGCCTCTTGTAAACTTCAGCATTATTTCTGCGGTGTTCATACTCATACAAATTTTCAAGGACGCTGAGCTGCATCCATCCTTTCTACCCATAATCCCTTTTGTTTTGTTGTCTTGTTGGAGGACTGAGGTGTTATCAGGTGTCTCTTTGCTGCTGATGGATGCTGTTGAACTACATGAGGAGCAGAGTTAATTTGGGTCCTTTCATGGGATCTGTATGCACCTCAACACTTTGTCATATTCAGAATAATTACATTCAAAGTCAGACTAAAACAAAAACTGACACAGTGTGTCCTCTACGAGTCTAAACGAGTCTGTTTTCACAGCTGAACTGAGCTCATAGTTCTCAGTCCGCACCAGAGTTCACTTTAAATCCACTGCACTGTTTTTAGGTGCACCAAGACTGCTTTTCTGGATTCTATTGAAGTTTTCATACTTCATCAGATGTACTAAATTCTCTGGAAAAAATTCTGGTTCAGGTAAAAAAAGAAAATCGAGCTGCTCTAGTGTGAAACCGTCCTGAGACACTGAGGCCGGCTGGTGTTGTGTGATGGGAGTGAGCCGAGGTCGAGCTGAGTGTGTTCAGTGATGTAAAACTGTGGAGGTTTGATTTTCCACCATAGAAAGGAAATGACAGGGTGGGTGGGACTCACACACACACACACACACACACACACACACACACACACAGACTGAGGCAGCACTGGTCGTGTTTCAGCTTTCAGAGATGAACCAGCCTCTCAGACAGATCAGAAAACACAGATTTAGTGTTTTAGTTTGGAAAACTTTTAAGACATTTTTATGTATATTGTAGTTAATATTCATGAGAGCTAAAACAAGCATGTTGTCAATTAATTGTCAGTAGTCAGTAAATCAGATTTCTGACCTCCTCAAACACACACAGCGTCACCCTGACATATTTTGTGTCACAAGTCGATATTTTAAGGAGCAGTGTGCAGGATTTAGTGGCATCTAGAAGTGAGGATTGCAGACTGCAACCAGCTGAAACTACTCCTATGTGCTAAGTGTGAACTCCAGGTTTGGATTCCCTCAGTGTTCATTGTTCAGGAGGTTTTTACTGTCAGCTGAATTACCTGCAGAAGGCTCTTCCTCTCCAAAACAAACAGACCTGGTGATTCAAACTGGTAAAAACACTCAGTACGTTTACATGTGCAGTTGAGTCGAGCTGAACTAGGCCATTTAATTGGTTTATTGTCCTTGTCCCAGTATACAAGCTTGGGAGGGGCATCGATTTGTTGACTGAAGTATGTCCAACTCCGCTACGATAGGTGGCAGTATGCCCCCTTTCAGCTTGTTAGTATTGGACCTTTTTCCGGTTGACCTATTACGTCACAGACCAAACAATCGACAAATAAGTTAGCTACAGTTAGCTAGTGACAAACTGGTACCATGGTGGACAACTTAACAGCTCTGTGCATTTCGTCCATCCAAAAATTTCGCCATGTTGTTACTAGCTTCTTCTTCTGTTATGCATTTAAAGCGGACACTGTGGAGCATGTGCAGAGCGCCTCGGCCAGTTTGGGTCCCACTGACTACATTGCATTATCTGGGTCTGTTGGTCCGACTGAGAAATTCGATTTAGTACAGTTTCAGTCGGACTAACACGTGTACATGTATTTTAAAAGTCTGGTTTTAGTCGGACCAACACAATAAATCAATTTTCTCCAATGCGATGTAAACATACTGACTGAATAAAGCAGTTTCTAAATCTGTATTTTTCGGTCGCAGCTTGGTGCGAAAAACACTGCCATCACAGTGGCCAATGTGAAAAGTGAATGGCCCTATCTATAACCAGTGTTTGGTTTGTCTGATCTGGGCTACTGTAGAAACATGGCAGTGAACATGGTGGACATTGTGGATGAGGACCTGCTCCCCGTGTAGATATAAACGGCTCATTGTGAGTTACTATTTTCAGGTGATTATACTCAAAAGAAAGCATACTTAATATATTATATTCCAATTCTGCCATCATTTCCATTTAAATCTTGCACACTGGACCTTTAATTGATGGACCAAAACCTGGTAAATGATTGCAATGGTCCTTTAATCCATCACGTGGTGATGCACATACGTGTTACCAAAAGATTTTGCATAGCTATAAGGTATACACTGCTTGTGCAGGTTGGGAGACCTCTTCTTCCATGATCAAAAGATAGATTAATTTATGCTTTTGATGCTACTCGTCCTTTCACAAACTCTGAGTCTACTTTGCTTTCGCACCCCCTCTTTCACAGGCGGTGTCTGTCTGGTTGTTTGGTCTGCACCACAGCCTAAACGAACTGAACCAAACATAAACAAACCAAAGACTGAGCTGCTTATTACGGTGTGTCTCTCCGGGAAACCATATTAAATACAGATGATGTTTACCAGTTTCAGGAGGCTCATCTTGTCTTTATTACCTGCAGCAGGATCATTTGAGATATATGTAATGACTAAACCACACAACTGTATTGTGTATGTGAGAGCAGTCCTTATTGTGGACTCTTTATTGAGACACTTTGGTAATGTTGGAGAGTTAAAAAAGGTCGACATGATCACAGTAGATGAGAATCTGTGAAGCTGGACTCTGGTGTGGTTACACAGGTAACGTTAGTCTGTCAGATGCCTCACCTCCACAACAGGAGGAGTGAACCAGACCACCAGAGGGAAGGAGAGAGGAAGCGTGGGAAGGAGATGTTTGCTGTTGTCAGAGTGATGTAACTCAATGTCTCCTTCTCATTTAGTGTGTGTGTTTGTTAATGGTTAGCTGTGGTGTGGGGCCCCTCAGGGAGGCCCCTGGCTTTTGTCTGTATCACACACTGAGGCAGACTGAGGAATATCCTCAGTACACGTCATAATGTTTTTAAATTCTTTGAGCAGTTTGATGATTTCAGTTCCCTGTTTCTCTTCTGCCGTTCCTCGACGCACGATGCTTTCACTGTCTGCTGGGAGAATTTCATGACTAGAAGCTGCAGATTGTCGTCTGAAATGTTTATCCCTTGTGTTTTGTTAACATTGCCTTCACTGCGTCATTCTTGGCCCACTGAATTGTGTGTAGATATTTAAAATCTACAATTTTTTGACTGTAAAATATTTTATTTCCTTCTGATTTGATTTTTATAAAAAACAGTATTTCAAAAAAAGTGTTGAAGTGCTGCTGATCTTTTCTTTTGGCACAAACAGGGCACATTTAATTAAGCACACGCCAAATATCAATCATTAAAAAGCAAAAGCAGCATGTGTATACATTCAGTAGGCTATATCTTGAGTAGCTAGCTAGCTAACCCTACACTTTTCAGGGTTTGATTTTGGTTTTGGAACAGGGAAGAAACGTGTATCTTTTTCCAACCTCTCCAGGTAACAAGTATCATTAATACACGACGTGCCCCAGGCACAACATTTAGCTCCAAATCCACAAAACCAGCCTGAAAATGAAGGAAATCTGAAACGACTGCATTAGTCAATATAGCACAGCTGTGTTGTTGTCAGACCCTGGTCTGAGCTAGCCTCGCGTCACCAGGCTCTTCACATACGGCGAAGAGCCTGATTTCCATCCACTCTTCACCAAAGTAAAAGTGTTCACCAAAGTAAAACTTTAAATTCTGGCGCACCATCGATTTCCGTCTCCAGTTTCTCTACGTTGGAAAGTTGAATCTGAAAAGAAAGAAGAAAGAAGAATGAAGACTGTCGCCACGATCGATACATTTTAATCATTTAAACATGGACGTACAACAGTCTGTTTTAGAAGAGGTTCTTCAAGAAACTTGTCGGGTACATAAAATAACCTCTTTAAAGCCGCTACAGAAGCTTTACCTGACGAATTTAATTGACGGAAAGGTGCATCCATCGAATTCCGGATCCTGTCTCTCTCGCCCTGGTTCCGGTTGCTTACCAAAACGGCCACTAAACAGCCCCAGACTAGGTCTGAGCTGGGCCGATGCTACGTTATGATTGGCTAGTCTGCCTCGGGGCGGGACTTGGTGTCAATTCTCATAAAATTAGAGAAAGTCGAGTATCAAGCTGATAAAATGATGTGAAGTGTGTATTTCAGTGTTTTTTGAACTGTTAAAGGACCAAATGGAACATGAGGGTTCAATAAGGTTGGAAATCAGATCAGAGTCTTGTCATGTTTGAATAATCTGAGAGCAGAGTTTTAATCTGGTGCTGTTAGGTGTGTGCGCGTGTGCGTGTGCGTGTGTGTGTTTTGACTCCACCCTGCTTCGTTTCTACAGATTTTCAAGTGACTAAAACCTGCAAAACAATTGGAATGGTCCTTTAATGCATTTCAGAAGTCTTAAGTGGAAAATCAGAATCGTCCCAGTTCACTAAAAATACTAAATAAACTAAGTCAAATGTGGATTAAATAAAAATCTGCAGAAGCTGATGGAAATCGTCCCGGGATGAACTTAACTTTGTGTTTCTGTGTGTGTGTGTGTGTGTTTGTGTGTGTGTGTGTGTTAGCGGTGCTTGGCAGCTCCTCTTGGAGGAACCGTAATGACTGATGCTTTATCGCTCTGAGATTGCAAAACCTTGTGTGTTTTACCTGCCTGTGTGGACATTAGCCAATGTGCTGAGTGATGAGGTGTGTGTGTATATGTGTGTGTGTGTGTGTGTGTGTGTGTGTGTGTGTGTGTGTGTGTGTAAAAAGGGTGTTGGCCATCTGCTTGTGCAGACAGGTGTGTTGCGTCATGACTGAAGTGGAAAAGGGATTTCAGACTCTGTGTGTGCGCCTGTGTGTTGGCTGGTGCTGAAACCATTAGTCAATCAGAACATTGAGATTAGGCCAACAATTGTAGGCTTAGGTTGTTGTTTATTTTGCTTCTGTTGTTATTTACTCCCCCTTCCAAACAAAGAAATCTTCATTATAAAAAAATATATATAACTGAACTATTACATAAAGTCACTCAGTCTTTCAATGCACTACCTTTGAATTAGCACAAATTGAATCATACATATTTATGAAACAACCTTTACGATAACCTTCTTTCACATGAAGCATAAAATAACTGCTTTAAAAGCCTTTTGCTATATATAATGCAAGAAAATTTCAATTTATTTAGAACATCTGTGCACAAATAAAGGGTGCTCAAAGTGCAAAAAATATTAAAGTGATTGAAAAACAGCAGCATCAAGTTCTGTGGTGGAATCTTTGAACAGCTGGTCGGTCAAGGAAATCTCTTTTTCAACTTCATTAAGTTCTTGTACAAAGTTAACAAGTCAACACAAACTTAATGGTACAGATGTTCTAAATAAACTGACATTTTCTTGCATTGAACTCAGCCTGTGAAGCTTTTTTTCTGGCTGTCCAGCTCAGTTGTATTGGTGTGCGGGTATCTCCTCTGTTGTCCAGTGTACCAACGCACCCAAAATAAACTTTTTTGTTGCCCTAAGTAGGAACAGTTTCACAGCAGCCCTAAGATTATATGCAATATCATGATTCCCTCTCTAATATCTGTTTAATGTTGCTGTGAAATCATCAAAACATTTCTCCTTCAAACATCTTAAGCTTAAATTTTACAAGATTACATCAAACACATCATGAGAACGTTATAATATCACTTCATCTAGTGTTTTTTTTTTGTTTTTTTTTTGTTTTTTTTTTAGTGGAGAGAGTTTGAACACATCATGATGTAAATCAGTGCAGCCTCCGAGCTGTTAGATGCTAACAGTCTACATTAGCTTGCTCTCCTCTGGCCGAATTTAACATGGATTCGTTATTCATAGAGAAGCATTATCAGGGAAACAACACCCCCAGATGCTTCAGTAATGAGTTTACTGCATCCTTTTGTCCCGGCGGTGTCCCGAGAACGATCTCTGTTTGCCCCGTGCACATTTTCTATTGTCAGCAGGATGACAGGAAGAAATTAGTAGTGAAGCCATATTTTTTTAGCCTGCGCAAGATTGTGACACAACAGAAAGACATCAGCCACCGCCTTCAGTGAATGTCATCTTATTTGCAGATAGGCTGTTGGCAGTTGACAAGGCGAATATTGGCTGAACTTGTATTCAGCAGATAAGTCAGTGTATCCTTTGAAAAAGCTGTTGATAATCTGTGCCAACAAAAAATACCAACTAAGTTCATATTCTTTGTTAGACCAGTGGTTCTCAAACAGCATACTGAAGTGCCTTGATGCCAATTAATGTTTGCCGTAGGATTTTGTGATAACAACACACTATTATTGCAGTATTCAACTGGGCCTATACAAAGAGTTATGAATGACTTTTTAATTGACTGTATCAGTATGTTGGGTGCATCCATTTCCCAATAAAGAAGCAAACTCTACCTAAAAATGTAATTTAAATGAAACAGGCACCTATTTGTCGCAATTCCTGCTTGGGAAATTATAAGTGTGTGACACATCAAAAGCCCTGATTGAGTAGGACAATTGATCGCTTTATTGTATGGAGCGAATTAAAACAAAGCACCAGCGAAGACGACCTACCACTGGAAGAAAAAACTGTCAGTAGTCAGCATCAGGAAAGCTACATGTCTTATATTTTCTCTCTTATTGTCTTCTGTCGTGATAAGAGTCATAACACGTTATAGAAGCTGTTGTGCACAGATATAAATACTGTACAAGTGTGCCCTCAGATTTTGGCTTTCTCATTGGTGTGCCCTGGGGACAGAAAATTTGAAAACCACCATGTTAGACCATGAAGCTTAACGTGGTCCAACAAAACATGCAGAGAGCAAGTCCCAATACAACACGCTGCGAAACTGATGGAGGAAGACCCCGGCAAGAAACTAGGCCATTGTACATCTTTTGAATTTATTCTCTCCAAGTTCAAAGTTGCCTGAAAGGTATTTTAACCGCTATCCTACATCTGTGTGTGATGGGAACAGGCCAGACAGGATCTGTAGCTTTCGGGTGAGACCATAATCAGACTGTGTGACCTCATTCACAATGACACACACACACTCTCACACAGTTAACCTGCAGTACCCTCAGGCTGTGCTTTTGAAGAGTAACTTTACTTGACTTGTGGTTCCGCAAATTTTCACTGAAGCTTCAGTCTGTGTTTGAACCTGGAAGACGATCGTTCACCTGTAAACATATCTGTTACCTTTTAATATGCAGCAGTGACTCAGCCTGTGTCCATTTCATTAGGGGCTTTTTCTTTGGCTCTTTGTTGCTTTGAACACTCTGGTTAATAATGATGCTCTTTGACCTTCCAGGCTGCTATGGTTGTGTTCAGACCGACATCAGCACTGTGTGAACGTCCCAAAAAATGCTAAAAAAAAATAGTTTCCTGTTCTGCTCACATACCCCTATTTCAACAAAATTAGCGTGTGTACGTGGGTTTTATAAACATGGGTTAATCTGTTAGAAAAGGACTATGGACTCCTTTGCTAATGCCAGTAGACCTGAGCTTTGTACACGGCTCTACGTCACAAACAGGTTAGGAAACAATAGAAAGCAGAATGGAGGCCTATGAAAACGTTACATTGGTTTCTTCTTTTTGTATATCTCTTATTATTCAGTCTCTCTTTCAAATTTGGCGCAGACCAATTAAGATCAATGTTTGAGCACTGCTTGGGCAGAGACAGACATTTTGTGGCGCCACATCATTGCATCTCACCGGTAAGGGGCTAAAATTAGCAGATTCACCCAGGTGTCGCGTTTCCATCAATGCCATCAGAGCCAGAGCTGATAAATACCTGTGACTACCGCAGAGTCATTTGACCCAGGTGTGAATGCCAGTTGTAACCTTTCCCATTACATTTAAAAGCCAGATATTAGCTGGTGTTTGCGGGTTTTTTGTGCAGTGGAAAATAGCTAATCTCCGTCATTTTTTACTGTGACCCTGTTTATTGTGGAGACGGAGGATGAGATGATTGTCCCTGTAATAACTCTCCAGAGTTGTAAAATCCTGCCTGATAGTTTTATAAACCTCTGTGTGGGCGTCTTACAAACCTTCAGACTTATGGATCTGTTAGTGGCACTGAAATCCCCTTGATCATATTCATTTTCACCATTACCTCAAGCAACACATCAACATCACCGCAGCCCCAACAGTTTTCATAGTAGATAAATCTCTCAAGTCATTGCTTTGTAAAAATGTTGATTATAGCCACCCACGTTTTCCATACCACTACATCACCATTACCACATAATGATTGTCTATTTTTGGAGCTGCATGGCCCACTCTAACTCTCTGACACTGGCTTTGTTCCTGTAGAAACCATTCTCATGCGAGTCGCGCAAAATGTAACAGCTACAGCAGCTTGGAAAATGGCAAATATGGAGCATTGAATTGGATTAAATTATCATTTATCAGACCACAAATGAAACAAAAATTAGCTAGCTAGCAAACCCTGCAGTCCCTCAGCCAGCCAGGGAAATATGGGAGTGAAAGTTTTCAGATCAATACATGGGACTAAATGTCGAGATATATTCTGACCATTATTATTTAGTTTCTCTCAAGTCCCCCAACTGAAGCGTTCCTGTAATGTCAGTCACTATTTATCATCGTATCACGGCGGCCAATACCCAATCTGCACTTTCAAAATCTCTCTCTCTGACACATTAACTAACTGCACACACACTTATACACACTTTCACTCTCTCTTTCGGTCACTCCGTCGCCATGGTGCTGTGTGTGTCATTTTTCGGCCAGCTTGGCTCGTTGAACTCTGACAGCTGATGGATGTTTGGTTTCAGTCTTAACAGGCTCATGCACTGTGTTTGTGTGTGTGTGTGTGTGTGTGTGTGTGTGCGTGTGCGTGCGTGAGTGCGCGTGCACGTGTGCGCGGTTTAAAAGTTCAGGCTTCACTGCTTATTCCTGAAACTCAACTTTCAGTTTTCATTTTTGCATCATGATGTTAATTTTTTGTTGTGTACTTGTTTTTTTTCATTGCCATCTTGGATTTTCTCACTCTTTCCCCCACAGACACACTGGTGGTGTTGTTGTTCAAGATGAACTTTTATTTTGGTGGTTTATGTGCTGATGAAAGAGGAACTATCTGTCAGCTCAGGTGTCAATTGTAAAGCAGCATTCAGTCATATTAGTCATATTCATGTTTTAATGTTTCCAACATACTCAACCACAAGATAAAGTTTATATAGACTTGGACATTTTCCAGTCTGTACAGTGAATGCACCACGCTGACAGGCTTTTCAATGCTTTTGCACCTATAAAGAACAAATGAAAGAATAGCACATTGAGAAAATTAAAAAAAAACAAAAAAAAAAACAGAAAATATAAAAACATGTTTAGGGTTGGTTTCCCAATACTTCCAGTCACAGCATCTCAAAAAGTCCCATGGTCATTGAAAATAGTCTTTTAGTAGTGCGATAACCGTGGCTGGAGGCATTTTCTTCAGGTTGTTTGTCTGTAGGTACATACTTGCGTCCATCCGTCCCGTTCTCTTGAGCGTGATATCTCAAGAATGTCTTGAGGGGATTTCTTCTAACATCCAGTCAGAGTCAGCAACAAACTGGCTAGATTTTAGTGGTCAAAGGTCACTGTGACCTCACAAAACATGTTTTTGGCCACAACTTAAGAATTTCTATGCCAATTATCACAGAATTTTACACAAATGTCTAATAGGTTAAAATGATGAAGTGATGACATTTTAGGTCCAAAAGGTCAAAGATCAACTTTACTGTGACATCATAACGTGTCGCCAGATACTGAACTGGTGACAGTAGTCTTGGTTTTCCAATGCTTCAAGTATGCATGCAGCAACATCCATATTTGAAGCATGGTCAACTGTCATGGCTACATAAGACTCTGGACAGACATGGATGTTATGGATGTGTCACTGCATTTTGACTGGTTCATGAAAGCACTCAACAGCGAGGTGGTAATTCTAGTGTGAGTCAAACGTTTGAAAAATGTAAAACGCATACTTGAAAGTCTTATTTTAAGAGATTCGATGTTTTACACTTTGATGTGACCAAACGCAGCTGTGACTGTTTCAGAAAGGAAGCGGGGACACTTGGGAGACTTTCCAAAAATTGTACGTCAGGCCTCATGAAGCCATTCAGTGCATTCCACTCCACTGTGATTGTTACTGTGATCATAGACCTTGGTACATTGTTTCATAGGGTCTTGGAATTTGTTTACCACATGTTTTTGTGGGCTGTTGTAGCCTTGTTCCTCAAGTAGCCTCCTTCATTACAAGCATCTGGGTCTTTTGCCCCCTTCAGCTCGTCTCACCTCTGGCGACTTGGAGCTCCTAAATATCTCAGACTCAGCAGTTTTCCATTTTGTTGGAAAGAAGTTTGGTTGACACACTTATTCTATTTAGATAATCTACAGACAAGGACCCTCATGTCTGTTTACGGATTATAACAGGAGAGAAATATCCTTAAGACGTAAAGACAAAAACAGAGGAAACTGGAGCTGCACCAAACCAGATACCAGACACTGACTGGGCAACATTGTTTTTCACTTTTGTCACAGTAAAGAACAGTAAGTATCAAGACAACAAGACAGCCAGAGGTGTAGGGGCTGAACCACTTCCCCATCCCTTGCCATCCTCAAAGCTGTGCCGCTAACAAGGCTAAAAATACAATTTTAAGAGTGCGTCACTGTTTTCCAGAGATTTCAAGTGAAGTGAAGCAAAACCTTAAACAAAACAATAATATTGCAGTGAACTGAATTGCAGAGACGAGTGCAAATCCACCGTGAAGTTCATGAATTGTTTTTATTTCCTTTGGAAATTGGAGCCACGAAGACTCTAATGTGCTCGTACATGCAAACGTCTCCCTCGTCCATAAGTCATAGCTGGCAGGACTGTTTGAATTGGCCATGTTCTCAGTCACTCACACAGAAACCTCACAGCTCCTCTTACTCCCGCAGTAACTTGTTTGTTTTGTTCCCTCTTTCCTTTCTTCAGTTCTTCGGTTTCACTCCTCCAGGAGTAAAAAAAATAACATCGGAGCTGCTGTCATATTTTAGATCTGCGACCTTTGCTCTCTGGTTTTCACTGCATACGTTGCTACTGAGGCTCAACCGAACTGTGTCAGCTGGAAGATGAAGATGAATGGTCCAGATTCCCGGCTTCTGCTCCCTGTTTACTGCTCCTGTCCAGATGATCAATATTTACAACCACGATAATAACTGTAACCAGATCATTAATCACAGCCACATCAATAATCGCAACCAGATCACGGCTCACGGCGCCCGCAGTAATCTCAAAACCAGAAAAAGTATAACTTGATAAAGACGTCTGGAGAAGTTTTGCAATTTGTTTCGGGTGTTTGGACTCTCCGCCATGAAGGATGGTTGTGGAGGAATTAAGGAAGCGTGACTTGTGGTGCTGGAACAAAAAACACATTTTTGGGGAGGAAGAACAAAACCTCTTTTATGTTACAGTTTACACTGTAAGAAATAGAGCTGGAGTCAAGACACTCCATAAAACCATCTGTGCAGAAAACACCAACACATTACCTCCATCCTCCATCCATGAGATGTTTCCTGCAGAATCCCAAACATTAAACCAAACTATCAAAGGGATCCTGTAAACTGGAGTTAACTGTGGAAATTAGGTTATGTTGGACATGTAAACATTGAAAACTTTTAAATTACTTGTTTACTCACAGTCCTAAAGCAAACATCATGAAGAGGGCTGAACAAATGGTAGTTTCCATGTTGAAAGAGTGCAGTTTTCACATTGCATTATTAACAATTAGAAGACTGAGGAAGCTTGAAAACATGTTTACTGGCATGTTTAGTCGGAAACCTTCATGTTCTCTGCTGGTGTAGAGTTGTGGAGTTGTAGAGGCTGTTGTTGTTTTTCACCATTCTGTGCTCCTATTTCAATTGTTTCTTTAAAGATATGCTTGATGTTACTAAACACGGGACTCTCCCGAATGATGTCACATACATATATGTTTATGTTGTGGCCAAGAGTTTAAGTCATTTTTAGCTTTCCCACTGAAACATCATGTTTTGTCCATCAGTTTGGCAGATGGCTCAAAATGCTGCTCAAAAACCCTTGGATGTCGTTGCTATGGAGACGGAACAATGAATCAAAACACTTTATGAGCAAAACACAAATAGATGTTGTTTCTGAGTAGCCTAACTTTGTCCTGAAAATAACAATATATGGCATACGGAGCTAAGAGGTGTAGCAACTCTGCCAAAAGCCTCATTCAGGTGTGACTAAACCATAAAGCAGTGTTCAGTCTGAGGGTTTAAAAAGCTGCTGAAAGCACACGAGATGCACCACATACATGAGCCAATCAGGTCCTGAGGGCAGGTCAGCTTTGATTGAACATTTGGCTCACCTACAAATCCTGAACCTTCCTACCTGGACAACAAAAGTGTGTCCTAAACCTGCAGCTCAGTGTTTCACAGACAGAGATGGACAAACAAAAGTGTCAGTGCAGCCTGAGGGGATTATTCATGTTTGATGTTGACCCTGAAGATGTTTTATGTATACACAGAATTAAAGTTTTGTGTTATCAGCTCTCCTCTCACACCATTAGGCCATACTGTGTGTGTGTGTGTGTGTGTGTGTGTATGTGACACAACACACACAGCCTCTGTGTTGCTGCAGAAAAGGTAACATGAGAGTGGCAGGGATATAGACTTTCACACACCTCCTCTCTGCAGAGAAAGCTTCTTTGTTGGTTTCAGGTCTAAATGTGGCAGCTTTGTGCTGATTATTCACTGCGAAGCTTTAAGGAACAAAAGTCACTGAAATCCACTTTGAGACATTTAAAGGGTTTATTACTGGAGTTTCTGTGTGTTAATTCACAGTCAAAGTGATAAACACAGTAGTTAAATGTAATTTTTGGGATTTTTTTGGGCTTGTTACTCAAGAAAGAGGCCTGTTTGCTACTCTTTGTCACAAATTGTAGATTTTTTTCCCCCTCAGATTGTTGATAACTGCTCTTATATCTGTCCATGACATATTAGGCCAATAAACATGTTCAATTGTGTTTGTTTAATTCTAAAAAAAAAAACTATAAAAACATCAAGCCGTTCTACATGTGACAAATGACTTATTGGAGTCTCTGCTGGTTGCCTGGCGATTGCTCAAGGCCAAGAGATAGTCCGTTGAATGAAATGGCAAACTGTTGCCTTTACACTTTTTGTATGGATTGAACAAACAAGATATGATGTGTCCACTGTTGAGCTTTAGCGGTGCTGGTGGATGGATTTTGTTACCTTTGGATGGAGCCACACCAGCCTTTTCCCCCCTGCTTCCAGTTTTTGTGCTAAGCTGAGCTAACTGGCTGCTAGCTGTAGCTCTATAACAGACAAAAGCAAATGAGAATATTCCCTAAATGTAGAATCTTTGGTTTCAAGAGACACAAGACAGTGAAGGTATCCATAACAAAACAGACAGGAAGATATTTTTTCCTTCCTCCCATCTTGTTAATCATCTTGCGACCCCCGAGATTCAGACTCTACATGGAAAAAAAGGAATGAATAGTCAAATATTTATATTGAACAGCCAAATCTGATTTGACTGATTCTGTGTCGGGTATAGCCCTACCAAAATAATGAAAATGTAACATTTAAGTCTGGTGATAGTTTGGTTCTGCTAAAGGTTTAAGACGCTATGTCAATCAGATACAATGGAGGTTAATGACAATTTGTCTTAGGGGAAGAAAAGTTACAAATGCATTTACACACACTCTTTGTTTCCTCATCACCACTAGTCTTCCTCTTTGTCTCGCAGCAGATGTCCATGTCTTTATGAAGCTGAATTGTTGTCATTGTGTTGCTGATGTCTTTGTGTTCTGGTGCTGAACTGTCTTTTGATGTGGGGAATTAAATGTCACACACACACGCAAACACACACCTCTGTTGTCTGGATGGAGATGCAGCAGACATGACGCAGAGTCACAGTCACTGTTCGCTAAATATTTGGTTAATGATGATCCGACGATGACAGAGACAGAGACAAAACCCCAAACCTCTAAATTTAACCAACCATGCAGCACTCCAACTTCCCAACACACACACACACACACACACACACACACACCCACACACACACACACACACACACACACAATGTGGTGTTGAACGAGGTCTGTGTGTGTGTGTGGTTGCAGTGGTTTACAGGGGATTATTCAGTGATAATCACCGTGGTGAACCTCCTGCAGCCTGGCTCGGCTACAAACATCTAAAACTCCTCTTACTCACTCTCGGTCCATTTATTCTTCTCTTAGCTTCTCTTCTCTTCTTTTTCTTCTTTGTTCTCTTTTCTTCTCTGTTTTTACTTCTGAGTATTAAATCTCAATATTTCTTTGGCACTGACAGAATGTGTGTGTATCACACAGGCACTGAATGTCTTGATCTTGTTTAGTTATACTGTACTTTGATCAGATATTATCCTGATTTAGTTTAGATTTGATTTAATATTACCTTATTGCCATTGAGTAGTGAGACAATGAAATGCAGTTCAGCATCTAATTAGAGGTGCAAAATGCAGAATAATGTATAGTGGTAATACAAACAGTAAGCGTATTCACATCAAGCATTTCACAATTGCAAACTGTCCGTCATCACACTGTTTGTCGAGAGAGAGACAGTGAAATCAAAGGGAACCTTGCACATATTCAATCAGTTATGTGTCATTGCAGTATATGCAGATGAATGGTATGAAGCTACCTCCATCCACCAGCACTTGGACCTCCGCCAGTGGACAGATGTGGAGCTCTGGGGGAAGCCAAACACTGTCCACCTGCACAGCCTATGGTGACACATAACTGGTTGAATATCAGTTTCCCTGCTTCCCTTCACTGGTTCCTGTACAGCAGGGTCGGTCTTAATTTACTTTTATAATCATTAAAAGGCAAAAACAGCAAGTGTATACATTCATTAGGCCGTATCTTAAGCAGCTAGCTAGCTAACCCTACACTTTTCAGGGTTTGATTTTGGATTTGAAATGGGGAAGAAACGTATCTATCCTTCCAACCTCTCCAAGTAATGATTTTCACTATTACACGTGCCCCAGGCACAACTTTTTACCATGACTAGCCCGAAATCCACAAAACCAATATGAACATAAAGAAAATCTGAAACCATTGCACGGGAGTGTATGGAGTCATGTATTTGGGACTGTTGTCGGAGCAGGCCGATGCTTCACTATGATTGGTCAGTCTGCGATTTAGGGGTGAGACTTAGCAAAGGCTCGCTTGTCTTGTCTTGTTTTGTCTGACCAACAGTCCAGAACCCAAATATTTTCAGCTTACTATGGCATTAAACAAAGAAAAGGGGGTTTGGAGGATGATTTGGTTTCCCGCCGGTCTCTCTCCTTTGTTGTCTTGTTTCAGGCAAATTATTTTAGAATAATGTCAACTTTTATGTTTAAGTTAAAACATGTTTAACCTGACAAAACAGTCTCACCTCAGGCTCCATTGAGTAGCTTTTTGTTTGTCTTTCCATCGACTTTGTATTGTATGTCTTATGGCTCCTAAAAAGTTCTTTCATAAAAACACCTTTGTCTTGCTTTTTTTGGGCCTTCAGTTGCAGAATTTTGCTTTTATCTATTGTCTATCTCCATCATTATCTCCTCCTCCTCCTCTTCCTCAACATCTTCCTCACCACATGGCCATGTTTCTGGTTCTGATGACATCATAGCCTGAGAACCAGCAGGGTGAGGTCACACAAGGCTAAACGCTGCAGTGTGTTTGTCAGTGTGTGTCCTGTTTATGCATGCAGACGTAATGCCAGATGTGTGTGTGTGTGTGTGTGTGTGTGTGTTAATGATAGGGCAGCACTGTACTGGTTACTCAGCTCTCTTGTGGTTCTCATGTTTTTATGTTTCTTCTGCTGCTTAAACTGCTTTTAGCTCCAGTGTCCTCCAAGTGGAAACTAGTTCATCATTTATGATTTTGTTTTTTCCCCCTGGTAGCTGCTGATGCTCCGTTCTGATATTATTAAACCTTGCCGTTACACTGTGGACCCCGAGCATCTTGCTTAATAGTTTTAAGAAGTTTATCAACATCTCTGATTATGCCGTGGTTCAAATCCTCGACCATGAAACCATCTGTTGCTCTTGGGAATGCTTTGAAGGTTCTGCATGGGACATTCAGAGCAAACCACTATTTGCTATGTAAAGGTGTTGTGGAGTGATGGCGTCCTGAGCAGAGAATGAAGTCACAGTCCCTCTGTGTGAGTGGTAATCCAAATCTTTCTGTGGTTGGTTGTGGTAAGCTGGTCAGGCTACACGCGCATGTTAGTCCTTGTGTGTATCCCACTGGCTGGCTCATACAGCGGTTACGGCTGATATTAAGATGGCGACATCATGGAAGCATGGCGCCCACACTCTGACCCCCCCCCCCAGTTATGACCATTAGTCCTGTCCACACTGTTGCCATTGTTAAGCATTGTTTATGGTGCTAGCAATGTTAGCTGCCAGCTGCCAGCTCAGCCACCTTCATGTTAAGAACTGTGTTGAGACAGCTGAAATGCTTTGAATGTCACATACAGCCCATTTAACCTCTTTTGTCCTTTTCACTTGTGGTGTGCTGCAAACCTCAGTTTTAGGCCCACTATTGTTTTAAATATAAATTCTGCCACAAACACTCACCTTAGACCTGTCAAAATATGCATGCACGTTACAAACAGAACAGGGATCCAACTGTCAAACCATGGCCCCGTAGTGCTACTTGTGGTCAGAACTCCACAGGGTACCTTTTTAAAAAAGTCCTGAGGTCTTTGCTGCCCTAGTGCCTTTATTTTGTCCTTTTTGGACACTGACACTTTCATTTGGTCCTGCTTGAGCCCAAATTGTGGTAACAAGGATTTGTGTGATTTAAATTAAGAGTAACCACATCGGTGAACTTCCAACCCCTTATGAGCTCGGCCTTGGCCTGAGGTCCTCTGCCAAGCTCAGAATGGAAAAGCACCACACGCTATCTCTGCCTTTTTCCCATTGTCCAATTGGATGATTTGAGAGGTGGGCCTTTTGTGGTAGTCATGACAACAAGTTTATAGTTGGTAAACAATGGAGGAGAAACTGGTGGTAGCAATTGCTGAATACCCAGAGCTATACAGCCCGACTATGGACAGCAGGTTGTGAAACTGCCCCTGAGTCATCCTAGAATATGCCTGGAAAAGGCCATCATGGAGGTGAAGCTCCTGGACCAACTGGTGGTACTCCCCATGATCCACCCTCTTTTTTAGGGTCTCTCGTACCCACACAGATCTGTTTATCTGTGCCCAACAAACTATTTGCTGACAGCCTCTCACCTTCAAAGAGAGCTACAGCATGTACCCTCTGCCTGAACACTTTAGGAACTAGATTGATTACACAGGAAGGTTAGTGTAAGGACATAATGGTGTGGCTGCCCAGCAACAATAATAAGGTGCACCAAGCGTTTTTTTTGTTGTTGTTTTTTTTACTATTGGCATTTAATAAAACAAAAATTGTCGCCCAGCCCTCACAGGGTGAACAACAACAACAACATCGGATACTTTCCAGTTTCCATCATTTCAGATGTTTTTAAAAGTGTTTTTTCATGGTTCATTCATTACTTTGATTCCTTGTAAATGAGTCTGAAAGACGTTAGAGCAAGTTATTCATAGTGTTTGATCGTTCACTCTCTTCATCTCTGCAGCTGTTTGCGTCCAACCAATGACCAGATTAAAGACAGACAGAGACAGAATGACACAGACTCTGTATCTCGCTCACCCCTCATTAAACAAATCAAAGACATTAAAAGCCTTTTGCCTCTCCGTCTGTAATCTGGGTTTGCTGGTGGAATCGCCCCCTCTGAGCTGCTGCTGGTGCATGACTCATGTGACTCTTATTAAGCGGCGCCGTTATTACAGCAATGCATCATGTGGTGATGTCATCAGTGGGTGCCACAGTTTGGGAGTGCCGACATGATGCGATGGGGGAAGACTGCTGACTTCTCTGGGAATAGTTCAAATTGTTAGACCTTGAAAGTTGGTTTGAAGTGATCAATCATCTGACAACAACTTAAAACCTCACTGGAGGTCTAAAGGGTCAGTTCACCCAAATTATTAGGAAAATATGTTTTTAGTTAACTCTAGTCTAACCTAGCCATGTTGATGAGATTACTGCCTCCACCCTGACACAAGGATGGTGAATTTTTGGTGCTCAGAAGTGAAAAATTATGTATTTCCCATTAATCTTGATAATCTGAGGAACATGCTGTTTTCATTGGAACTATCAGGAGAAAGTAGTTCCCTTTATTCACAGCCATGAAAGGACCACTTTATCATTAAAGATAAGATACTCTAAGAAAGTTGCCTCAGCTATACGTTTATCTCGTGAACTTCACTGTTCAGCTGTGGTCTGTTACAGGTATTGATGGGCAACACACACACTGATACACATCATAACACCAGTACTAATTGCTTTTTTGTGTAAGATCATAGAAGAGCAGCATTTTGAAGCAAAAGTATCTCATTCTGGAAAATCCACACAGATCACACAGAAAGCATGTTAGCAGCTGGAGGCGGCTTTTTATAATTGTTTTAATGAGAATTAAGTCTTTTGCTCACAGTATTTGCGTTGCTACACACCTCCTGTTTCTGTGTTCTAGGCACCCAATGTTTTTAACAATGCGCTCTGAACTCCTCGAGTTGAAAAAAACTCAGTGAAAAAGCGCCCCACGTCATCTCCGCAAGACTCTGAGAAACTGGTGGTGCTCAGTAGCTCGGCAGGACCAACGGACTCCCTGTAGTTAGTATTCATTTTTGTTATGCTAGGCCTGACAATAGACGGCAGGTTGTCAAACTGCCCTGGAGTCATCCTAAAATATGCCTGGAAACAGCCATCATCAAGGTGAAGCTCCTGGACCAACTGGAGGTACTCCCCATGATCCACCCTCTTTTTAAGGGTCTCATGTACCCACACAGATCTCCGTTTCCCTGTGACCAACAAACTATTTGGTGACAGCCTCTCACCCTCAACCAGAGCTACAGCAAGTACCCTCTGCCTCAACATTTCAGGAACTAGATACTAGTTACTGTAAAATAAATAGAAAATAAACGGTAGATTGATTACACGGGAAGGTTAGGGTAAGGAGGCGATGGGGTGGTTGCCTGGCAACAATAAAAAGGTGCAGCAAACATTTTTTTACTAGTGGCATTCAATTAAAAAAAAAAAAAGGCAGTGCGGAAGTTTTTGAAAAAGTAGAGAAGAACTAAGTGTTACTGTGATGTGATAAAACATCTGAATAGAAGAAGGTGACAGGATGATGCAAGCTTCTAATGGGGGCAAAAATAGATCAACATGAGAATAAAGTTTATGGTAAATTGAGTTTGTAGTTTAAAAGTTATTATTAAAGTTCATGTGAAGTTTGAGGGGTAATTAAGATTTTACTATTCATGTAGTATGTTGTAAATAAAAATAATCATCATTTTTATATATTTGTAGTGAAAATGAAATGCAAAAATTACCATATCCACTAAAATTGCAACTCATACAGTAGCAATCACAGTATATTCTTTATTGCATATTTTGCAGCTCTACTTAATACATACATGTGCAGGGTAGTGTTTAGTTTGAACATATTCAAGTTCATTGTCATTGTGTTTAGATAACATGCATTGAAATATACAGATTAAAAAAAGCGATGGCACACAAAATTTAAAGCAACAAATGTGCACATACCTAAAAACCACAAGGATAAAACAGTATTGAAAGACCTATAGATGATGGGGATGATGATGGTGTTCAGTGTTGGACTGTGAACATGTGATCAGCCTCATGGCCTGGAGGAGTGATGTCATACATGTCGAGGAGTGTGTCTGTGGAATTTGTATTTTGTGTTGAGTGACAGATTTGTTTGTAGCTGAGCTGACAGGAGTTTGAAAAGGCTGCCTTCTTAGTGTGTTTTTATGGTTGTGTATGTTTGTTAAATATGTGGTGTGTGTGTGTGGCTTTTGTTTCTTTGCCATCATCCACTGAGTCCTTGGAGTGGAGGGGGGGTGTTGAAATGTTTGTGTGCGGTGAATTGGGGGGTAGGTAGGCGGGGTTATGATCTCACCATTGAGGAATGTGTGTGTGTGTGAAGTAGGTTTGACCTGTGGCACACACACACACACACACACACACACACACACACACACACACACACACACACACACACACTGTAGCCTCACATCCTGTTTACCACTGCAGGTACCTACTGTCCTTTGTTTTAAAGGGCATTTCCATCTAAAATTCACTTTCCACACCAGACTTTCATATTTTCCCCCTCAGAGTTCCCAGTTACAATTTAACAATGCTCTGTTGTTGTGTAACTGTCACTGATCATTACTGTAATGAATTTTTTTTTAAAATCCTGGAAGGATCATACCAGAGATTTTTTTTGCATTATAGCTTACAGCAAATCCTGGTGCATTTTCCCGTTTCTCAGATAGATTATATCTGGTAAGATGGCAGTTTTTAACCTTTTTGTACTTATTGAAACTAGCCTGATCTTTCTGTTGCAAGTTTCAAGAATCTGCTAATTTTCATACTGTATGAAAATTAATGGAAACTAGTTGCTGCTTAGGAAGAAGGCATTCAAAATTATGCACTTAAGATTTGTTAGCAGTAATTCAATTTAAACAGCACTGGTAACGAAGAAGATAAAACATGCAGAAACACTACTATTGTACTTTAAGATGGATTCAATCGTTCATTTGTGAGGAATACTTGTGGAATACACCCAAAAAATGATGAGTTAATCATGCCGTGTTACCCTGAATTTGTGAAGAAAACTGTATTTTTCTCACATGCCTCCCTGGAAAAAGGTGATCATTTTAGTTTAGTTTAGTTTATTTGCACATACATGTATAGAAAAGACAGGAAAAAGTTAAAACGTTGTGCAGGAGAGGTTAGAAGCCAAAAATGGATTCTGAAGGTACCTCCCCTATTAAATGATAACAATCATACGTAAGAGAAAAAGAAGATATTCATTCATTTATTGATTGATTTGGGACCATCTTTAGTATAATCTTTATCTTTAGTATAATCCATGTTTTGTTAATCCAGTCATATGCTCAGTACATCCTAAACACATGCATTTTCACTAAAAACTTACAATTTAAAATTGAACTGAACATGACACTGATCTATGCTCTGTTCAAAGCCAGACTCCAATACCATGTTTGTTTGTTTTTAAGGGTTTTTTTTTTTTTTTCATAATTTTTTTTGCAAGAACGCATGTGTTTTGGATAAATGAGACTTTTACTGCACAAGTTGTCTGAGAATTTGTCAGCGGATGTTTTGATACAGTTTTGCTCCTGTCAAATGTGATCTCCAATCAATTGATTGCCATGCAAGAAGAACAAAGTCTCCACTACTTCAAAATTACACAGCATGACTAATTGATTTACAAATGCTCATTCTGTTAACTTTGATCATCTAGGGAAGGTTTTGGGGCTTGCACGTAGTGGTGAACTCACAGAATTATCAGCTGAATCAGCAGCTCCTCTCGACTTTATGAAGTGTTATAGTGAGTCTCAGCTCATTGTTAAACTGTGTGGCTTACAACTTTAACCCGTTTTGTTTCACTCTTACTGCTCTCAAAGGAGACAACATTCTTAAAAACGACTTGGTGGAGCATTCAGCAGGTAAAGAGACAGATATTTCCCTCAGGATTTGGTGGAGACCAAAACAGAGCTAAAAGAGAGGGAATACTGGGCTTCATCAGGTGTAATAATGTTGCACTGTAACCACTTGATGTGTAAATATCAACTTGAAAGGTGACAACGCAGCCTCCAAATGGCAAAAACAAATCAGTTATTGCAGTTTTAACTGACCCAACCAATTAATAAATGTCTGTAACATCTTTTGCCCCAGTCATGGCTATTTTACTCATATAAACAGTAAATGAAATTACATTTATCAACAGGAAAAAGCAGCAACAGGTTATGACTCGTTTGTTTGTTTAATGATTTATTGGCTCCACCAACACAAATAGTTCGGCAATTGGACTGGCACTGTACTGTTGCCAAGCAACACATAAACATTCCTGCACACCAGCTTGCTATATTCTGTGAACTAGGTCTACACTTGACCACAGGCCAGCTGCTGTTTATCAGGCAGGCTACGTGTGTGTTTCCATTTATTGTGCGACCAGTGAAATAAATCTGTTGACAGTCCCTTTGTTGGAGTATGTGTGATGCTGATGAGTCAGCAGCTTAATCAGCACATTGCATCGTCCTCTGATGTTATATGAGCATATCTGGAAATTTACAGTTAAGCATCCAGGCTTCTTTCCGTTCCTTTGTCCTTTTCTGACCATTCATTAATTTAACTTGAATGTTATTTGTGGTAATAGGTTTCATATTGAGGTACAAAATTGTGGTTAGGACAACCCTCAGAGTGTTTTCACGTATAGTCTTTTTTAAATGATTCAAATTCAGTTTTCTGAAAGTGCACCAAAAAAGTGGACCAACAGAAAAAGGACTCTGTTCTTTTTGTGTTCACATTGTCAGTTCATTTGAAAAAGGACTCAGTTCTCTTTCTGGTCAACTTCAGCTCTGATGGGGCCTCAGACCTCCTTCTGGTCATGCTGTAGCTTATATATCATATTCTTGATTTAGTGTTGTTGTTACTTTGATGTGGCACTGCAGTGTGGTTATGAAGCCCCTCGCTTTCAGGTGAATTTAGGAGGAAAAGCTTAGCGTTTCTGTGCTGTAGACTGTTTCTGTCTGATGTATTCTACATTCCACATGTGGAGACGTGCAGTATCTTCCGTGGACCAAACTACTCCTCGCCCTGCGTCCTTGCACGCGTTACAGGCCGATGTGGTTTCGTCTGTTCTATCAAGCATCCCAGTGCAACAGCATCTGATCTAGAGGGCTAAATACACTGGCAAAGAGGCAAGTGAACCTGGAGCACTTTGTGTTCACAGTGCACGGGTTAAGCGAACCGCACTGCAGGCTTGAAGTGAACTGAAATTAGACCACCTCCATTTTATACAATCAAAATACTCTGACGAAACTAACTGTTGTATAAACTTCATTATGAACTGGAAATACTGGAAGAGAAACTTATGATAAAATCGTCACACTGCACATCGTCGAATTGTTTACTTATAATTTATGACATGTCAGATAATTCAATTACATACATCGATAGGACAAGGTTTTGTTAAATTTGACGTGTCGACATGTGTTGTAGTATTAAACAGATGAAGACGGGGTGTCCTCACTCTGCTGCTGTGGGACGGGCTGTGTTAGCTGACATCAGTGTGATGATGTGCCCCAGGCGTCGACTGTTCTGTACTGTGCAGCAGTAAATTGTTGGGTAGGAAGCAGAACATGTGTGAGATGGTGATGTAGTCATCGTGTGAAGGAGCAGCTGTTTTTAAGTTGGACAGCGGTTGTGCCTCCGAGGGCGAGACGTAGTCAGAGAGGAGAGAGATGGAGAGAAAGAGGGGCAGGTATTCAACTGTCACACCAGAGTGAAGTACAGTTACCTGACTGTCTCACCTGTAGGCAGGTGTGACTGGGCTTTTATCCTTATTTATTTTGTTATTGTGTGTGTGTGTGTGTGTGTGTGTGTGTGTTGGATTTAGAAGGACAGATTTGAACAAAAGGCTTCTAAATGTGTTTTGTATTAAGTAGACCAAAGTCAAGTTATTGTATTAAAAGCGGTAGGACCGCCCTCTCACATTTTCATATTTTGAAACATCCCTCAGAGAGCCCTAAAGTCAAATCTCAAACCACTGAACATCACAGCAGGCCACAGATTTACAAACCAATTCTTGTGACATACTCTCAACAACAACGTCATTGAAACAGAGAGAAAGATGATGGTCAAGTAAGGGCGGATCATACAAATAAAATCTTTCAACATGGTATCTAGACACTAAATGTATATTGTAGTGGTATACATCATGATAAAGCAGAAAGTTCAATTAAGAAACAGTATACAGGTAAAATAACCAGATGTCTGTTTTTGGCAAATCCAGTAAAATCAGGGTGAAACACTTGTTGAAAACGTGAAAAGACCAGGAACTATACAGTACTGTACAGTAGTGAGGACTTAAACCGTAAAACTGTATTCACCATTTCTGTGTTCAGGATTTTTTGGGTGGGGCTAAAAGCCCTCCTGATGATGCAGTGAAACAACCCTGAGCATAAGCCCTGCCCCTACACTATATAAGAATAAGAACTATTGAGTTTTGTTTGAAAAATAGATAAAAATAACCATTCTGTAGCAAATTGAAAAGAACTAGGTTGAAATTCAGGCAGGTCAGTGACCTCTGACTCTGGTGACTCAAACATGTCCGGCTGTACAAGTCCAATAGAGCTGCTTTTACACTGCCTGTTTAAAGGGGGTATATGGTGACGTTATGCCGCCTTGTCGTTCTGTGTATAAAGTATGATCGCAGATTGGGGGGACAGAGTTGTCTCATCTTTAAGCTGCTACAGGAGGAGGTAACAGAGCTGTAACCTTGTTTGTATAAACAGGACAGCTGGCAGGACGGGACCATGGGCAGGACAGTTGTGACATTTTGACAAAGTGTGTGCAACCCACTGCAGTAGATTTAAAAACAGCTATTGGCAGTTAGTGGCTAAAGCAAAAAAGAAAAACAGAAGCTAAAAATGTCCGCAAATTGGGAAAACAATGAGATTTAGGAGCTCCTTACCTCTAAGCAGAGGACGAGATCAGCTGCCAAATAACAGGGATGGTGAATTATTGTTATGCCATTGTTATAGTTTATAATGCGCTACTGACGCGAATGTTATGTCACACAAGAGACAGACGCTGTTGTGGTAAATGTCAAGCTTGTTACGCCTCTTTTGGTTTTGCTGGGATGCTATTAAAAATCACACACTGTACTGACATGATGTCACTGTTGTTTGGCTCTGTGTAAAAATGCAAAGGAGGCATAAAGAAAAGACATCGCCGTGGCCCTAGAGTGCGATCTTTGTGTAAAAAGGGCTTAAGTGTAACTTGAGTGTGAATGTTGGTTTTAAAAACATTTACAGTACTCTTCAGACACAGCCCACCCTAATCTGAAGTTGTGAAGGTGAGTGTCAGGGAGAGGCTTTTTAAAGTTATTTCACCATACAATAAACAGTTACTAAGAAGCACACTAGCAGCTTCAGACCTGCACATGTACTGAATAACAGACGTCACTAGGTGAAAAAATGTTGACGCATGAGAAGCAGTTACCTGACAACCATGTGTCTCACTTCCTGACATAAGTCTCACACTTACAGCTTGAGTCAGGATTGAATGGGTCATCAGATTTGACTTAAAACTGTCTCTCAGAGGTCACTCTCTTACTAGAGAAAATCTATGAGGTCCATTCTGGGCCTCATCTTATCGTCATGTTCTACTTTATGTTGGTTTAAGGCTGCTTTTGTTTCAGTGTGATCACCCAATGCACAGAGCTCTGATGAAGGCACAAAGCTGAAACATTAGCATGTTTGTTTAAAATAGCCAGAATACATTTTTCAAATTGATATTAGTCATCTTTACCCTGAAGATCTGTACATCTGTTACGTTTTTATCCTTGGGTATGTAATGTATGAACTGATGTATGAACATCTCAAAGAAATACTGGGAAGGAGCATCCACTTAAAGACCTGATTGCTGTCTTTGTTTCTTTCTTTCTTGACCCAGTCTGCAGCTTAACTCGTTGGTAGTCAGTTTGGTTAGTTGTCAGTGTGTGTCGATGAACGTCTGGACTTGTTACAGGCTGGTTATAAGGTATATATAAAGTCCGGCTGGATTCAGCAGACTGAGCAGGTATTCCTGTAGCTGTTGCTGTTGGCTCATTGTGTAACTTCCTGCACCAGAGAGGGTGTGCCACACTGATAAGAGAGGCATTTTGTTCCAACTCGATTCACCTTTACACACACACACATGCACACACACTTTGTACATACACACTCTTTAACTTTATCGCTCTCCTTCACTTTCCGTTTCTCCTTGTACACATTCTTTGTCTCCCCCAATGCAAACTTAAACCCTCCCAGCCCCCACATCTCCATTAGTGTCCTTGTTGCCCCGGCATTGTTGTGTCTCCATGGCAACAAGTCAACAAATCAGCAGGTATCTGCAGCAGTAGCGGCTTGCTGAGAGGCTCAAACACTGTTTATCTGACGCAAATCCGGGCTGAATTAAATGGGGAGCTTTTGTGAATGGGTTTGTGGACAGATAAATCTCTGAATGAAAGAGGAGGTGACTGCAGTGTTTAATATTGCTGAGGGGGTGGAGGAGTCATAGCTGTAGCATGTTGACTCTGAAAACGGATTGCTCCGGCTGGTGCTCCAGTAGGTGTCGGTCAGTAGAGACCTGGACCTGGACCATCCACCTCTCTGGACAGTTTTTGATAATCAGCACTGCAGATCCTTTTAGGCTGGTGCCAAACATTTATCGAGATTTTCTACATAACCACACCACTGAATAAGCACACACACATCAAATGACCATAAGAAGGACTAATTGCCTAAAAATGCGTCAAAACAGCTGCCCCTATTATTTTCTATGTATAACCCCAAACCGCAGGCAGCTAGACGTGCACTGGTACTTGCACTGCTACCTCGCAGCACTCCATGCCACACACTGCCTCCTAGTACATCCCAGCTCCCGTAGCAGCTCTTCCTCTCTGCCCCCATAGCAGCTTGACTCCTCACCTCACCGCCCATGCTGTTGCTGTCTCTCTAGGAGAGACTCATTGTTAAGGTCAAGAAATATCATGAGCTGTATGACCCACAATCCTGTCATTATAAAGACAATGGCAAAATAGGTATTACCTTGTGAGCCCCAGTTCTGGAGATTAGCTCTTGAGGTGAGCAGTCAAGTTTAAGTAGTGGGTGTCCACACATGATTCAAAGCTAATGCAGAGGTGGAAGAAATACAGATCTTTTGGGAAAAGTAGTTAATAACTGTGTGAGGTCTTCTGTTGACGCACTGCACAGCAAAGCATCAAATTGGTGCTAGGGGCAGCTCTCGACCCAGCGGCAGCGTTATGTTTTCAGCTGTAGTTAACCAGTTGATACTCGGAACATTTCTAGTACTATCAGCATTTTGCTTGGTTATGCAAGAAGGCCAGAAAAATACTCGTTTCAGATTTCCTTCATTTTCAGGCTGGTTTTGTGGATTTGGAGCTAAATGTTGTGTGTGATACTCGTTACCTGGAGAGGTTGGAAAAAGATATACGTTTCTTCCCTGTTCTAAAACCAAAATCAAACCCTGAAAAGTGTAGAGTTAACATTGAAACAAAGATCGACCCTGCTGTACAGGAACCAGTGAAGGAAAGGAGGAAAACTTTGCTCATATTTAACCAGCTGTGTGTCATGACATTGTGTGCAGATTAACGTTGTTTGACTTCCCCCCGGAGATCCCTGCCCGTCCGGCACGAGGAGTGAAGCCAAACACCGTTCATCTGCACACACTGCGATGCCACACAGCTGGTTCAATATCAGCAAAGTTTCCCTTTATATTCATTGTCTTGTGTGGCGATCAGCAGTGATGTGGTGGTTCACTTTTACACTGTGATCTGTGGCCTATAGTTCGGCTTTAGCTTCTAACTATCTTTGTCTTTTTAACCTGTTGTTGCTGCTGAGTCAGTTTGACATCCTGGATATATCCTTCAAACACAGACTGTAGACCCCTCTGTCTGCTTCTCTCTGGAATCACTGTTTTGCTCTCCAAAATATGATAATATTTCTTCAGGGAGTGCAGTTAGTTACAGTGTTGGCTAAATGCTTACACTGACAGCTTGTCGGACCATCACAAAGGGGCGGGGCTTAGCGAACAGTCAGTTGAAATGCTGTCATGCACCCCACATGTCCACCTCTCAACAGAGATTAGAAGAAAGCGAGATGGATTTTGTAATTCTTCTGTACTACTTGCCCAATCAGGTAAACAAGTTACGACATTTACTTGCCCAATGAGTCACTTTACTTGCCCCAGGCAATCAGGCAGTCGTCATTGTTTAGCCATATGTCAGTGTTATGTAGACCAGTTTTTTATCTTCTGTAAATCTGTGTCTTCATCCAGTCTCTGAAACCTCTGCTCCAGGGGCCACTTTCACAAGAGATCCTCACTTTATTTATTTGGGCTTGTCAGGGTCAAATATTTTCAGGACTTCACCATCGGCATGATTGTATTTAACAAGGCCAGTAAAGACATGAAAGACATGATTGATAGCACTTGTCATTACCTGCCCGTGTGTGTGTGTGTGTGTGTGTGTGTGTGTGTGTGTGTGTGTGTGTGTGTGTGTGTGTGTGTGTGTGTGTGTGTGCGCGCACGCGCGTGTATGTGTGTGTGTGTGCGTGTGGGTGTGGGTGTGCGTCTGCGTGAGATGGCATGCTGCGACTGCTGCTGTATTTATGACTGTGTTCTTTGGACCAAACCCAGAATATTACGTCAGTGTTGTTCACTTGGAGTGTGGTAAAACATTAGTTCAAGATTTGTCTCCTTGTTTAGACTGTTGTCACTTTGGGGTCGAAAAATCAGCAGACTGTTGAGCACTTTTGGTTTCCCAGACCTGAGAGTCAGTCACATGAGGAAGATGATGAGGTACTCAGAGAGGAAGGAGAGATCAGGCTTTGAGCAGCTGGAAACAATGCAGCAGAGTATTGGAGCTGTTTAAACCCTCTAACACACACACCTAACCTGAGAGCTCAAATCTGAGGAATACTTTGGTGTGTTTTTGTTGTTTTGCTCTTCATCTATCAGTGTTTTGACTCGCTGCATTTATATTTTTTTCTAACACTCTTCCTCCTCCCTCCCCCTCTTTGTCTCTCCCTTACTCTTGTCCTTTATGTGAACAATAGGCTACCATGGCGATAGCCTCGTTACTCACAAAACTGTGTCGGCAAGGACACACACACACACCCACTCACACAGAGTGGTTAGTTCCCAGTCTGATGATCTGTTGTGTTTTAATGAAATTAAGTTCAAAGGCAAAAAATAGTAATTTAAGTTTAAACAGTAACTTTTAAAATGTTAAACAGTATTATTTCACCCACACTACACACAAACACCTACACAGATTTAGATATGAACAGATATAAAAACATGGGCAAATAAAACCACAACATGGTTCAATGGCAGGAAAGCAGTGGTGTCATGACCTGACATGGCAGTGGTTCCCAACTGGTGGGTCACAGTCCAAAAGTGGGTCGCGAGTCCATTCTGAATGGACTGCAAGTGAATCGCAAATGTGTGAAGTTTGAAAAAACATACAATGAATTTCCGGTACAGCACTTTAATTTTGAAGTGCTGTTTCCTGCTGTAGAGTGAGTGACTAATGGACAGCTAATTGATGGAGTCAGCAAATTAGCTTGATGATTTCAAACGCAAGTATGATGCTGAATATATAACTGTGTGGACCTTTAACTAATGTCTAAGGGTGCTTCCAGACCTCGAGTTGTCTTGCTTTGGTCTGAATCAGGGTTAATTTTTTTGCAAAGTTGTATAATTGCTTAGAGTTGGTTCGTGTTCTCACAGCAGCATTTACAAGCAGACCAGATAAAATGCCTTGCGTGAGAACATGAATATGCTTTTACCACAAACGAACCGCACCAGAGTTTGTTTGTAACCAGACCAAGACCACCTCTTCAAGAAGGTCTCAGCCCGGTTCTTTTGGTGCACACCGGAGTGCAATTGCTGTGTTCACACCTGCCCAAAAGAACCGCACTTAGGGGGCAAATGAAATTGAGTTTGATTGAACTGAACCAAACAGGGCAGGTGTGAAAGCACCTTCAGGTGAAATCTGGGCCCAGAGGCAGGACCAGTTGGAAACCACTGCTATAAGGGGTCCCAAAATAAATCTGAGGCGTCACGAACCATTAACAGAACAGGAAAGCAGAATAAAAAACATGCATACCAAACCAAATTGTAGTTAAGCTGTGTTGGTTGTGTTCAGATTAAAAAATGACTATAGATAACTTTTAAAAAAATGACAGCCCTGCTGGAGGTCCCTCAGGGTCAGGACAGGGGTCCCATGAAAAATCTGAGGTTGGGGACTGCCACCCTGATCTTTGCATTTTTCCCTCTCTATTCATTAAAACAGTGGAAAAACAGTCATTGCTTGACCTGGTCATAACCCATAGACTTATGTAACTGTTAACAATGGGTCAAAAATAGAAATGGCTTCGGTTTAATAGGCCACAAGCCAAAAAGGTTATAAATCACTGAACTTGGGGGAAGTGAGGAAATACTGTGTTTAAACCAACTACGTAATTTTCAGAAACTTGCATTCAGAGATTAAAAGGAAAAATAATTATACTGATATTAATCTCTTTCTCATGCAACAAGCACATCTAACTTAAACAGGTTGTTAGTTCATCACCTGGTTTCTGTAAAGAAAGTGTCCCATTTGGTGTGACTGATAAGTTAAGCTGAGTGGGTGAGCTCAGCCATGGGTGGAGCTCTGTGAGTGTGTGTTTGGAGGGTAAAGGCCGCTGACTGGTGCTACTCACTGACAGGATGTTTGCTGGAGAGGCGGCTGGTAGTGACACACTCACACACTCACTCACACACACACACACACACACACACACACACACAGGTGTGGCAGGTCAACCTTAGAGGGACAGGGAGAAAGAGAAATGAGACGTAAAAAAACAAGTGGAGACAGTGGAAGTGTCAGAGGAGGAGAAAAAGTACAAACAGTCAAAGAAAGACAGAAATACAAAAAGATAAATGAGTGTGTTGAGTCTGGGAAAAGAGAGATTGGGAATGTAGAAAGCAGCATGTCGCAACCTCTCCCCTGTGTGTGTATGTGCATGTGTATGTTGAATATCCGCAGTCATTAACAATGTTGTGTCACCCATGGGTGAGGCAGCAGTCTCCCAGAGCTCCACTTAAACCTGAGTTGCTGAAACATGTTTGGACCACAGCTGGTCTGCTGACAGTGAAGCAGATTCACCAGGTGGATCATAAGATTTATCACACACAAACGCACTCAATACACACATGTACACACATGCACGCAGTGTCGAAAGCCAGCCTGCAGTTGCATAATCCAGCAGAGACAAACATATTTGGTAACTATGAAGGCGTGAAGGCTCTAGAGTGGTATTGTTTACTGATGAGCGCTGGTATAGAACTGTAAATCTAGTGAAAGAGACAGTGAGGTGTGTGCTGGCCATGTAGATGGTGTTGTTTATTTCTACATGTGTTAAATACACAGAAACAGCACAATGCAAGGCAGCATTTTGTAATGGAGGAGCCCCGCCCTGCTGACATCAGAACAAGTTTTATGAGATATAAAATTAGGATTGTTATGCTTGAGGGAAAACAAGCAGAGGTGCTACACTGCACTGCAAAAGCCACATATTGAATGACTGAGGTGACTGTTTTAATATTTCAGGATCTGTGTTTGAGTGACTGATTGATCACATTGTGTGTTCACATGGCAGAAAGTAATCCGAGCAGCATGTGTTGCAATGAGTGGGGAAAATAAAGGTGTAAAAGTAAAAGTCAGAGATGCAGCTACAGCATATTGGTTTAAAATCACAGCTCAGACTCAAACTCTACAAAATTCTGAAAGAAATCAATACAAACATCAAAAACCGATTTTAGCAAATAACGTTGTCTGCACTCCTGAAGCTCTAGCGTGTGTGTGTGTGTGTGTGTGTGTGTGACCCGCCCCTCTCCTGCTTCAAGTCATCTGCAATATTCCTATGCTGAAGGAAATGCTGGACTGACATGTATTTGTCATTAGCAGGTAGAGCTGGTTGTCCTCTAATTACAGGTTGGCTGTTCGATCCCTCCTTTTGTCCACATGTCCACAAGTGTCCAGCGTGAATGTGCTGAAAAAGCGCGTTCATTGAACATGCTCATATTTTGGTGAACAGTAAACCTAATGCATCTGTTTGCAACTTATGAACTTGAACATGAGCTTGGTTCACTCTTGCGACAATTCACAATGCTCATTTTATAGCACCGGGTATGCACCAGCAGTCAACGCAGCTACCTGGTACTGCTGAAGCCAGTTCATATAGATATTTAAAGGACTTGTTGAACAAATCAAAAAAATTACAGATTTCACCGGAAAAAGTCTTGCATTTATTGTGCCTGTTGGATCTGAAAAAAAAGCAAGTTTGAATGTTGACCACATCAACATCGAATTTGAGTTGTATCTGGCCGGTGTTAGGAAATATCTGCAAGTGATGATCACGAGATTTTATTTCATTATAAAAAACAAAAACTGAAGACATGCACATTTCAAGCTAGTTATTTTTTTGGGACTGAAGTAATTTATTTGATGTGTGTGAACTTAACTATGAGCTGGCATTTGTGAGCGTGTGTGCAAGTGTGAACGTGCACAACACTGGAAACATCCTCGAGCATGACGCTGAACCCCAAGTCACTCCCGATGGGTTGCCCGCTTGCTGCACACTTCATGCTCACCACATCCACCAACCATTTCCTGCCGTGTGTTTTGATGGAGCTCGGCCAGCAGCTTCTCTCTGCTTCCAGTCTTTGTGCTCAGCTACAGTCGGTCTTGACCTCTGTACCAGACACAGAAATAAACTTATTGATTGATTGATCGTCTTCATTTAACTTCCTGTGAGATACACTTTTAGATTTGCTCTTGGATGGTGGGAATACAGATGCAAAAATATCCTTACCAACATTTTGACTTATCACCACAAAGCTTGGACAGGAGTAGAGTCACTCAACATCACCTCTACTGCTCGTAATGACAATTCCTATTCTATTAAACCATCTGACAACTTATTCAGAGCTCATGCTGAATATTAATGCTCTGTGTTTTTTATTTTGCAGTCAGAAAAAATAATCTAGTCATAGTCTCCTGATTTAACTGTGTCCTTGGCATATCTCAATCCACCCTTGTGTCTCCACCATTTTTGAAACTACAGATGTGAGACGATGAATTAGCAAACGAGTTTCTCTTTTTTTCCTCGTAATGAATAACTTTTTATTATGTGAGAGAGAAATGTGGATGGAGAGATTAAAAATGAGTGGAATGTTTTGTCTGCGTCTCTCTGAACTCGGTGTGCTGCAGCCAAAGATTAGCTAGTATTGCCTCGTGTATGTGTGTGTGCTTTAGCTGGTGTGAGGTACCAGCTGGTACAGTGAGGTCTGATTAATCAGTAACATTACCCTGCAGCACTCTGTTCTGCTCTGCTAGAAGTAGGTAAAGTGTTGATATTCACAGTAAGTCACTAGCAGGACTGGGCCTCAGTGTTGCTCCATTTTCCCTCGTCCCCCTTCATCTTGAGGAGTCATGTTAAATTTCATTTAGTTCAGTTAAAGTCTGAAAAGATAGAATGTGTTTTTCAACCTTCTTTTCCTTAATTTTTTTCTCAGTGAAACTTTACGTGTACATCATGTTGGGTTCTATCATCGTCAAAGTTATCAGTCACAGATTACTGTAGTTGGGCTCTCAAGTTCTACTTTGGGAATTGGTGGAGTAGTTGTTGGTACGTTCATTATAAAAGTAGAAGTTAATATACAGTGACACAGGAGACACATCAATCAGTAAAGGTTGCAGGGTAAAAACAACATGAATCTGACCTCAGGTCTGTTTCTCTCCTCCAGACTCTAAAGCCATCGTTGATGGGAACCTGAAGCTGATCCTGGGTCTGATCTGGACTCTTATTCTGCACTACTCCATCTCCATGCCAGTCTGGGAGGGTGAAGATGGAGATGAGGTAACAATCCAGCTCCAGATTGTATTAACTTGTGTTTATCTCATGACTTCTGTTCCTCTGCAAATGAGCCAAATCTGTGTTTGTCTGCAGGACAGAATCAGACATTAAGTGATAAAAACCTGAGAATTAAAGAGACAAATAATAGTTACTGCACAAATACAAACCACTGTTAGAGAGCCGACTGATGTATGTTTGTGCTTGTTTGTTCAGGTCGAGTCAAAGACACCTAAGCAGCGTCTGCTGGGCTGGATCCAAAACAAAGTCCCTGATCTGCCAATCACCAACTTCAGCCAGGACTGGCAGGATGGCAAGGCACTGGGAGCACTGGTAGACAGCTGTGCACCAGGTATGCTCCGTGTGTGTGTTTGTTTTAAGGGTGTATGTGGGTACAGAGTTCATTATTCAGTACGTTTACATGCACAGTTTAATTCCACTTTTAATCGGAATGAAAGGCCATTCCGATTAAAAGTGGTCATGTAAATGGTCATTCCGATTGAAAAACGGTCATTCCAATTGAAAATTAAATCCGATTAAAGGGGGTGGTTTATTCTGTTTGTCATTCCGAATGAAAGAATTTTGTGTGCATGTAAACGCTCATTCCTCTTTAAGTTCATTCCGGTCTTTCTGTGCATGCTCGTTTCCTTGCCCTTCTGGCACGATGACGTATATAGCGCGCATAGCAACGGGCTGCATAGCAACAGGCTGAGATAGAGCAGTTGGACTTGTTGCACTCACCGGTTTCCATTCGCCAAAGCACGGTCTTCTATCTCCCTTCTTCGACCTTCTACCTCCCTTCTCCTCCTCAACAGATGAAGCATTAGCAGAACAAGGTTGTTGTCGTACTGCTGCTTCAAGAATATAAGCAAAACAAGCCCGAAAAACGCACTAAGAACGGCGTCGTCAAGCATCTTGTTATCCGGAGCGAGGACTATACAGTGTTTTCTTCCGGTAAACGTAAACACGTAACATCTGCCCCGCCCCTATCCAATCAGAAACCTTCCCTGCCCCAAACCTTGCGCAGACCTGAATAAAGGCGATTGAACTGATCTCCCGTGTAAACCCTCATTCAGAATGAATATTTCCCATGTAAACTACCTGGAAAGACTTTAATTCCGAATGATTTCATTCAGATTTATTTCATTCCGAATGAGAAGCTATCATGTAACCGTAGCCACTGTCATGTTAAATCGAGTCAATCCATAAAACAATATTGAAATAAAACCCCAGTTCCAAAAGAGTTGGGATGTTGTGTAAAATGTGAATAAAAACAGAATGCAATAATTTGCAAATCTTATCCAACGTACAATCAACTGAATACAGTCCAAAGAAAAGATATTTCATATTTAAACTGATAAACTTTATTGCTTTGTTATAAATATACACTTATTGTACATTTGATGATGTCTGCAGCACATTTCAAGAAAGTTGTGACAGGAGTATGTTTACCACTGTGTTACATCAACTTTTCTTTTCAACGCTCAGTGAGTGTTTGGTGGTGTCTGAGGACACTAATTGTTGATTCTTTGAAAGTGAAATTCTTTCTATTGTTGCCCAATGTACAACTTCAGTAGCTCAACAGTCCAGGGTCTCTGTTGCTGTATTTTACGCTTCATAATGTTTAATAGGAGTCAGTTTAGGACTTAAGGCAGGTCAGTCTAGTACCGGCACTCTTTACTACAAAGCCACGCCCTTGTAACTGTTTACCGTGGTTCTCCTGTTTTACATTTGTGTAAATTTTATATTTCTATATAGCCTATTATACAGCACTTTGGTCAATTGTGGTTGTTTTTAAATGTGCTATATAAATATACTTGATTTGATTCAGCCCAGAGGACACAACATCCATGATTTTCAAAAACAATCTGAAATGTGAGCTCATCCGACCACAGCACACTTTTCCACTGAGCTGAGCTTGGGCTCAGAGAATTGGTGGTGTTTGTGAATTTTGCTGATTTATGGCTTTCACTTTGCGTGGTGGAGTCCTAACTTACATTTATAGATGCAGTGACGAACTGTAGTAATATCCTTCAGACAGTGCATTCTGAAGGGTCAAAGATCACAGCCATTCAGTGCTGGTTTTCAGTCTTGGCCCTAATGTGCAAAGATTTCTCCAGATTCTCTGAATCTTTTAAGATATTTTTTGGGGCATTTTTAGCCTTTAATTGATAGAACAGACAAGTGTGAAAGGGGAGAGAGAGAGGGAGTGACATGCAGCAAAGGGCCACAGGCTGGAGTCGAACCAGGGCCGCTGTGGCAACAGCCTTGTACATGGGGCGCCTGCTCTGCCACTAAGCCACCGACGCCCCATTCTCTGAATCTTCTGATTACTGTATGTCATGGATTATAGATTAGAGAAATCCTAAATTTGTTGCACTTGTGCTTCAAGAAACCTTCTTAACCTGTTTGCCCACAGTTTTCACAAAATGACTGTCCTTGATTGTGACAACTGAGCTTTTTGAAGATGCCCTTTTTAAACACAATCATGATATTTGAATTTGTTAACAATGAACCTGTTTACTACCCTGGAAATCCAGAGTTCTCGCAAGTGCACAATTTGAATTTGCTCAGCGAGTCAATCAGTAATCAGTAATGATGCTCATTATCCATGCCGTTGGAGCCGAGCTGCACCAATCACATCGGTGTATCTGATATAGCCGGGCCAGAGGCGAGCTAAACAGATGACGACAGCGCTGCGACGACGAATCCGGAATCAGTCAGTAAACATTGCAAGATGGCTACGGATGAACACCAGTTGTTTAAAACAGCTTTGACCGCTACAATGAACGAGTTAGACTTGGCCTTTTCTTTAAAAGAGGAACAGAAGACAGCGCTCGAGTCTTTCCTTTGCAAGAAGGACGTTTTTGCTGTTTTGCCAACCGGATACGGAAAGAGTCTAATCTACCAGTTAGCTCCGCTGGTAGCGCTCTGGATACGTCACCCCGTGTATTGTTCTGATTGGTCGTAGTGGTATCCAATTGTGTGCAGTGATATTTTCAGATGCATGCTTGGTGCCGCCCCTCAAGTTGAGCCATTTGCATTACTCATAGCCAGACCCTAAATCTTTCTAGATTTGGGTCTGGATTTCCAGGCTACCTGTTTACCTGTGGATCATTCTATTCTGGTGTTTTTGGAGCTGTCCAAAACTTTCCCAGTCTCCTGTTGCCCCTTTCCCAGCTTTTCTGGAACGTGTTGCAGACATCAAATTCAGAAAAGTGTATATTTACCCAACAAAAAGCAATAAAGATTATCTGTTTAAACATCAAATATCTTGTCTCTGTACTGTATTCAATTGAATATAGGTCAAAAAAAGATTTGAAAATAATTGCATTCTGTTTTTATTTACATTTTACACAGCATTCCAACTGTTTTGGGACTGGGGTTGTAGTTTTATCATTCCCCAGGAGAGCTCTCACTGTTGTGTGTCTACAAGTTTCTGTGGTTGACAGTGTTGTTGTTTGTTTGCAGGCCTGTGTCCAGACTGGGAGACCTGGGATGCAGACAAAAAAGTGGAGAATGCCACTGAAGCCATGACGCTGGCTGATGACTGGCTGGGCATCCCGCAGGTTAGAGTCCCTCTGACACTTAATTTTTTAAAAATATTTTAGAGTTAAATATTTTTTTTTCACATTCATATGGCTCTGTTGTTGGCTGGAACCAGAACCGTCTGCCTCACAGTCCACCACTGGACAGTCTGAAGAGCCACAGTGCATTTTGGGACAGTTGAGTACATCCAGTAGGATCATGTCAGCTGGAATGAACTAAATACTCTTTTACACTTTTACATCCATACTGTACGTATGACTGATGAATGCAAAGGACGGAGGCTTCTCTGGGGGCTTTTACTGTGAAGCAGCTGCAGGGATGATGCAGACACTAAGCGTTTATTGACGCCCAGACTGCTAACTACGCTAACAAGCCATTATCAGACAAACATCACACTTCCTGTATTTTATTCCTCTGTATCGTGCAGCCTAACAGGGAACAGAATTGGCTGTGCTGTGATTTTTCCTCCAGAGGTCAAAGGTTACCGGCAGCATCTCACACAGATACTGTTTGGTTTCCTGATTGCAGAGGAAACTCACTGAACCTGAGTGTGTGTTTTTACACACTTCTGTTTGAAGCCAAGAGGATGCAACTCGAGCTGAAACGGAAATGTACTATGAGGACTTGTGTGACAAATAATTGTTCCCTGGAAAATAATAAGCCCGAGTATTTGTCCCTTCTGAATCAGTAGTTAGAGGGGCTTTTTTCGAATGTGAAAAGTTTCTTCGCAGATAGTGGAGCATTTTTTCCTTTTATCTTTTTTGTTCATTAAGAAGTCATTATGGAGAAACCCTTGAAATCTGAGTTCAATATTTTTGTGTCATAGCTGCATTACGTGATGCTCTGCTTTCTGTCAATCAGCTGACACCCATAGGAAGTCTCCTCCAGAAAAAACATAACTGACATCACCGTCACACCCCATGATGTTAATTTAGGCCATCAATGTTTGCTGGAAAAGTTCATTCCACCAGACAAAAGAAAATAGTGGTGACTGTTAACGACGCCGGTGTGACACAGAGTTCAGGACACCCCTGTTCACGTCTTTTTTTCCGGGTTTGGACTCCTTTGTTCCAGTGAAGGGAAGTCTTAATGCAACAGCATACAATTATATTTTAGATGACAGCATTCTTCCAAGTTTGTGGCAACAGTTTATTGGAGGTCCTCCCCTATTTTAACATGACAATGCCTGTGCTTAATAAATAAGCACCATAAAGAAATGTTTTGTCAAGACTGGTGTGAATGAATTTGACTGGTCTGCACTGCGTGCTGACCTTAGCCCCATCCGGCACCTTCTGAATGACCTGGAGCACTGACTGAGAGCCAGATTGTTTAACATCAGTGTTGGACCTGGCTAATCCCTGCAGCCCGGTTCAAGACCTGGTGGAAAACCTGAAACCAGAAGAGCCACGTTCACACTGGCAGCTCAAATCTGCTTCCAGGGATATTAAAGTATAAAACAGATTTATTTACGGCAAACCTGAACTGTTGTGTGTGTTGTGTGTATTCAGGTTATGGCTCCAGAGGAGATCATTAATCCCAAAGCAGATGAACAGTCGGTGATGACCTACCTGTCTCAGTTCCCCAAAGCCAAACTGAAGCCAGGAGCTCCACTCAAACCCAAACTCAACCCCAAGAAGGCCCGAGCATATGGACCAGGTACACACACACACACACACACACACACACACACACACACACACACACACACACACACTCTCATACACACTCTTAAACTTGATTTACTCGATTATATTTTGGGTGCATTCGCAAACATTCCCTCCTAGTGTTGGAGTGCACTTTGGCTCGAACAGGACCGTTTGTAAATTCAGAGTGTTAATGGAACACTCTGGGCACTCTGTCTGAGGAGCTGGAGCAGCAGAGTACTATCCATTTTAACTTACCTGTTAATTTATTTGTTTAAAAAAAGGCAAAACACTCTGTTTCTTAAAACCACAACACTCTCATTTTAGTGTGAGCATCAGGTTGGATATTAGTCACAGATATTTGCAGAGGTTTTAATTCATCTTTGAAAACACTCTTGGTCTAGCCATCCCTTTTAGTAATTAAAAAAAAAAACCATCTGGGTGTTATTAACCTGTTCCTGCCAGTGTGTCTGAGCTAATGGGAACACTGGAAACACTGGTCTGTCTGACAATGTGAGGAAGTGAGCAGCTGATTGTCCGAACAAAGGACCATGCTTATATCTGATACACACACAGACACACACACACACACACACACACACACACACACAGACACACAGAGACACACACACACACACACACAGTAACCTTGAGGAGGAAATTACCTGGAAATGGTTACAGAGACAGAAGGACACCACACACACACATACACACACACACGCACACACTCAAACGCACATGCACACGCACACAAACATAGAGTTGTAAAATCCTGTTTTAGGTGTTATAAACCATTAATTTGATGTTTTGGCGTCTGATAAATCTTCAGACTAACTTCAGTTCAGTTAAGCTGTATTGGTGTTGATTTTTGAAGTTTGGGCCGCAGCTTTTTATGAATTTATCCTCAGATTCTTATTCAGATTAATGGATTAGTTGTTTTGTATATCAAAATTTTCACAAAAAAAGTGGTGAAATATACTCAAAACCATTTCCGAGAGCCCAAGATGGCGTCTTCAAATTGCTCGTTTTTTTTACTCACACTTCAAAACTGTCTGACAGTTGTTTCTTTAAAGTGTTTTCTATAGCGATCCATTTCAGTAACCAATCACAAATGTTTACTCAGTCAACATTACAGTGTTTTTTACCTGACTGTATGTGTTGATTTTCTTCTTCTGCAGGTATTGAACCGACAGGGAACAGGGTGCTGCGTCCTGCTGTGTTCACAGTGGACACGTTTAGTGCAGGTCAGGGTCAGGTGACCGTCTACCTGGATCATCCGGACGGCACCAGAGAGGAGGTACGTCATCACATCCTCCTCTTCCTCATACTAATGCTTTCTTTCCTTCTTCGTCATCTTCATGAAAGATCATGGTGTCCTCTCACCATTTTAATGGAAAACCTGCTGTCGTTTATGTTTTTGTGTTAAATTCTGGCAAATGACTCATCCTTAAGAAAACTTACATCTTTCTGTGTGTGTCAATCAGTTGAAGGTGGAGCCTAATGAGGGCAAGAAGACGTACAGTGTCACATATGTTCCTCAAGTCATGGGGCCTCACAAGGTAAACTTCAGTTTTCTTTTTTTAATCATGTAAAAATAAATAAAAGAATTACATAAATTAATCTCAGAATGTATTTTTTCTTTGAAGCCTAAAATCCAGTGAAATTCTCTTTAGTTTTAACTTTTGTTTGATGGAAAAATAAACTTTTACAGCAGGTTTCAAAGATAAAGGCCGTTATTTTATCACTGTGCAGGGAGGAATATGAATGTCATTCTTACAATTTCAGAGTTTAAACTTTTAAAATCACACCACTTCAACTTATTACTGTTTTTGAAATAAAAACTCTGTAAAAGGAAGTTTCATATTATTTATTATTTAATCAGTGAAAGGGACAGGGACGATCGATAATTGTTGTCTGTGTTTCCTAGGTGACGGTCTTGTTTGCAGGCCAGCAGATTCCCAAAAGTCCATTTGAGGTGAATGTGGACAAGGCACTGGGCGACGCCTCCAAGGTCACAGTCAAAGGCCCGGGAATTGAACCTGTGGGCAACGTCGCCAACAAGCCCACCTACTTTGACATCTTCACTGCAGGTCAGAGACACGAATGACCGCTGAGGGTGTTTCACACTCACACAAACACAGACACATCTACGGGTCAAATTAACTGTTAGTCCAGTGAAAAGGTCTCATCACTCAGTCCTGAGACAGCATATGATGTCACAGGCTGTAAACCACCAATAAGAGTGAACTGAAGTGTAGTTGTGTGAAAGGCAACACAAACAGTTTTTTATTAATTTCTTCACAGCAAAAGGAGTTAACGACATTTTGTGTTACATACCTTCAGTTACTCAGTCCAGTTTCATTAAAGCCTCATTCAGCCTCCAGTTTGCAGGGATTTACTGACCATTAAAACTATTAACTTCAGCCCTGGTGACACTGCAGGGTTCACACAACCTCAAACATTTAACAAAAGTAGGTGATGTCTTTATGCAGGCTCACCAGTTGTTAGGGTGATCAGGGTAGCTAATGAAATGCAACTTGTAACACTGCTTTGGAGTTCCCAGGAGTTGCTACCAGTTTCCTTACACTCAGTTCAGAAGATTTGCGCCAAGACGAAACCCTTTTAGAAAGTTGCAGAGAAAAGTTGCAGCGGTGTGAACTGGCTGGTCTGGTTTGACTCAAGCCGGCTGATGGTGCCACCTGCAACTCAGCTGGTCAAATCACTGGCGGCTGGTTATAAACAAGTACCACAAAAGTCAAAAATTGTAAATGAACTATAAATTTCCAATAGAAAATGTTAGAATTTGCATAAAGGATGTGAAATAAATCAGTTTTTAATCTGAAAAGAGCTGCACAGTGTTCAAATGAAACTTTAATTGGGACCTGTGAACTAAATGCCTTGAAGACTGACTTGTTAAAGTTTCTCTGTAGGAGCTGGTACAGGAGATGTGACGGCCATGATCAAAGACCCTCAGGGCCGCCAGAACACTGTGGAGGTGATGATGGAGGATAAGGGCGACAGCATGTATCGCTGCACCTACAAGCCCACCCAGGCCGGCCCGCACACTGTCAGTGTCCTTTTTGGCGGGGCGGTGATCCCCAAGAGCCCCTTCAAAGTGGACGTGGGGCCTGGTGAGTCACATCAGTAAATTATGACTCATAAACATAATAATCATGATCCCACTTGAATGCATCATAACAACATCACTCCGACATTTGTGTTTGTGCAGCTTGCATGCCGGGGGCGTGCAGGGCGACGGGTCGCGGTCTCCAGCCGTCAGGAATGAGGGTGAAACAGGTCGGTGACTTCAAGGTGGACACCAAAAACGCCGGCAGTGGAGACCTGAAGGTGCTCATCAAAGGACCCAGTGAGTACAGTTCACACTGTAGAGACTTTATACAGAGACAAAGTTAAAGTCTACTAACATCACCATCCCTAGAGCCAGCTTGTAGGATTTAGGGGGATTTTCTGGCAGAAATATAATATAGTATATATGTTTTCTTTAGTGTATATTCAACTAAAAATAAGAATCGTTGTATTTCATGAATCATTTATATCCACACAGGGAGCAGGTTTTTGTTTATGGAGATGGCAGTGTTGCTCTGCCATGCTTCTACAGTAGCCCAGAATTGACAAACTGAACTCTGGCGCTAGATAAGGACATTGTGTTGTCCACCGTAGTTAGCAGCCACTCTTCGAAAAGCACTGATTTGGAATCTGAAACTACTTTATTCAGTGTCAGTACTGGTTTAAATCAACTGGTCTGTGGGTATTGAAAAGGAAGACACCTCTGCTCACCTCTGCGGATAATTCAGCTCCCGGTAAAAACCTAGGCTAGCAGCCGAGCAGCGTCGGTGAAACACTGAATTGTAACACGAAACCACTTTATTCGGTATTTTTACTGGTTTTAATCACCTGGTCTGTTTCTTTTGGAGAGAAAAAGACCTCTGTAGATAATTTGGCTTCGCATAAAGACGTCCTGAACAAGAAACGCTGCACAAATTCCAACTGGGAGAAGTTTTAGCTGGTTGTAGTCCCCAATCCTCAATGCCAGATGCCACTGAATCCCCCTAAATGTTACAGACTGCTCCTTTAAAAAAAACAGAAGAACTTAAACTGTGAGAAGGTGAAGACGCCTGCTAGGGCTGATGGAAAAAGGGAATATTTTAATGTCAGATTACTTTGTTATATATATATATATATATGTGTGTGTGTGTGTGTGTGTGTGTGTTCAGAGGGCATCGATGAGCTGGTGAAGCAGATCTCCAGTAAGGATGGTGTGTTCTCCTACGAGTATTATCCCAACAGTCCTGGCAAATACACCGTGTCCATCACCTGGGGGGGTCAGCACATCCCCAAGAGGTGAGCTGTTACACTATATATATGTGTGTGTGTGTGAGTGTGAGAGAAATAATTACCTCAGCACATTACCTCATCTGATCTGAATGGTTGGATCCGCAAGGGAATGAGGACTTTGAGTCTGGGCCTTGTGCTCTCTTTGTCACCTCTGTACAGCAGAGCGTGTGAGTATTAGTATCAGTATAAGTGCAGGGAGTTCCCTGAGTTTCTGATCAGCCAGCCAGATGGAAAGAGACGCCAACTAAATGTAAGGAATTCTTGGCGCTGAGGCTCACTGATGAGTAGCCAGACTTTAACAAACACAACATGGATCAGATGTTGTACATGTAAGGGAAATACCTGTAAACACTAAATTGGATTAAACCAAACATTTTACAGAACAGCAGCGTCATGTAGCGTGCCTGTTTGTGGTTCAGCCGTAATCCTGTGCAGGCGTCCTCACAGGTCATGCAGGGTCAGACAGATCCCACATTGAAGAAGCCGTTTGAGAAGCCGTCCTTGAGCAGGTTTCTGTTTTACTTCATCCAGCGCCGACTGTCAGCTCATCCAGCTATGGTAACACAGAAAACACTTTGTCACTCTTCCACGTGAAAGAAAGGGAGACGGATAGGGAAAGAGTTTTATGGTTTTTATCTTGCTTTCAGAAACCTGGATATGATCTTATCACAGGTTTGAGAAACCTGGATCTGCTATCGGAAGATAGAAACCAGGATACTGCATACCATATTCATTAGTCAAGCACAATCACTGTGCAACCCATTTATGTTGCACTTAATGTTCAGATTCATTCATTTTTCTGTAACTGTTCATCCCGTTGGGGGGTCGCAGGTAGTTGGGCATTTTAACATGGGGGTCTGTGGGGACTGACTGTTTTGGAGCGAGCTTTAAGTGGCCGTTTAAGGAGCTGCAGTTTTTGACACTACCACATAGGCTGCATCTCCCAGCCTCAGAGGTTGTTGCTTGGTTGGTACAGAACTTAGTGACTGAGATAATGAGAAATCAAGACACAACTGCACACATTTGTATTTTTAAAAACACTACAAAACCATTCTTAATGATTTATAAAACATAAAAACATGCTTAAGGGCTTTTAAAATGAACTGTGATCAGAGATGCACAGTTTTTCTGTTACTTGTATCTGAAATATATGTATTTCAATTACTTTTGCATATTTTGTAATTGGTAAAAAAAAAAAAAAAAAAAAAAAATGAAATGTAATTTAAAACAAGATACTTTTTCGTTCATTCATTCAGGTAACTGCTTATCCTGGTACAGGTCTTTTTGAGTGTGGTAATTTTGTACTTTTAAAAACACTACAAAAACTTTCTGATGTATAAAACATAAAAAACATGACTAGGTCAAAACTTAGTACATAGTTGGACTGTGCATGAAACACTTGAAGGCTTTTAATTTGAAATTTGAAACAGAAAATGGCGTCCATCACTCAGTCACGAACTCTTGGCCTGTATCCACTGTTGTATTGGAGCCGAAAAAAACATGTGACTACATGTTAAAATGAAGAGCAGTACACTTAGAGACAGTCACTCAGCAGAAGGGAGCAGCTTTTTACCTGGAGCTGCACTGACTGATCATTTAACACCACCCTCCTCTCTTCAGTTCTGGTCAGAGACCTGCGTCCCTGCATGGCTGGTGGAGGCTGCACAGCCATCGGCCACTGTCGAGCCAAGTTCTGCCAATAAGGATAGTTTGTAAAATGTCCTGTCGGCTAAATGGAAATGTCATATCCTAAATTTGATCAAAATGTGGATACTTGTGCACATGTGAACTCAGTCATTTGTAGATATGGTGAAGTGTAGTCCTACATGTGCTCTGTTGCACCTGTAACCACACCCAACAATGATGTCACAGGGTCCTCACCTCTACATCACCGCAGCAAGGTGAGAGGTTAACTGGAGGTCTGCAAAGATTACTCTTAATTATTTTTTAAAGTTGACCTGAAAGAAAATATAAGGTATAATCATACTGCAGCTTTTTTGGACATTTTATTTATTTTTTTTAAAACAGTTGTTGATGATGTTTGTCTGCATCTAAGCCTGTAGCCTGCTAGTGTTTCTCTCACGGGTCCAGATGTGGTGATGTTAAATGTCCAGACTGTTAAATATCACAGGTAGACCGGTGACCTCAGCACTTCATACGTTACAGATGACTCGAATCAGGACATGAAGTAACTTACAGATGGCTGAAATAACAGATGAGGTTAAGCTGGTTCAAACCTCGGCACAGCTGTGTACTCTGAAATGCCCGTCAGGCTGTTGGACGGGAAGTGATATTACAAACAGTGTTACGTGTTCTCACATAGATACTGCAACAATTAAATTACAGCGCAGATGTCATCGGGTCCTGCTGAAGATCAGCGCTGTCACTGCATAAAGTATATTTTTGACCAAATAAGTACATAAATCTGTGTTTAATTAGTACTGACAATACTGGTAATTACAGTAAATTGAAGATAATGATATTGTTATATTTAATAGTAGCAGCAGAGGTCGACTGTTAAAGGATTTTTAAAGGCTGATGAAAAGTTGAGAGCCTAATTACTGGCCGATATCAACCCCAGCCAAAAGAAAAAAATAGTGTCAGAAATGAACAATCTGATCAGACTAAAGGTGACTATATTTGGATGAGAGGGTGGAGCTGACTCATAGGGCCTTTCACAAAACACCTGCATTGACACAAGGATTCGCCACATTGAGCGCCATCGCAAATTAGTGGAAGCGATTTATAAAACTCTCCAACAGCCAGCCTGCACCGATGCCGACTTACTGACCATGTGGAACGCCATATTGTGTCCGTCATGGAAGACGCTCCGCACAAATACAGTTCCGTGACAAGCCTGAACTGATCAAACAAAGATGGACGTTTATAGGCCATACAGATGTTAACATCTTAAAGGTTTCATTGTATTATATCATTCTCTATCCTTAAACATGACTATTTCAAACTTAGTATATAGTTGGACTGTGTATAAAACACTGGAGGGCTTTTCATTTGAAACAGAAAATGGTGGCAATCACTCTTGGCCTGCATCAACTGTTGTATTGGAGCCGAAAAATTCATGTGACTAAATGTTAAAATGAAGAACAGGGCACTTGACTCAGTCACACAGCAGAGGGGAGCAGCTTTTTACCTGGAGCTGCACCGACTGATCATTTAACACCACCCTCCCCTCTTCAGCTGTGGTTGAAGATGTGCGTCCCTGCGTGACTGGTGGAGGCTGCACAGCCATTGGCCACTGTCATAGCCAAGTTCTGTCAATAACGATAGTTTGTTAAATGTCCTATCGACATTGATTAATTGGCTGAACGATATATCAGTCAATCTCAAAGCAGCAATAGCAGTTCGAAGAGGAAGAGGAGGAGTATTCTGGTGGAAAACTTTTGAAAAATCAAAGACAAAATTGACAGTTAAAGGAAAAAAATAACGTTTCTGTGTGTGTGTGTGTGTGTGTGTGTGTTTGTGTGTAATGAAGACAGTAAATCCCAACAGACAGTTTTATTTGGCGTGAAGCTAGTTTCCAACACACACACACACACACACACTCGCAGCCAGTAACTGCTGAAGGTTGGATTACAACCTCGTGAGGCACTGAGGTTGTTGATGTGTGTATGTGTGTGTGTGTTGACAGCTTCACAGATGATCTCATGCAGCATGCTGTCTTACCCCCGAACCCCACCCCCCTCCACCCTCCCACCCCCATACACATGCGCGCGCACACACACACACACACACACACACACTTTTTCATACATATGTTGCGACATCAGAGCGGTGGGTTGTGTGATTTTCTCGTTCTGACAGTTTTGCTCTTTCGCTCTCTTTTTTCAGTCCATTCGAGGTGACGGTGGGTCGGGAGGCGGGGCCTCAGCAGATCAGGGCCTGGGGTCCCGGCCTGGAGGGAGGTGTTGTGGGTAAACCTGCCACCTTTGTAGTGGAGTCCATCGGCACTGATGTTGGAGTGCTGGGTGAGTTTCAGGCTGATATTTTCCAATCATCCGACACTGCAGTTAAAGTTTCACTGATACTAGAATGGTGTTACACTGACACTCCTCTAGTTGTGACGATTAATTAGGCTTCCCCTAAAAATGGTCCCTTCCTTCTTTGCCCTTAACTACTAGTGTTGAAAGCTGAGGATTTGTTAAGAGACTGGAAATAATTCAGATTAGATCTAAGGATTTGAAACTGGAATCAGATTGATGAGATAACATCATCACTTTACATTCAGTCTAATCTGACCTGCTGTTTTTTCAGGTTTTGCCATCGAGGGACCCTCTCAGGCTAAAATCGAGTGCGAGGACCAGAACGACGGATCATGTGATGTCTGTTACTTGCCAACGGAGCCTGGAGAGTATGCCGTCCATGTGACCTGCGATGAAGAGGACATTGAACACAGCCCTTTCATGGCTACCATCGTCCCCAACAACAACGCCAGTGACCCAGATAAGGTCAGTAAGAGACAAAGCCAGGGTGCTGTTGTGCTATAGCATTGTGATTGGCCCATCGAACTTCACCTGCCAACTGTATCACCACACAGAAGGAAGCTTGCATCTACTCATAGACGAGAAGTTCGCACTTGTGACAGCGTGAGATGAAAACATTAATGGCAGCTGAGGTGTAACATTAGCCAGTTTGGTGGTGCTAGGTGAGCTACCAGTATGCACGTTTCCTTCTGTGCAGTGATACAGTTGGCGGGTGTATCGGTAGAAAGAAAGTAGTTCCTATATGAGGCTTTTCACAACATTGTCTGTGGATTATCTTGAGTAACGGGGTCGTGATTCTGAAAAGAGACATTACTGTTGAGTTTTTCAAATGTATTTATTTTGGCGCTCTGAGAACCGTTATATTGGAGAGAAGGCAGATGTCTCTACAGCACACATCTCCAACACTCCTTAACTCACACTAAAACAATCTAGACTGATAAATAGCTCTACAGGTAAGAGGCCTTCCTGCACCTTCCCTGCAATGACAGTCTTTGAGAGCTTGTCTTTGCTCCTTGCACTCAGGTTGCCGTACCATGCTGTAATGTTAAATGATAAAATGCTTTCAACCAGGCTTCTGTATGCTATTTCGAACAGGCGCTGATTGGCTCCCTTGTCAATGCTTTCTGAGTTTCCATTAAAAGTTAATGTCTGATCAATAACTGTTGTGTGTAATAGTGAGAATTGGTTTTGTGGTTGCAGGTTCAGGCTTACGGGCCTGGTCTTGAGAAGACTGGCTGCCTGGTCAGCCAACCTGCAGAATTCACTGTCAATGCTAAGAATGCTGGGAGCGGACCTCTGAAAATCATGGCTCAGGTAAGATTCTCTCATACTCAATCATTTATCATGTGTGTGTTTACAGCTTTTTGTTTGATACAAGTAAGACCGTGAGAGACTTTTGTAATAAAAACAACTATTACACTGCAAGTATTTTATTATTTTCATTATTGATTAATCTGTTGATGCTTTTTTTTTTTGTGTATGAACTGATGAATTGGTTCGTCTGCAAACCTCCAAACAAACAGTTGTATACAGCTGCATGTTTGGACTTTTGTTTTATTTGTTTGAAGCTTTGACCACCTGCTTAACGCTCTGTCCGTCTATCTGTCAGGACGCAGAGGGACTTCCTGTGGACGTGAAGGTGAGGAGTAAAGGTGACGGGATGTACTCCTGCTCCTACACGCCCAACTCCCCTCTCAAACACACCGTGTCTGTCGCCTGGGGAGGAGTCAGCGTCCCCAACAGCCCCTTCAGGGTAAGCAGCCAATCACAAGCTTTAATTAAGGCAGAGACCGTCACAGTCATGCAATCAGAGATGATTGTTCCAGAGGAAAGTTTTAAGACGGAGCAGACGAAATCTAAAGATGCGAGTCGTAAAACTAAAAAGCCTCTCATCATCATGACTACATACACTGAGGAAAGGTACACCTTCTAGTTCAGCTGCACAGAAAGAAATCACAGAAGTAAACTGATATTTAAAAAAAGAAGAATACATTCTTTATATACTATAAAATTTTAATTAATAGCCCGGGCTATTAATTGAAATTTTACAGGATATAAAAAAGAAACAGTACATGAAATCTTTGCTGGTGAGACAACACTTTAACATGTTAAATGCCTTAAGAGTAAAATACTGTAACAGAAATAAAAACAAGTTATTTGATTAAATTAACTGGTCTCAGTCCGGTTACAAATGAACTCTGGTGCGGTTGGTTTGTGGTGAGAACGTGTTCTGACCTTGATCCGAACCAACTGCAGTCACATGACACATTGTTTGGGTTAAACATGAGCATGTTACAGTCCTGGAGGATTATTAATGTGCACCTCCTCCTGTACTGCCTTAATATACACATTCAGCACATCCAATGTATCAAAACATTGTTTTCTAGTTGGAGCCGCACCTCGTTTTCAAACTGTATGGTTTGACTAAAATGAACAATGACAGCAATATAGTCCACGATGAGCAGCGCTAAAATCAACCTGCATAGTTGTCCCTCCATTGTGACATTAGAAAGTGTCACATTTATCTTACAAGTGTACTCTTCTTCAACGTTTGCTTTACTTCCTGGATTTTCCCCACATGAAAATTCTGACCAATTAGAGCAGCTTTCTCACCCAAGGCATTTTATCTGGTCCTCTTGTAAATGCTGCCGTGAGAACACGAACCAACTCTAGGCAATTATGCAACTTTGTGACAAAATTAGTCCCTGATTCGGACCAAAGCAAGACAACTCTACATCTGAAAGCACCCTTAAACACCAAGATGTTGAAGTATTCTTTAAAACAAACGGTTAGCTAGTTTAGATTTTGTCACGTCCACTATGACCATCATAGTGTATGTCATGTGGAATGAAGCCATTAGTTTGACTGATCACAGTTGTTATTGCCAAAGTCGCTTGACATCTAAATGTTAACTTGTGTTCTTTTGCTAAATCGTTAAACTACAAACTTGACTTTCATTTCAAACCATTTTCTGACCTGAAGCTGACACTAAGGCATCATTAACACCATAAAAATGTTTAATGTGTTTAACAAACCCTGTTGTCTTTTGATTAATGTTCACATGTTGTACTTTATTCACCACACTGTAACCTCTGTTTGTGCACTGTAACAACCTTTGGTTTGTCTTTCATAAGGTCGCTTTGAATGTCACTAATCAAAACTGGATTTAAATTATTTTTTTTTTACATTAAGTTGTTTTTATGTGAATGTTAAAGATGATTTAATCACCACATGCACTAACTAGTCTTTTCTGCACTGTAACCACTGCCCAAGCACTGTAACCCACTTTGCTTTTTGTGTGTGTGTGTGTGTTTTTTAAAAACACTTATTTGGGTTGAGCTACACTAGAGCTTCACTGATCTGAACCTTTTCTGAATTTAAGAGAATTGGCAACAACCTGAAAAATGGAGAAAGGGATGTCCAATTATTTTCAGCCCCAATTCTGATCCGAATGCCATCCGACACTTATATTTACTTAAATGTTCATTAAATATATAACTGACAAAAATAAATAATAGCTGGAGTCTACTTAATCTGGCACACCTTGTTTTCCAGAGGTACTTGATCCACATACTGGAGATTCTGATAAAAAAATGGAAAGTTTTATGATTAAATTCATGATCTGAAATGAACTGGGAAAATGTGACTCTCATAACTAACGTGCTGTTATATATGCCAGGATTGGCCCTGATATGATACTTGGGATGGACTTAGGACGTCTTAACTTTACAACACATGCAGCATCAAGGAATACAAATAATACTGAATTGACTGTTAAAGAATCTGATCGAGTCACAGTGTGTTTTGCCACACAAGACAATTATTTTACTTTATTTTCTGTTATACTAATTTCTGATGTACGAGCTCGTCAGTCTTCCTTGGCGTTTTTGGACCTAAATTTTTTTAATTTCTAAGAACCCCCATTTTTGTTGTGTGTGCATCATGAAAATTATTATCCATCATAGTTCAGAGTAGGTGCTCTCCCCAGTGGGCAGTTCCTCTCAGGGAGTCCCCACTTCAGTGGCCAAGAGAGCTCAAAGGTCAATCAGTGCTCAATTTAAGAAAACATATCCAACATCTGCACTGCTTTGACAACACATAAATGTTGCATTGAGTAATATATAAAGACTGAAAAGTAGGGGATCCAGGATGGAGCTCTGTGGCACTCCATAATTAGTGTTCACTCTTTTTAATGTTAGAAATACAATAAACACATAAACTGCTTTGCCATTTTTAAACATCACGGGATTTGAGGGGGCAAATCTTCTTATATAACCCTTTTTAAAAATTAAAATAAGCAATGTCTTTTCCTGTTTAATCATTACTCAATATAAGAAAACACAATCAAACGAAGTGAACACCTACATTGCTTTGACAACACATAATGTAGCATTTAGAAAAAGCCCAACAGATAAATAAAGCACATGTTCAAAAACATATTCACCATGTGGCACACAGAAAACACATGCAAACACAGCATTTTCTCCATTTGAGTGTGTTTTCTTAAGGTCCAGTGCGTTTAGCTCTGCCATAGCTTTTGATATTTTTGCTTAAGTGTTAGTTGCTGGTTTAATTAAAAGTCAAATCAGCGAAGTTAAAGTTGAAATCAGAGGGACCGCATCCTTGGTGCTGCACTAATTACTCCTCCTGGTTGACTGGATATCAAAAACCTGCCCTCGAGGTGAAGCTGGTTAAAAGAAGCTTGTGAAACATTGAGAGCACAAACATATGTGCAGTAATTTATATTTACACGCGAGGGGTTCATATCAGTGAAGCTCTGCTGTCATCTTTACAGCATGTGATTTATATATATTTTTTTTTTTTATGAAGTAAATCTTGTTCCTGTTGAATGACCTTTTCACTTTATGTTAACTCTCAAATTAAAACTATCTTGTATTAGAATAAAGTTTTATTAACCAATGAAATTTAGAATATTCATTTCAAACATGACTTCAGGATACTCACTGTGCTGAAAGCTAAATTATATAAAATAAATAAAAAAGTGAAAAGGTTTTCATTTTACAGCTGAGATATGCACTAACCAGTCTTCTTTGCACTGTAACCACCTTTTTCAGTTTTCTTAATCACAGTTTGAGAGTTTTCTTTGCCTTGTATTTATCACTGTGAGGTTACAGACTTTGTTTATCAGCTGTCTTCCCGTCTCCCTGTTCTTACGTGGTTTTTATAGGTGCACCCGCAGGGCAAATAAGCCTTATGAGAAACATCCAATGGGCCTTAGATATGTCTGGATATGTGTTTGTGTGCTGCTCAGGAATTTATGACAATGCCAACAGGCCGCAGGAGTTGGCAAATATGTTCCTTTCTTTGTGTTGAGACATCTGAGGTACAAAGTCCAGAAGTTATAAGATAGAGACTCCTCAGACAAGACAAGTTGATGCAGCTTTGAAGAGTCTAGAGAGCATTTGATTGCACAATCATAAAAAAATGAGAGATTGAGAGAGTGTTTTCCTTCGCAATCATGGTAAAAAAGAACATTCTGCGTGTTTTTTCTGGCTCTGCTGGAAGTATTTGTACTTGTCCACAAATCATTGCAACTGGTGCAGGGAAGTTTGTACTTGTCTAAAAAGTATTATTCCAAAGTTTAGAGCTGATGTCACCGTGATGAATCAGCAGGCTTGTTGTGAGCTGCAGCAGCCTGCAGGCACCGACTGCACCTTTCTCCAGCTTTAATGTTGATACAGTAGATGGATGGAAAGTAAACAGTCACACCCAGCTCTCAGCACTGCTGGGAACACACAGCCGTGACACCTTTTCATTAGAA